>NC_082596.1:79483022-79785349 GCF_030936135.1 Gavia stellata
CCGTCTCCCTGCTTTATTTTTGTGGATTTTTCCAAATCAGATTGTAAGTCCAATGACACATCCTCTTGTCCTTGTAGAGAATGCAGGCTTTAAGGTCACCTGTGGCATATTAGGGTCCTTTTCCTGTCAGCAAAAGAGGAAGAACATCTCTGTTACAGAAAGCAAAAATGAATCAGAGTCTCCAAATGCAGATATTGGTCTAAACTCTGGATCTGGGGTAAAAAGTGGGAAAGGATTTCTTGTCTGCATCTGACACTGAAAATTCAAGAGTCCCTATTCAAATCTGTCCTTTTCTACCCTACATGTCCACTCACTTTGCACATTTCTAAGGATCTAAATTACTGTGACAAGTGGTTTTATGTGTAATGCTCAAAGCCCAGGGCTGGCTTTTATTTAATCAATATTATGTATACAAAAGTATTGAGGTACTGAACTCTTCGTTTTAACAGTCATCAATACCTGTGTCATGATGCTTTTTGTCTAGTTGTGCAAAGAAAGGGCAAGGCTAAGTGTTATGAGTACACCAAAAATGGAGAAAAGATAGGGAAACACATAGACTAACAAATCCCTGAACTCTGAGATTTAGCTATCAAAAAAATCAGTGAAGTATTTGTATTTTGCTCTTGTACTTGAAGATACAAAGGAAGATATTATTTTACCTGTACCAACAAATGTAACACTGTAAAGAATAATGTTCACTAATCAGCTCAGAGCAATGTTCTGTACTATTTTTCAGGTTGAAAAGTGCTTTACTTCACAAATGGCCCCATTTGAGTGAATGGTAAGGTACTATATCCAGTGCGTAAAAGCAATATATCTAAGCTTCATGGAATTAACCATTAGGAAAACTGTAACACTTAAGAAACCATCTGCATAAATGATATATTTTTTTTCACTGTATATAGAATCATTACTTCCTGTTAACTGTGCAAAGCAAGAAATACAACAGGATAAACACAATTTTGGTTAGGTTATACAAGTGTAGACCCTATCAAAATTCACGCTAGAAAGCTGAAAGCAAATCTAGTCACACTTTGTTCCTCTCCCCTCTTAAGAGATCCCATATCCAGTTCAGTAATTCAGGTTAAGTATCAGTGAAAACTGATGGGCATTTGTTACAATACAGTTTAAAATGATGGGATTCCAAGAGATTCACTACACCCATCACCATATAAAAAATCATTTCACAGAGTTTCTCGTTGACCAGTTGCTTGTGTGTTTCTTGTGCAACATGATTCCACCTACCAGGGAACCACAGAGTGAGAAGTCGTAACACCAACACAAAACACACAATCCTACAGCATTAAAGCCTAGTTTACTTTCATTTCTGTTAAGGTATATAATTGTGTCACCAGCTTAGCTGTGTTTCTCTGCTCCCCACCCCTGCTCCACCTCCTCAGCGCTTCTTTTTTTTTGAAAATCCAAGAAAATTAAAACAGACTTAATGCAACATTAAGGGCAAACATTTAAATATGCAGAGGTCAAGAAAATAAAAAGTTATGGTTCCCAGAGCAATATTAATTTTACCACACTGAACACACTTTACATATAGTTGTATGCATGTATTACTACTAACAGCTATGATATATAATATAAATCACCCAGCATAGCCAAGTAATTGTTACTATGGGAACCTTTATATTTTTTAATTTGCCTGACTTTTTATATGTATATTGTTTAACTGTTGCATTAAAAGAATTTAAATTTTCTCATTTGCTTTATGTTATAGTTTTACAATATACTGTAGCTTACTCCAATACACTCCATTGTTAGGACCACTGAATATGGAGAACTGGAAATGTTGTGATTTTTACTAGGTAAGGTAAACTTTAGGAGATTTCACAAGTTCTCCGTGACAGATAACTGGAAACTCAGAGTGAATTATCAGTGAAAATTTTGGTCATTTCTGTCCAAATTTAACAAATTTCCATGAAATTTAGTGGAGATTCAGAAACTCTTCTAAAGTCTAAAAAAATTTCAGAATGTGTGTTCTAAATTCCAGCAATAAAAGCACCTCAAAGGAAAAGTTTGAAGATATCAGGAATTCAAATTTCCATTTAACCAGCAAGAGTCAGATACTTCAGTGTAAAAAGGCGACGCAAAATGCTACTAGTTCATGCAAAATAAGCAATTATTCTTTCTGAGGAAGAATGACTATACAGAATTTGCAGCAAAAAGACCCAGATTCAACTACTTATAAAACGCTCTGAAAAACAACAATAAAAACTAAAAATCATCAAACCAAATGCCAGCCCACTCATATATCCAGGAAGGATATAAAATCATATCACTGGGGTGCTCCTGATAACAAAGCACAAATTCATAAATCACACATTGTCTTACAGGAAGGAAAGAAAAAGAAACTATTGCCTTTAGAAGTCCAACGATTAAGTCCATAATACTTACAAATGGCCCTCCAATGACTAGGCTATCCTGCTTATGGCTCTTCAAGGCTGGTACTATAGATGGCTTCTAACTTTTTAAGCAGATACCAAACGTTTTGCTGAGATGCAAAAGCCAAACCTGCAGTGGACTAGGCTCTTATACAATACAAAGTGAGTTAAGAACACTTAGATAACTTCACAACTGATGTAAACTGAGCCGTTTTACTTCTTTACTTTACCACAACACCTGTTTTTTATCTCAGTTGCTAATGCAGTAACCACGTAACCACAGTACAAATTTTGATGAAAGCAAGCACAAAGGCATTCAATAGCACTTTCCCTTCCTGACACCACTTGCAGTGTTCTGGAGACGTCCAAAAACATGGGCAGGCCTATCTCACACACTTCAGAGACACGACCCCAGAAGGGCTGTAGGCTGTCTGCTAGCTGAGGTAATCACACTGACAGTGCAAGTGTGGAGGCCAGCAGGTCTCTTCAGCTGGACTGCTGCTCACTGTGGCTATGATGGAAGCCAACTCACAACGTTGTTCTTACTCTTCAGAAGGGAAGCAGTAGTAGACATACTCAAAAAAAAAAAAAAAAAAAAGCCTTTTTCTGCAGGAGCATATTTTTCCCTCTTTCTCCATAAACATTGTCCTGCTTCCTTTGTCCACTCATTCCAGCCAAACTAAACGGCTCACTGTAAGAACATTTATGGTGCTCACTTGCCTACTTGCTATCCAAGAATAATAGTAATATATTATGACCTACAAATTCAAAACTGAATTGAGGTTTTACAAAATACTCCAGATTAGCCAAAACACAACTGAGAGCCTCAGCCTGTTACTTAGCTGTCCACATCAGAGACCAGCACAGTTCCTTCCCTTAAAAGGCCTCCATCTATCTTGTGTGGCTCTGTATTGCTCTTTTCCCTGTTCACCAGTAAAAATCCATAATGAATTTAAAGTTTCAGACAATAACACTTGCATAAAGAACAGGGAACCAAGCACATTCCCTTCTCATTTTCCTCTCAAGCATGAGAAAAATCCAGGCCTGAAAAACTATAGCTGGTATGACCTGTGACAATACCAGGTTGGGTGGGAGTGTTGATCTGCTTGAGGGTAGGAAGGCTCTGCAGAGGGATCTGGACAGGCTGGATCAATGGGCTGAGGCCAACCGGATGAAGTTCAATAAGGCCAAGTGCTGGGTTCTACACTTTGGCCACAACAACCCCAGGCAACGCTACAGGCTTGGGGACGAGTGGCTGGAAAGCTGCCCTGCAGAAAAGGACCTGGGGGTGTTGATTGACAGCCGGCTGAATATGAGCCAGCAGTGTGCCCAGGTGGCCAAGAAGGCCAACAGCATCCTGGTCTGTATCAGAAACAGTGTGGCCAGCAGGAGTAGGGAGGTGATCGTGCCCCTGTACTCGGTGCTGGTGAGGCCGCACCTCGAATACTGTGTTCAGTTTTGGGCCCCTCACTACAAGAAGGACATTGAGGTGCTGGAGCGTGTCCAGAGAAGGGCGACGAAGCTGGTGAGGGGTCTGGAGCACAAGTCTTATGAGGAGCGGCTGAGGGAACTGGGGTTGTTCAGTGTGGAGAAGAGGCTGAGGGGAGACCTTATCACTCTCTACAATTACCTGAAAGGGGGTTGCAGAGAGGTGGGTGTTGGTCTCTTCTCCCAAGTGACAAGTGACAGGACAAGAGGAAATGGCCTCAAGTTGCGCCAGGGGAGGTTTAGGCTGGATATTAGGAAAAATTTCTTTACTGAGAGAGTGGTGAAACACTGGAATAAGCTGCCCAGGGCAGTGGTGGAGTCACCATCACTGGAGGTATTCAAGGAACATGTGGACGTGGCATTGTGGGACACGGTTTAGTGGGCATGGTGGTGTTGGTTGATGGTTGGACTTGATGATCTTACAGGTCTTTTCCAACCGTAGTGATTCTGTGATTCTGTGACTGCAGAGGAAGCTTGATCTGCATCTATTTTACACCATGTCTGAACTAGTGAAGTGCCATTAGTTTCAGTGGATTTATTCCCAGTGAGTGGCCATATAAACAAGACAAACATGCCCACAATGGTAGAGTGCTCCAGTTCAGGAAGAGGAGACCTTGATCAGAGCTAAATACAACTCAGTCAATAAAGAAGGCCATACTAATATTTACACATGCTTTTTTCCCAGGAGTTCTGAAACATAAACCCAACAAAAATATCAACTATTTATGGCAAAATAAAATACAGGTTATAAAAAAAGTAAAGCTGATTTTTAATTTAAATTATTAATGATTATGTATCAGACCAAGAATATCTTAATTAAATCAGTCTGCACATACTGAGTTTGACTCACGAGTTTAATAAGATATGCTAGGTCTGGCTGGGATGGAGTTAATTTTCTTCATAGCAGCCCGTGTGGTGGTGTGTTTTGGATTTGTGAATTTGTGACTAAAAATGTTGATAACTCACCAGTGTTTTGGCTATGACTGAGCAGTGCTTGTACAGCATCAAGGTTTTGGGTTGTGGGGTTTTTTTCTTCCTGTTTCCCACTCTGCCCCCCCAGGCAAGTAGGCTGGGGGTGAGAAAGTAGTTGGGAGGGGGCACAGCCTGGACAGCTGACCCGAACTTACCAGAGGGATACTCCGTAACATATAACATCATGCTCAGCTTTTATTAGCTCAGGGAAAGGAGGCGGAAGTGGGAACATTCAGGGCTACAACATTAGTCTTACCCAGGAACCGTTAACTCGCAATGGAGCCCTGCTTTCCTGGAAGTAGCTAAACATCTGCCTGCCGATGGGAAATAGTGAATGAACTCCTTATTTTGGTTTGCTTGTGCACACAGCTTTGCTTCACAAGTTATCCCACTTTTGCCCTTCCAATTCTCTCTTCCATCCCACTGGGGGTACTGAGCAAGCGACTGGGTGGAGACTTAGCTTCCAACCAGGGTGAACCCACCACATAGGAAAATAAACTCAATAAATATACTCCACTTCATATACAGAGTCCAGGCAGACATATGTGATTCTAGTTACCAGCTTTTAGACTGGGAAGAGTCGTCTAGAGTGATAAAGTTATCTGAGAGTGGAAAATAGCAGAGAACCTGTTCAGCCAAGCAGGAAGCAAAAAGCAGACTCTCAGTGTCATTCATCAAATTCAACAAGTCTGATAAAGACTTAAGGAGAAAACATCTGCTCCCAGGCAACTCTAACCATTAAGAAAATTAATTAGTAACAGACAGAAAATCAGAACTAAGTGCTGAGAATGGTGGAAACATCCAAAGCAGGGAGATAGGTTTCCCTGAACATTAACATACTGATAAGGAGAAAACTCAGAGGAATACGTGTAAGAACAAAATGTAAACAATTCTCAATTCTAGACAAACGAAGAAAATCCCTTCAGTTTTGGACTGACAGAAACCTTGTTTAGAGAAAAGCCATAGCCACTGCTGTAGGGCCTTTGAAGGAAACTTTGTTCCATGAGCACCTAATCAATAAATCCACTAGCCACCTATACTATATTTATTACTTCTGTCACCAAAGTTTTGCTCTCTAGTGCAAGGACAGTTAACACTCTAGGACAAGAATCTTCCAGCACCTCAGAAACTTCTTACTCTCAGTTTATTTTATTGTTATAAAAAAACCCAAACCACCAAATGCTAAGCACTCTGCAATGTGCATTTATGCATAGGCTGAGGTTCTTATGCATAGCTGATGCATATGCATCATATGTTCAAGCACATCTTTATTCAGACCTAAGCTACAAAAGGGATAGCACAGTGAGAGCAGAGACCCCACCTCACAGTGCTATGCAGAGAGAAACATTCATAATGACGACTTCTGCCCCAGTAATAAGGAAGTTATCAGGCTTCTGAACTTCATCATTTCAATATCTAAATCAATAAGGGGTGGAGAAGGAGCCCAGAAGGCATGTCACACACAGGGGAAGAGGAAGACTCTTGAAAAATGTTGCACTGTTTGCTAAGAGTGGCAGATCCTAATGAATAAAAAAGGAGAAAACACTGGAGATAATTTTGCAATCCTCATATTGAAGTCTGGCTCTGATCCACTGCACTGCATACAGTGAAAAAAAGATAATACAAACGTGCATAATTTTGAGTGTCTAGTGAAAAATTCATATTAGAGTTGCCCGCTTCAGTGTCATTCTCCATGAGTTGTGCTACATCTAATTTTTCTAAAATGAATCAAGACATGCTCTTGGGTGTTCTGCACCTTCTCCAGTAATTAATTCAGGCCTTTCATCACCTGAATTTGAAAGAGGAAATGAAGGTAAGATAGGGTTTGGGGATTTTTTTTTCCCCTATAGCATGTCTCATTATGCAGCTGAGCGTGATTGAGCCCGTGCACGTACAGTCAGCAAGCAGAAGAGAACTGCTGAGCACCCACAAATACTACAGAAATCAATAGGAACTGCAGGGACATTGTGACTTTGAGAAACAGCTCATCCTTCTTCAGGAGCCTACTTACGGGTAGAAAGGCTTATTATGAAGCTGTGTAAGATTTCAGTACTGGTAGGGTTTTTTCTGTTTTGTTTCATTTTCAGAGGACAAAATCAGGCACACTGTGCCAGACAGGCCAAGTCCCAGGGCACGGTGAGAAGGAAAGAAGAAAACCTCTGTCTCAAGAAGGTCAGTAGAGCTCAGATACATCCCTGAACCCATTTGTGCACGTGGGCAACGGGCCCAAAACCAGAAGTTATTCTATGAGCAGCACGTCACTGAACGCTGCAAATTAACAGGCCCAGCTGAGGTTCCCAATGAGAAAAATCCTTCTGTTATCTCTTTGCATGCATCAACCTAGCTAAGAAGGGTGTGGAGTGTTTGGCATTCAAGCACGATGCAATAAAGATATCCTATCATCAAGAGCATTTTAAAGCTTGTCCTTATTCTATCTCCTGTTAAATACTGCCATCAGAAAGGCATGAGTGGTGCATAGTGGTCATAGCACAGGGGTCACAAGCACTTCCAAAGTCAAAAGGCTAGGTTATGCAGCCTATCTGCCTTCGTCATTACTACTACAGGTTGAGACATCTCGGTATTAGCTAGATTAGTGCAAAAAAGGCAATATGATAACTGACTTGTTTAAGGAAAGGTCCTTGTTTTAGAGTACAAGAACTGTAGTTAGCACTGCAAAACACGTGGCATCATCAAAGAAGGTGAATGACTCAAGAGGGTGGTCCAAGATCTGAAGACATTACCTTGCCCTTTTTCAGAAAGTTCTGGCTTTGGATTCCATCCCTTTACTGGCACAGGGCTTAACTGAGAAGCAGCAACACAAAATGCAGTAGATCCCCTAGACAATACAAACAGCTAATACGTTGCTTTGGCAGTGGCTTGGGAAGTGGCTGTCAAACAAAACCAAGAGGTACTCTTCAGCAGCGTCCTCAAGATGCTCTGTTGAGACAAAAGATGCAGAACCTGGCAATAAGCTCAAAAAGTTCTGAAGAGAAAGCCAGCAACAGGATAGAAAATTTAGACTATCATCCACAAAAAAAAGTCTCATGATGAAACTAAGAGTAACTGAAATGGCACGATACTCGATATGCCTTATGTGTATTGTGCACAATGGAAGACAGGAAATAAATATACTCTCTTTATACACTGCAAAATTTGTAAGAGTTGTCCAGGAAACCTATAATACAAATACAGATAAGGAGCACCATTTGAGGTACAAGAAAAATATCCAGCTCATACAAAAAGTTTTAGATTACCCATTCTGCAAAGAAAAGGGGTTTTTCCCCCATTTATTTTAAATCAGTATGTCCTGATGTGGGAAAGCATAATCTTACACACTGCAATGTATTAGGCTATATGCAGAGGAAAGTGCATTTAAAATCTTTGCCACTTTAAACACATTAAAGATTAAACATTATCAACAATCTCTTTTTTGTTTCTTAAGACACCCAATTTCCCCTCATGCATGCATTCTTGCTATTTCTCATTTCTCCTGAGTGTTTTAGAAAAAAAAAAAAAATAAAGTTGTCAATATAGAAATGAGTATTGCATTATTTCTTAAATTAAAAACCCAGATAAATAAACCTAGTGGCTCATTACCACTCCTCTGTCATAGTGTCCTTGTCATACCGGTCCTTTGTCCCTGATTAACTTTAGTAATGTCCCCTATTTTCCTGCATCAGAATTTATAGATATGATTAATACGCAGAACAAATGCATTTAGAAGTACACACCAGAGTATTCTGGGGTAATGTATTAAGATCCTATGTGAAACACCTGACCAATTTCTGTTTAATACTGAATATTTAAATTTGCCCTCATTTCATGAGCAAAGACAGTTTTTTCAGAAAAGTTGGTATTAGTTGCTTTTAGAGAAAAATAAGAATAGATCCCCAAAAGACCCTACTGGAAAGACGACTTGTGTCAGGGAGCAGCAAAAGCTAATGGCTCCCCAAGGGGTAGGGAGCCAGCAGGACCCCACAGCCAGGGCCTGTCCCACTGCCCCATCTAGGAGCAGGGCAGCTGGCGGGCACCGGGGAACCCCCAAGCCTGAGCACTGGACACTTCCCTGGGGACAGGGATGGGCCGAGGATGAGCCAGGATGTGGGCCCAGCTCGGTGGGACCAATGGCTGGGCAGGGCAGAGGACAGTGACAAGCTGGAGACAGGCCCTGCTACGGCATCGCTGGGGCGGGGCTGGGCAGGGACAGTCAAAGCTGGTGGCACCCCTAGGGCCATCACAACTTGTGCAACACCATCAGCAAGAGATGTAAACAGGAGCACATGACAGCTTTTGGTTTAAATCTTCCAGTTTTCGCAGTCACTTAATGAAAGTTTACCTGCTACGTGTAAACCCTGTAACACCTAGTTAAAGGTCTTCATATTTATTTGTTTTCCAGTAGAAGAAGTACCTGGATTTACAATGGCTTCATTGAAAGGTGAATGAGACATTTCTCATCAGAGACTAGAAGTCGAAAAACAGCTACAAGGCTGAATAAGGGATATATGGGCTGCTGAAGGAGGTGGGTGATTTAGCAACAGCAGACACGGATAAGGCCAAGGTACTCAATGGCGTCTTTGCCTCAGTCTTCATCAAGGTCTCCCATACCCATGTGATTAGTGTAAGTGGTCATGGTGATCCACCAGCTGCGCATGAGGACCCAGTTAGGGATTACTTGAGAGAATTCAACCCACACAAGTCCATGGGATCTAACAGGCTGTATCCAAGAGTGCGGTGAGAACTGGCCAACATCCTTGCAAGACTGCTTTCTATTACCTTAGAAAGCTCATGGAGATCAAGTGGTCCCCCATGACTGGAGAAGGGCAAATGTTGTATCCATCTTCAGAAAAAGCCAAAAGGTAAACCCAGGGAACTCCACATCTTACTTCGATCGCTGGAAAAAAACACAGAGCAAGTCTTCTTCAAGCATGTTTCTGGGCATATGAAGTAGACTGGGAACAGTCAGCACAGATTTACCAGGCATAGATCATCATCTAGGATAAAATGACTAGATTTGTGGATGAAGAAAGAGCAGTGGATGTCATTTACCTTCAACTTTAGAAATATGCTTGACTTTGTCTCTCGCAGTATTCTTGTATGCAAGTTATGATGTCATGATCTGAATTGGTAGGCAATTAGGAAAAAACTGCTTGGATGATCAGGCTCATAAGATAGTAGGTAGCCCATCATACTGTATCTGGAGGCTGCTAACAAGTGGAGTACCACAGAGGCCTATCCAGGGACCTGTCCTGTCTAATATATTTACCAATGAACTGGAGGGAAATGGTTGCCTGCACTGTTACCAAGTTTGCAGATGACACCAATTAGGAGAAACTGCCGATATGCTTAAGAGCAGGACTTCTGTCAAAAGGGACCTAGACAGACTGGAGGTATGGGCCAGCAGGAACTTTATGAATTTCAACAGGGACAAGTTCAAATTCCTGCACCTGGGAAGGAATAAGCCCTTGCAAGAATGCAGGCAGGGGAGTGACTGGCTGGGGAACAGCTCTACTGAAAAGGACCTCAGGTAGACAGCCAGCAGTACGCCCTGGCAGCAAAAAAAAAAGTCACAGTATCCTAGGTTGTATTATTACCAGGAGCATAGCTAGTAGATAAAAGCACTTGCCAGACCACATCTCAAATACTGCATCCAGTTTTGCCCCCTCAATACAAGACAGGCATTGGTAAACTGGAGCAAGATCAGCAGAGTTCAGTGGAGGACTATCAAGACAGTCAGGGGTCTGAAGCATTTGCCCTGTTAGTAGAGGCTGAGCTAATTGGGCTTGTTCAGCCTGGAGACAAGAAGGCTTCAGAAGAACCTAGCTGCAGCCTTCTAATACCTACATGGAGGTCACAAAGAGGATGGAGCCAAGTGCTTCACAGTGATGCATGATGGAAAGGTGAGAAACAACAAGCATGAGTTGCAATAAGAGACTGAGACTGGCTAAAGGGAAAATTTTTTTCACCATGAGGATGGACAAGCACTGGAACAGGTTACTCAGAAGGGTTGTGCAGTCTCCTTCCTTGAAGATTTTCAAGACAGAAGTGGATAAAGCCCTGAGTAATATGGTTTGATCTCATAGCTGAATCTACTTTGAACAGGAGGTTGGAATAAAGACCTGTTTAGGTCCCTTCTAAACTGTACTATCCTATGATGCTATGATTATATTGACTGTCTAGTATAGGAGGTCTTGAAATTTCCATCAATGTTTTGGACTTCTTGCAAGTACTGTCATGAGACAGTCCTACAATTCTTTTCCAGAATGTGCTACACCATATATCCACTTGACCAGTCAAAATTGGAAATCACAGCTGAATCACAGAATCACAAAAGTGTTGAGGTTGGAAGGGACCTGTAAAGATGTCTAGTCCAATCCTCCTGCTCAAGTTGGGTCAGCTAGAATAGATTGCCTGGGAAAAGCAACACAGGCAGAGAAATTTTTCACTCACTCTGCTATTAAAGAAAAATTCTCTCCTTTCTGGAATCCCTTGTTTAAAAAAAAAAGCCATGGCATCTAATGACCTCCTCACCTGCAAATACCAATGCAGAAACCAATCTGTCTTCTCTTCTCTGAAGAGCAGACAAAATATACTAAGCACTCCAAGCACAAACTTGGTGAAATCCCAGGACTGTGCAAGTCTGGCAGAAGATGACTGAAGCAAAGACAGATATTTCCAAGGAAAACAGAATCGTTCTGATTTAAAGTGTCCAGGCAAACTTTTGGGGGCTTACTCTCTTTTAACTCATTTGAACATAATTGCAACACATGTAACTGAAGTTAAGAACCGAATCCTTCATGGAGCAACCAAAAATAGTGATATGGACCCCTAAGTTGGAATTGTCAAATGCTGTAGTAGCACAGTAGAGCAGTACTTTATTGAAATTGAAACGTTACCTAGGACTTGAGATCCATTTGTGCAGTTGTCTTCGTGTAGTCTGAATGGTAGTTTCTGCCCACCATTATATAGGCATAGGAGAAAGTAAGAAAGCAATTAATTAAACAGTATGGAGGTGGGACTAAGGAGTTTTCCTAAAGTTATTTGGGAGGATGAATTTTAAATATACTAAAGAATGAAATTATAACTTGCTAGATATTCAATCAGTATGTTTCTCTCTCAAAAGGGGTTACACTTTCTCATCTCAAGTGTCCAATGATTTACTTAGGAAATGATTAACTTTTAATGTCATGATCTCTAGTCAATATTTAATCCAAAATAGAGAAAGTTATCATTGTTTTTATTAAAGTTCTGGAGATTTACTCATTCATTTTCATAACTCAGGGGCTATAATTATAATTTAGATAATTCTTCCGGATCTACCATGTAATATGTTTCCTAAGTGAATTACAAATATAGACTTTATAATACTTCTAGGAGTCTGTTCCAAGGTCAGTAAGTTTCCTAAAGCGTCACTATATTCCTGGAAAAATCTTACTTTAGCCAAACAAAGACTAATCTCTAGCATTTATAGACTTACCTCTCTTCCTCATTAAAATAGAAGTTATCTACACCAATACAGTAGGTTACCTCTGCTTCCCTCCTCTGGAGATGAAACACCTCTGCCGCTGCCAGTAAAGCATTGCATTTATGTGCTTTTGTCTCAAAGAGAATGCATCTATTTCTCCACCAACTCATATTAAGATAAAAGGGAACCGATTTTCAAGAACATGAAGGACAAGACATTCATCAGGAATAGTCAGCAGGGATTTACCAGGTGCAAATCATGCTTGACCAGCCTGATTATCTTCTATGATGAAATGACTAGCTGTATGGACCAGGGGAGAGCAGTGGATATGATACACCTTGGCTTTCGTAAGGCTTTTGACACAACCTCCCACAACACTGATCTGGAAGCTGAGAAACTATGGGCTGAGTGGACTGTTAGATGTGTTGAAAATTGGCTGGACACTGGGCTCACAGTAATCAATGGCTCAAAGTCCAGTTGGCAGACAATAACAAGAAGGGAATCACAGTGTTGCTTCTGGGTCTGACATAATTCCTTATATTCATCAGCAACCTGGGTGATGTGGAAGAATGCGCTTACCAGAAAATGTGAGGACAGTACCAAATGGAGGGGAAATTAATACACTGAGTGGTAGAGTTTTAATTCACAGCAGTCTTGAGAAACTTGTGAACTAGGCCAGCAGGAATTTCCTGAGGCTCAATACAGAGAATTGCAAAGCTCTATACCTGGGGAAGAATAACCTCATGCACAAGGACAGCTGAAAACTGGCTGCCTGAACCACAGCCCTGCTGAAAGGACCAGGGGCCATGGTGGATGCCAACGTGAATATGAGCCATGGTGCAGTCTCCCTGTGAAGGTGGCAACCCAATACTGGGCTACATTAAGAAAAGTGTGGCCATCAGGTCAAGGGAGTTACTGCATTGGAGAGGCCATATCTGGAAAGCTGTGTTCAATTTGGGGCTCTGCAGTTCATGAAGGGTGCTGAGAAGTTGAAGAGAGTCCAGCAGAAGGCTATAAAGATGGTCAGCACTTGACCCATTAGAAGAGGTTGAGGGAGCTGGGCTTTTTTAGTCTGGCAAAGAGGGTGATCTAAGGGTAGGTCTAATAACAGCCTACAACTACTTGAAAGGCAGCTGCAATGACAATGGAGCTAAGCTCTTATCAGATACAGCCGACAGCAAAGCAAGGGGCAATAGGGAGTAGTTGCATTTAGGAAAATTGATAGACGTTAGGAAAAATTTCTTCACTAGAAAGATAGTTTAGCACTGGAATACTTTATTCACATAAGTGGAATCTCCATCCTTAGAGGTTTCCCAGACTGGCTAGACAAAACTGCAGCTGACGATCTAGAGTTGCTAACAGTCCTGATTCAAGCAGAAGGGTGGATTAGATGGCCTCCAGGGTCACTTCCAAACAAAATTTCAATGATTCTGTGAAAATCTGTGAAATAAATGACACTGGCCAGTGTAACTTGCTTTTTACAGTAATGCTTAGAAGGGTTATGAAATATGCCCTTTGTTCATGGAGCACCCTGGATAAATGTAATCACATTAAAGGACTAATCCAAAATGGCAGGACCTCCCTTTACATTATCTACATGAAGAAACAATACTAATGGTTTAGGACAATACTTCACCTATTTAGGAACTGCATGCATTTATTGAATTACAAATCAACGCTGAAAGGCAATTTTTCATAGGCAGAATGTGGTCTAGACTTTCATCAGAAAACAGCATGAAATGCCACTCCCTTTCTATACACTTAGATGTATTAAAATTTTTTTGGTTTTTTAAATGGCTCCTTCAACACAAGAGTGTCAAAAGTGTCTAGTATTAGCTTAGAGGAAAGAATCATGAACATTATCCCTCAACTTTTTGGCAGCTCTCCCATGCAAGTATTTTTTTACTTCTTTTAAATGAGACTGAAAATAGCCTGCCACCAAAAAAAAGACTTAAAGAATTAATAAACTGCAAATTTTAAAAGTTCATTTAAATCTGTAAGGAAGTAACGAGATACTGAATTTTGTTCATGTTTTTCGATACAAGTATGGCACAGTATTGAATTCCCACTGCCAAGTAATAAACGCGTACCACTGAATTTGGCTTCTACTTCCTGACTATGAAGGAAACCTCTGGATAGGATGCCTGCCCTCGCAAGGTGTATTTTAAAAAGCCTGCCTCCTACCATGCACATTATTTAATATCTGCATGTTCCAGTATTAGACCAAATGCATAAGTGGTTTTGCCTAATATTGGTTAGTGATTTCAAAAACCAGAAAAATAGAAATCTATTTGTAAACTGCATTAATTGGTGGGATCCACCTTATCTCCTTCAGCAAAACAGTTTTCTTTTTTAATCATTGCACTAAAATTGAACCATTCATCTTTAACAAATCCAGTGAGCTCCTTAATACTGCTGCTGTAGTCATTTGGTCTTACTGAGTTCAATGGTGTATCTAGCTAGATATTGAGAGCATATGGTGATAAAAAAGCCAATTTGTAGTGGAATTATAAAATACAAAAATGGCTCGGGGGCAAATCCTGGGAAGTCATAGAGAATACTCAGAACTGGTAAAAAGATACTGAATTCACTGCATATCTGTGTTGTGGGTTTGTAAATACACTATGGTCCATTTTATTTTCTACCATAGGCACAGCCCTCGAGTCTACAAGAAAGCTGCTAAGGACAAGTACCAGCACTGCACTCTTCCATACCCCAAAATCAGAATGGCTATCAAAACCACAGATAGTATCAGATAGCAGCAATGCAACTAGTTTGTCCTTACTCCAGAACTCTACTGCTCTTTATTCTTCAGCATATATTCACTATGGCACTTAACTTCTCCTTCAAGGAGCAATAGGTATGTCTGGCACCCACTACTGTAACCACAGCTCATGTAGACATTCTTGATTAATTCAAAATACAGAGCCTGGATACTGCTGACAATGCAGCCACAGCAAGAAAGAGCCAAGCTCAGGCCAGTAGGTAGAGTTTCTAACCAGTTTCCTTTGTGGTTTTCCTGCTGCAGCTCTAATGTTGACTGTACCTGAGCTAAGCAGCTTCTAGCTAGCTCGAACTTGTTCACTTCAACTGCAGCTGCTGTAACACAGACGTACCACGAAGTCCAGCACTCAGAGGCCATATGGATCTTCAAAAGCTTGTCTCAGCTGCTGACCAACCCTGGAGTCCAGGCTGGTTGGAGCTCATGGGTGGACATGCACAGAACAGCCCACATCCCACTCTTGCCAAACAGAAGCTGGGGTCATGTGCAGGCCCCAGCAGGGTTGACAGAAATCCCCGGTAGCACCCCCCCAGACCCAAACTGTACCCAAATGCTGAACATGCCTAGGGGGTCAGCCCCAGAAGAGAACAGGCAGGGGCAAGATTCCCACCTCTACCACACCAGAGGGTTTTTCTCCAGTGATGCTGGGCAGAGGTGTACTAGTTTTAAACGTGTGCATATGCAGTCATACAACCTCAGCAGGAAAGGCGTTGAATGTCCTTCCAAAGCAGAACACCCAGAACAGGATGGTGTACCTTAAAAAGTATTGTAGTACCCCTACCTAAACCCAGTATGCCTGGGCAGGTCCAAGCAGCAGTAGAGCACAGGCAAATTTTGCCCAGGATATTGATACAAATGCTCTACTCACTAATAATATTTCCATAACCATAACAGAAAAATACTTCATGCTGTATAGTCCCATCAAACCAGTGAAATTCAGTAAGTGGTACACTACTTGGTTTAATTGCCTCAAAAAAATCTAACCCTGCTAGCATTTTAAGTTTTGGTCCTCACACTCTAAAGAGCTTTCAGAGTGATGCTTGCTTCAATAAACTATCTCCTGCAGTGAAGTTTTTATTACTTTCATGTAAGCAGATAAAAACAAGTTCAGCTGCTGAGTTATAAGAGAACAGCAGTAATGCCTGATTTTTTCATTTTCCTTCTAATAAAATAAAAGTATAGTAATCCCATGCAAAAAAGGGAAAAAATGCCACACACCTACGATTATAATTGGTATCATCATACTTCTGTGAAACAGGATCTTAACTAGCAGAGGCTACTCAAGAGTCCTGCTTACAATATTTAAAAAAAAAATAAATAAAAGCTCCATTTCACTCAGTGGAGATTGTTACTTGCTTCATAAAGCCCCTCTTATTTAAGCTGACATTAAACTATTTTCTTAGAGCTTAAACAGCTGCCCTAGTAAAACATTAGTTTCTCAATTGGATCAAACTAATTTGACTTGCAGTAAGTGGGAGGAACAGTTTAATTAGCACTATTGAATATACTCTGCACCAGACTAGATTTTCTTCTTAGCATCAGGCAGAACTCATTAAAAAAAGATAACTCAACCTTTTGCTCATAATTACCTTTGGAAGACCAGCACTTGAGACAATTTTCTCATCGCAGGAGAGGAACTGCACAAAGCTACCATTCAAATGCATCTATTAATTTAGTTTTATTTTCTGCTCAGCCTTCCAAAACTTATTATTTAACACTGAGGTTAGGAAATTGGAGAGTGAGCCTCAAGAGGGATAGGGCAGAAGGTTTCCTAAAAAAATAGTATTTGAGCCTTAAGGGGGAAGGAAGATTATAAAAAAATAACTTTTGTGAAATTGCATAAGAAAAAAGGCCCCCCAAATAAACCCTGTAAAGGGCATGAACTTCAGTATTAGTTTTGTCTTCACAGAAATGTTTTACAAGATTGGAGAGTTACATGGTAGATTAAATTCACTGTTGATAAATGTAAAGTTATGCATATGGAAAAAGAAAAGAGGTTTGACATACAGAGTGGCAGGCTCTGAGCTGACCATAACTACCCAGAAAATACAACTCAGATTTGCTCTATGACAGCCAGTAGCAGCCATGAAAGCAATTACTGAGATCACCTCTGATAGAGAAAAACATGCATAGATAGAAGCATAATGATAGGGTTTCCTGCTCTGCATTTATTATTTAAGAGGCATGCTTTGACCCCCTAGTACACACATAGCAATGTGCATACAGGATACCATATGGAGCCACCATTTCAAATTAAATCTTAAAATAGACTTTGTGACTGAGGAAACTACTTTAACACTATGTAATTCATCATCATCTAAATGGTTGGCATAGGGTTCATACATCAATGTTCCCACTGGATACCCTTAATCCGGATGGTATCTACAGGAAAGAGTGCTAGAGTTACTACAGTAACCATGTCAACCAAATACTTTCCATTGCAGGAAGCAATCCTTACACTAAGTTTAAGACTTGCTTTGGCTATGCTTAAAGCACAGCCAAAGATCAAACTAGGGAGCCTTAACAGAACAGAAAGGACCTCAGCAGCACCTCTCAGAGGATCCTCAGCATGCCTAAGTCTGCAGGTTGTCTAGTGAGTGATCTCAGTGTTTTCTTGCCTACAAGAATGATTTCCCTTGCTTAATCCAGCAAATCTCTGTCCTACTGTTATCCCACTGTGTAGATCTTCATAAACACCAGTTATTGTTACTACAGCTGCATCATGGATGGGAGGCTACAATTAAGAAATGTATAAGCACCTTCTAAAAGGCCACTTTCTCTCTGCTAATTTACTTTGATAACATCTTGACCTATAAATTTATTGACAATCAATTCTTGTTTCACTGTATAACTTCAAGTATTGGTTTCTTGATAATGGAAATAACCAAGTTAGTATGTAACATTGTTCATTACCAGGTGCTGCAGAATCCTGCACACCTTTCAAAGGTTATAGCTTTCTTTAATGAACAACAAAGCAAGTCTACATGTCTAAATTAGGTTTCAGTAATGACAGCAGTGTTCAATACATTTAATAACTACAGTAATATTACTGTTTATAATTACTAAATACGTTTAATCAACTGCTTTCATGTAAGCATCAATAAGGAAAACGGGCAAGGGCATCACAGAAAACGCCTCTCTGATTTAAAGCTTCAAGAAGAATAACTGTGATGGCTAAGGATCCTGCAATAGGGAAAACACTGAATAATAACAAGAAGTACAGAGACTGATAAAAGAGTCAGCACTGTAGCTGGATGATACCAATTCAAATCATAAGATACAGTCTCGCCAGAACCATGCAGAGGAATCCTGTCGCTCAACAAAGCATTGCCCAAACCCCACACAAATTATATCTTGCATTCTACCTGTCCAAAATCAGCACAAGACAATGGTAATCTCTTAATAATATACTACTTAAATTTTAGCAAAGAATTCTGTCTGTCTTGGACAATCAAACTGGATTTATATTTTTCATTTCACCTCATTATTTCTAGTTTTTCTTTACCATGTCTTTCACACAAAACCCAAGCA
Organism: Gavia stellata; assembly: GCF_030936135.1. Taxonomy (NCBI): domain Eukaryota; kingdom Metazoa; phylum Chordata; class Aves; order Gaviiformes; family Gaviidae; genus Gavia; species Gavia stellata. The sequence goes on from NC_082596.1 coordinate 79,501,651, forward strand.
ATCCGTTCATAAAATAAGAATAATTAGTATAATTATTAGTAAAATTAGTATAATATTATTAATGTTATTAATATTATAATTATTACTCCCACAACAAGAGTATCAGATTTGGCTGGTAAAAATAACTACTAGACAGGAAGCCTATGGCTTGATGGTATTTTCATTTAGTTTAGCATATCTTTCCTTTAATTTCATGTCTGAACGGGCTGAGAGGGCTCCTCATTCAGACCAACATAACTGACACCAGAAGCAGACTTTTTCTCCTCAGAAATAGACTTGGAATCAGTTAAGCCAGGCCTAAGCTTTTGATATCCTTCTCAAAGACGACACTGATTTAAGAATTCACACCACAGAAAAGCACAGGAAGATTACTCTGTACTGTGGAGGAGAGTAAGATTTGTTCTTAAAAGAAATATGGAGAAAATGCAATTTAAGAAAACCCTAACTATAAAAAAAAAGGTAATGTGTTATGACAAAAGCACGGGAACTCTATCTAGAAAAACGCAGCTTTTATAGCTGCAATTCAATTATTATGAAGTATCTTAGGGTGAGGCTTGAATATAAATGGAAAGAAACAAGATTAAAATCTAAATCATAAAAATTACTATATTTTATGGTGTTTCACCAGAATTACATCTAGCAAAATAGTTTCACAAGCATAATTCATATGAAGATTTGCTCTATGAATTTAACCACAAAAAACCTTATGGTAGACCCTAAATAGAAGTCTCTATTTTAAATTCAAGATTACCTGTAGCACCTAAGTGATTAAAAATGAATATGACTCAGAATTGTTAAAGAAAGAAATCTATGTAGGATTAATACAAGAAACACATTTCAAAAGTTCAAATTCTTTATCAATGAGTCTGTGCACTGCTACCCCTTAGAGCAGCATGCACATGAACAATATTCCATATGAACAGAAATGTTATTAAATGGGTATGACTATTAGGGGGAAAAAAAAATTGTTTTTTCTGTAAATGTGTCTCCCCTTCCCCCCTACAAAAAAGTAAAGAAAGACATAAAGAAAAACATGTTTGCAATAAATTAAAGCGCCAGATACATCTAAAAATAATTATGATATGAATCTTCCAATATGTACAGGCCCAAAGGATTTCTTAGCTCTGAGGAAGCTCAGAAAAAATCTTTCAGTCTATTAACCTCTTGCAGTGTAAAGAACACTAAATGCCTGAGAGGCAATCAAGACTTAATTTATTTGGGCACCACTTTCTGACAATCTTAAAGAACATTTCTACTCAAGACACAAAAGTACCTATTAAGTAATGGAGTTTCCAAATCTTCTTATTCCTTTTTTTTTTTAAATCTCTTCACCTCTCCTAGGAGCTGTCCCCACACTACCTGATCTAGAGGGCATTTGTTCACTTCAGTGGGCTGTGGACCAGGCTCTTAATCACATGACCACCTAATGTAAATAGTCACCATAAAAATGGTGTAAAAATACTGAGCCTGATTTTCCTCTTCCTAATTCCTTCTTCTGTCATCACACCAGTATTGTAAATCAGACCAGCAGACAGAAGCTCTCCCTGCCTGCTGCTGCAGCAGGGCTGGGAAGAAGGGGAGCAGCTGCCTGGGGAGACGTCAAGGGTCTGTGAATGCGGGGACGTGCTTTAGCCATTAGTTGCTCTAGCTTGGCAAAGATGGACTTTCTGTGAGCCGACGCCTGCATGTCCTCCGGTGGAACTGGTGTGAACACCTCCTTCTCCACCCTAGGAGCAGCTCCCTGAGTGAAATTATTAAAGTGCTTGTGGACCAGTTGCATCTACTTGGATGGGTGAAATAGAATCTCAGTCTGGGCTTGTGCTGTACGTACAGGACAGAACAACTGAAAAAGGCTCACTGTTCAGTTTATTAGCAAGTCTAATTAAGCTCTACTTACTAGCAACACTATTAGACACTACTGACTCGCTACCGACTATCTGGACTCTCTCTAGCATGTGCCATGCTGGGGTCCAACACCATCACCTGCATCTGCAGCTTTGGGGCTGCAGGTGGGGGACTGTTGGGCTTTGGCATTAGGGTGGCCTTGGCAGAAGCAGAGCTGAGGCTGCTGCCAGCACGGGCATTGCAAACCGTGGCTGACAGAACGGAGGCAGGCCAGCCCTGGGGGCTTCTGGCTGCACAGGTCCAAAGGTGGGATGTCCTGGCCCACATGGAAAAGTTGCAAAACGTGGTGGAGGAGCATAAGCAGCACGCTGGAAGCCAGCCGGGGTTTGGCTGCTGGGTGCTGGTAGAAAGAAGAGGGCCAGAAGGATGAACCTCTCACTGCCTGCTGCTCGAGCAGGCTCTGGAAGTGTGGGAGCCACTGCCTGTGTAGACGTACGGGCGCTGCCGAGGCCAGAAGGTGCTTCAGCCCATCTCTTGGTGGGTGCAGTTGTCATGGGTGGAGATGCCTGCATGTCCCCTGCAGGTTGACCATCTGGGCTTCAGGAGGGCTGCTTTTCATCCATCTCCACATTCTGCCCCAATGCAGCTCAGGCTCTCCGCCTGAGGCCAACTCTTCTCTTGCACCTCTCCAGCCAGTGGGGATGTTCTCTTTTAAAGTTGGGGTTATAGTAGTAGAGCAATGAAAAAAACCAAAGGAGAGGAGTTAGTTGCCACTATGTAGAGACTGGAAAACCCCAAGCTATGAGAACTAAGACTTTGAATTGCAAAAGATGAACATGGATATTGAAAAGAACTCTCAGGGGCGTTAGAAAACCAAAGCTTAGGCTAACATGTTACAAGATGGTTCTTTTAAGTCATCAACACCCCTGGGCTTTTGCTGGGAGCAGAGCAGTGTAGGATTTCCAAAAGCACAAGAACTGCTTTTGAAAGCCAAATACCACTACTTTTCAGCCACCTGAGTGTGGAACGAGCACGCAGGTAATACTGTGATCCTTAGATGTATCTTCTTGGCATTCAACAGGTGCCACAGGAAGATTTCAGATTTGGTACAACAAGACATGTAACAAATATATTCAAAGAAATCAGGTTATACTGAGTCTGTCTTTCCACTGAATAGGTTCAACCTAAACAGATAAAACTGAAATGCATCTTATCCATGTTTCTACTAGTCAGAAAGACTAACTCAAAACTTCCTGAAAACAACCTGAGAAGGAAGTTAAAACCAGACCACTCACTACCATCCTCATCTCCTACATTGCAAGGGCTTATCTTATGCGAACGTCAGTTGACTGATGTGCAGAGGAATTGCTGCATCTTGCTGTGAGCAGAAGCTGCTGCTTCTTCTGCCAGGAATTCAGGAAGTAAGGCCGATCTTTAGAAATCCTGTTGCATTTTGATGAATCCATAGAGTTTGAGCTGTTCAATGAAACTCCTCATGCACTCAGTTGCAAAAATGCCCAGCACTTCCTGTTTGAAGAGGTCTTCATTGATGGAAATGCATTTTCTACCCTTGCCCCACCAAATGGACGTAAACTGGTTGCTTTCCACCATTTTCCAAAGCATTTTTGGAAACAAGAGGGATGCGAATTTGTCGCCTTCACCTGCGCTTTTGTTAGAAACAGGAGGGACTCATTTGGTCTCGTGCTCATCACTGCAAGGTTGGACATCCTGCTCCTCCTATATCGGTCATATGGCAGCATCCCAGGGTGCTCTTTACTCCTGTTCTGGAGGGCCAGGAGAAGTTGTGTCTGCCGACTCATGTAGCTGCTCTTTGCATTTACATGACAATACAAGTATGTGGTAAGAAGGCTCTGCTAGGTATGGGAGAAGGCTGTCCAAAGCACAGGGAAAGTGTTGGATAAAAAGAGGAGGGGGATTTATCCGATCCTCAGCTTTTTCTAGTATAAGTATTTGGAAGAAAATGGCAGGAAGAAAACCTTTTCTGAAAAATCAGAAAGAAAGATGGAAAACTATTAGGCACAGATTTGACAGAATCAGTATCAGCTTACACCTTTTCACTGTGGTAATGCAATGCAGAAGCATCATCTGCAATGCAGAAAATCCCTTTCTGTGACATCTGCTCTAAAGCAGCAAAGGTGCCACTTCCCAGCACAAGGCAAGAGTTAGGGCCAACCTGTTTTCCTCTAACTGCTTTCCACCATGGACAGGGACAAGGCGGCAGTGCTCGCATGGAACCAGCTCTGTTTCCAACCATTATATGCTGCACATTGAAGAAATGACTACGAGCCATCCACTTCTCAAACCAACGCTGAAGGGAGCAACTGCATCCTTAGTTGTCTTAGTTGTGAGATAGCCTGCTCTTTGCTGGGATTCAAGGAACAGTCCAGCTGGAAAGTCTGGGTTTCAAAGACTAATTTCTCCAAAGCATCCATAGCCCAAGAAAATCTGTCAAATGTATTTTTAAATGAGAAAATGCTGTACCAACACTGACTGTTTCATATTTTAAATAGTGCAATCATTGACACTAGAGCTATATTACCAAAATTTGGTAATTAAGACCAAATGATGATATTTATACCAGCTAAGTAACAGCTATAAAATCTACAACTAGTGCTTCTGGTACAGATTACACACGAAATACAAGTGGAAACAGTTTGTTAAACAGCTGAACAAATGGGGGGGGGGGGCGGGGTTGTTGCTCAAGAGGAATTAGAATGAGCAACTGGAAAACAACAAAAGCAGCACTAAACTCCCAAGCCAGGTCAAAAGCTGAAATATTAACATAATAATGTCAGCTGTTAACCATTCCAGTGCCAAAAAAAAGCATTCAATTCTTGCCTGAGGAGCCCAACACTCCTGTGCTTCTGCAGTGAAGATCATGATTGTGGCTGAATAGAAGTAATGACGTCCTGCACTAAGATATACCCAAAGCACTTAGAGAAATCAAGTGTATATTGAGGACCTGAAAGACACCTGAAAAAGCACAGGCATTTCATACCGGGTTTTTACAAAAATACTTTTAGATAATGTTTATACTCTACAGGACCAGACTTTTAAACAATATCTGACATTGCTAAAATGCTCATCTAAATCCTAGAAAGGCAAGTGTGAAACCAACCGGTTAGGAAGGTTCAAAAATTATACAGCCCTTATCTCTGGAGAAGAGGAGGCTGAAGGGAGACCTTACTGCTCTCCCCAATTACCTGAAAGGAGGTTGCAGCGAGGTGCATGTTGACCTCTTCTCCCAAGTGATGAGTGACAGGACAAGAGGAAATGGCCTCAAGTTGCGCCAAGGGAGGTTCAGGCTGGATATTAGGAAAAATTTCTTTACTGAGAGAGTGGTGAGACACTGGAATAGACTGCCCAGGGAAGTGGTGGAGTCACCCTCCCTGGAGGCGTTCAAGGAACATGTGGATGTGGCATTGTGGGATGTGGCTTCATGGGCATGGTGGTGGTTTTTTGGTTGATGGTTGGACTTGATGATCTTACAGGTCTTTTCCAACCTTAGTGATTCTGTGATTCTGAGTAGCTTTGCATTTGTGGAGATCTTTAAGATTTTGCAGTTTCTAAAATACTAGTTTCTAGTGTTTTAATTAAACATCAGCCATGTAACAGAACTAATCTCACTTTTCTAAAACATAGTGCACATCAATATGCTGTATGCAAAGTTCCTTTCAGTCAGTCAATCAGAAAGTTGGGCAGCTGAAATGCGAAGTAAATATTCATTCGAGATAAAACTGGAATTGGTAGATTTACATTTTAGTCACAATGCTGTACTTCTATACTGTGATCTTTTGCTAAAAAATACTAGCATTCTGCCCATTTCCAAAAGTACGTGCTTCATTTCACTTTTAAATTTACTGGTGTTTACTCTTGTAATTCAGAAATAAAGAACATGGAATTAGACAGGAATGCTCAGAATAAATTCAAGATAATTTCTTGGTAGAAACATGTAGATGAATACAACCAGCAGCTTCTAAGAATGGTAAGCACCTCCATATTTGTGGTGGGTTGACCCTGGCTGGATGCCAGGTGCCCACCAAAGCTGCTCTATCACTCCCCTTCCTCAGCTGGACAGGGAAGAGAAAATATAACAAAAGGCTTGTGGGTCGAGATAAGGACGGCGAGAGATCACTCACCATTACCACAGAATCACAGAATAATTAAGGTTGGAAAAGACCTGCAAGATCATCAAGTCCAATCATCAACCAAACACCACCATGCCCACTAAACCATGTCCCGAAGTGCCATGTCCACACGTTCCTTGAACACCTCCAGGGATGGTCACACCACCACCTCCCTGGGCAGCCTGTTCCAATGTTTCACTACTCTCTCAGTAAAGAAATTTTTCCTAATATCCAGCCTGAACCTCCCCTGGCACAAATTGAGGCCATTTCCTCTTGCCCTGTCACTAGTCACATGGGAGAAGAGGCCAACACCCACCTCACCACAACCCCCTTTCAGGTAATTGTAGAGAGCGATAAGGTCTCCTCTCAGCCTCCTCTTCTCCAGACTGAACAACCCCAGCTCTCTCAACCACTCCTCATAGGACTTGTGCTCCCGACCCCTCACCAGCTTCGTCGCCCTTCTCTGGACACGCTCCAGCACCTCAATGTCCTTCTTGTAGTGGGGGCCCAAAACTGAACACAGGATTCGAGGTGCGGCCTCACCAGCACCGAGTACAGGGGCACGATCACCTCCCTACTCCTGCTGGCCACACCATTTCTGATACAGACCAGGATGCTGTTGGCCTTCTTGGCCACCTGGGCACACTGCTGGCTCATATTCAGCCGGCTGTCCATCAACACCCCCAGGGCCTTTTCTGCGGGGGAGCTTTCCAGCCACTCTTCCCCAAGCCTGTAGCGTTGCATGGGGTTGTTGTGACCCAAGTGCAGGACCCGGCACTTGGCCTTGTTGAACCTCATACAATTGGCCTCGTCCCATCCATCCAGCCTGTCCAGATCCCTCTGCAGAGCCTTCCTACCCTCAAGCAGATCAACACTCCCTCCCAACTTGGTGTCATCTGCAAACTTGCTGAGGGAGCACTCAATCCCCTCATCCAGATCATCACTAAATATATTACACAAGACCGGCCCCAAAACTGAGCCCTGGGGGACTCCACTTGTGACCGGCCGCCAGCTGGATTTCACTCCATTCACCACGGCTCTCTGGGCTTGGCTGTCCAGCCAGTTTTTTACCCAGCGAAGAGTGCACCTGTCTGAGCCACGAGTCGCCAGCTTCTCCAGGAGAATACTGTGGGAGACAGTGTCAAAGGCTTTATTAAAGTCCAGGTAGACAACATTGACAGCCTTCCTCTCATCCCCTAGGCAGGTCACCTGGTCATAGAAGGAGATCAGGTTGGTCAAGCAGGACCTGCCTTTCATGAACCCGTGCTGGCTGGGCCTGATCCCTTGGTTGTCCTGCACATGCCCTGTGAGCACCCTCAAGATGAGCCTCTCCATAATCTTCCCTGGCACCGAGGTCAGGCTGACAGGCCTGTAGTTCCCCGGATCCTCCTTCCGGCCCTTCTTGTAGATGGGCATCACGTTGGCGACCCTCCAGTCATCCGGGACCTCCCCCGTTAACCAGGACTGTTGATAAATGATGGAAAGCGGCTTGGCAAGCTCCTCCGCCAGCTCCCTCAGGACCCTTCGGTGGATGCCATCAGGCCCCATAGACTTGTGAGAGTCCAGGTGGCATAGCAGGTTGTTAACTGCTTCCTCCTGGATCATGGGGACTATATTTTGCTCTCCATCCTTGTCTTCCAGCTCAGGGAGCTGAATACCCTGAGGATACCTGGTGTGGCTATTAAAGACTGAGGCAAAGAAGGCATTAAGTACCTCAGCCTTTTATTTATTATCTACCTCCTCCCCCAAAGAAGCACAGGGGGACAGGGAATGGGGGTTGCAGTCACTTCATCACATGTTGTGTCTGCCGCTCCTTCCTCCTCACACTCCTCCCCTGCTCCAGCGCGGGGTCCCTCCCACGGGACACAGTCCTCCATGAACTTCTCCAATGTCGGTCCTTCCCACGGGCTGCAGTTCCTCACAAACTGCTCCAGTGTGGGTCCTTTCCACAGGGTGCAGTCCTTCAGGAACAGACTGCTCCAGCATGGGTCCCCCACAAGGTCACAAGTCCTGCCAGCAAACCTGCTCCAGTGTGGGCTCCTCTCTCTCCACGGGGCCACAGGTCCTGCCAGGAGCCTGCTCCAACACAGGCTTCCCATGGGGTCACAGCCTCTTTCGGGCATCTACCTGCTCTAGCGTGAGGTCCTCCATGGGCTGCAGGTGGATATCAGCATGAACGTCCATGGGCTGCAGGGGGACAACCTGCCTCACCACAGTCTTCACCATGGGCTGCATGGAAATCTCTGCTCCAGTGACTGGAGCGCCTCCTCTCTCTCCTTCTTCACTGACCTTAGTGTCTGCAGAGTTGTTTCTCTCACATATTCTCACTCCTCTCTTCTCCGGCTGCCATTGCGCAGTTGTTTTTCCCCCTCTTCTTAAATATGTTATCCCAGAGGCACTACCACCATCACTGATGGGCTTGGCCTTGGCCAGCGGCAGGTCCATCTTGGAGCCGGCTGGCATTGGCTCTGTCGCACATAGGGGAAGCTTCTGTCATCTTCTCACAGAAGCTCCCCCTCTGCTACCAAAACCTTGCCATGCAAATATTTTAGGTTTAACTCATGGGCAGCAGCATATTAAGGATCTGAAATTTGAGTTATAACTGCAGTGTGTTAATCTAGGATGGAATTCTTAATCAGCTGTTGTAAAAATTAGTTCTCAACACCATTCTGAATAAAGTATGATATCTGTTTATCACCCCTAAAATACAACTGCAACTGAGCTTAAGTGATTATGGTGTTCTTTATGCTCTGCCATTGCTCTCTTGAAGACTTAATCATTGTGTGCACATGCACAAATTGTTCTGAGACTAAAAACCCTGGAGCTAAATGCTGTCCTATTCCAATACTCCTTGACAAATAAAATACAGACAACCTACAACAGAAGTCTGATATTTGGGTGGCCAGTAAAATTCATTCCTTTGCTGAAACCACAAATGGAAAGATGACATTTTCTAACTGAATGGCCCTCTTATTATACAAGTAGTATAAGTACTTCTGGAGAAGTAAGAGTTCGTTCAGGAAGGAATGAAACTATAATATATTAATGACAAGAATGAAACTTGCAAAAGGATTTCACATTATGCTATGAACTTTTCAGTTTTTTAATCTGTCCTGTTAACAGACAAGTGTGCAAATGGGGAGTTGGAGGGATGAGTGTTTAGGATTGATTAAAAGACCATTCAGAATAAACTGAACTTTAAAAATTTCTGGAAAACAGCATGAATTTTAAAAATAGATATATGACTATTTTAGTCACAAAATGCAATTTATCATGCTACCTGAAGAACCAACAATGTAGCAGCTGTTGCAGATGAATTCTTTTAAAAAGCTGTAAATTAGAGTGGTAAGAAATAATCTCTGCCCCAAGTACAGAAGACTTGCAAGGAGTTATTTCAAGTAGGACAGAAAAGAATTACATTTGGTTAACACGGAAGAGATCCCATATGACAGCTAATGAAAATGAAAGCAGAACTGTAACCATGGATGTCTACTTTGTCTGTATATTGAAATATACAAAAAGGATTAATAACTATTCCATTTAGCTTTTGAAACTGCAATTTTACTACTGCTGTGATCTCTTTCCAAAACCTAAGTAGAATGCAAAACTTAACAGTGCTCTTCTGAGCAAGTGACATTTCAATTACACGTGCATGATGGTTCTATGATGCAAGTTAGACCCATCCATAGATGACATACAGGAATGGAACAAATTCTGCTTAAATTACAAATTGCAGGCAATTGTTTCTGCATGTTATAGATTCCCCTTTAAAAATAGCCCTTCTTGCTATTAAAAAGTGACAAGGGAGGGTCAAGTATCCAGCTAAACAAGAGTAGATACAAGAAACCAAGGAGGGAAAGGAGAAAAAAAAAAAAAGCAGAAGGAACCAATCTATTACCCTGTTACACTATACCATTATGCAAGCAATGTTCCTGTCAAGACGACAAGAATCGAGGCTAGAACAACTGGGACTGGAGTCATAAGTAACCATGTCCTGATATGGGATAAATCTTCTATTAGCTTTGCATACTTAGGAGCAACATTAAGGGATGCAGAATAGTGGGAAGATAAGAATCCCCCCCAACAGAAACAAAATCAAAAGTTCTTGCTGATGAAAGAGCTAATGAAAAGGTAATTGTAAAAGATGGTAGATCCCTACACTTTCAGTAACACTCTTCTGTCACACATTTGAGTCTTACACAGGAATGAAGACATTTTCACTGTGGCACCAAGACTAGGTCTAGCATTTCCAGCCAAAGAGCTCAAGAAATTTACGGAGTGAGTTCCTGCATATTAGGAAGACCTAGACTTCAAGAGAAAATTGACATCAATATTGCTTTGAATTATTTATCAAGGAACAGGAAAAAAAAGTGAACCATTTTTAACTATCCATTTTACATGTGTAAATACTTGCTTATATATAGCCTAAGAATCTCCTTGTATGAAAAGGCAAACTAGCAGAGCCTGGAAAGGGATGAAACATCAAGACTTTCCACACCTCATGAGGGAGCAACTGCAACAGGAGTGGACCGGGTGGCAGCTCAGCAGAAGCAGCAGCTGCTCCAGGAAGGGTAAAGAAGCCAGGCTGCCATCCAGCAGAGCATGCATCAGAACAGACCTGCAGCAGACTTCTCCGGAGCCACCCCAGCTACACAGGCTGCCAGGTGCTGCTTGCCTCAGACATCCAGAACAGAAACCTGGTCTCATTAGCCTCTTGTCTGGAACACATCTGGGCTGAAGACTCCAACAAGCACCGCTAATGTAAAATATTTGAGGCTATTCTCTGAGAATAAAGTCTAGGAAAGCTTCTGGCAACACTTTCACTGCACACCCTTATAGCAGGACACATCAGACATTGCAATCCTGTGGGTCGAACCTGATGCCTGGGCAGCAGTAAAATTCTTGGTTGCATCAGTATTGACAGCAATTAAATTCAATGGATCTGGTATAAAACGTGTATAACAAACTACTGCAAGCCACCGCGTTCTTTCACTTTTCCTGATAGGATAGCTGGGAATCTCAGTTGGCTGGAACTGCCCACAGAGCCTGCCAGATGAGCCAGTTTCAGGGGACAGGCTGTGCTTGTTATTGCTACTTCATTTGAAAAAAAAAAGCCACCAGGGAGGTCAAGATTATGCTCTCAATAACTTTATAAAGGAGAGTTCAGGCATTACTTTAAAGGCTGTTTATATAGGTGCTACAGGTGGAATTCAGTACAGTAAAAATGCAAAACAAAGCAGGATTTTTTTCCAGACAGATATATTGCAAACTCAAAGCATACCACGACACTCAGATAGAGCTGGCTGACAGGATTTTTCTTCCTAACGTGCACTTGAATAAATTCATGTACACATCAAAACAGACTGAAGGTGTTTTCTTTAGAGGAATACTTTACTAAACTGCAATTTAACAGAAACACAATACACCAGTTATTGTGGAAATTCTTGCCAAAACATTTTAGCACTCATTTTGAAAGGCCTGGCAATAAGAAGAAACCATGATCTCATACCAATTTGTAACTTTTGAATTACACTGCAGAATTCCTTGGCTATCAGAGCATTGATGTATGGCTGCATAAAGTTAGACACTGCAAAGATAGCAACTACAATGCACTATTCTTTTTGCACCACCTTATTTATTGCATTTCAGTGCTGAAAGTAAGTCAAACGAATGAGAGCACTAATCAAGCGACAGTGCTAATCTATCTCCTCATTTGAGTTTTGAACAGAATATGCCTCCTTAATGATTTCAGGCCCTCAACTTGATTGTTACTCAAAAAGCATGTGTGAGACAGTATATTAATTGTGATCTGGAACTGTCCATGTACACCAAGTAAGTGTCTGTTTTATAATTTGCTCTTAATTAGCTTACAGAGAAAGCAGAGTGTATTATGCAGCAAAAACTCTGATTTTTTTAAAAGTACATGCATTTACTAACTTTTTATCAAATTGATAATTAAGCCTGATATAACAGTACAGCATTACTGGGCTGCAGTAAGGCTTTTACAACTAAGCTTCATCAGAAAGTTTAGAAACCAGCCCAAATACTGTTTAGTAGACAGGCAACTAATCTTCTGGATGCAGTTCCGAACTGTGATCAGACAGAACTCTGGACTAAAACTCAGGACACCTGAGTTCACCTCATGATCTTTGACAATGTACTTCACATTTATGTAGAACAAAACCAAAAATGCTTGGCTGCTTCTGAGAGCTAAGATTAGAAGACGACAGGATAAACAAGAAGAAGGCTACTACACTTTGCTAACTGAAACACCCCTTTTCACTTCAATATAAAGTATTGCTGAACTTTAAACAGTCTATTTCCATACTGCATCTCTGCTTCAACCTCTTGCAGCTTCTACTCTCCCCACTCTTGCATGCAACTCTAATGCAGCATCATTCAGCTTTTCTGCACCTCCCCCTCATTGTAGATGAAGCCTGACTTCTTCCATGCACAAGACGGAAAGATTCCTCTCCTGGGAGTCACCCACTGAAGTAGTCTTCTGTCTGTGGGATGCCTGCACCCTTGGTTACAGGACTTGGAAAGGTCTCTACCAAATGAGTCCCAAGACTGCAGGAGACAGAAGGATGGTTGTATGGTTAAGGCAGTTCAATGCCTTTCTGCGAGACCTGACTGATTTGATCTTTAGCTCCTCAGTCCCGGAGCTCTCATTCTTAAGCAAACTAAACTTCTCATAGCTGATCACTGAATAGTCTGTGCATCCACCTGCTGAGATCCAGACTTACAGAAATGCTGATCATGCATAAAGGTACATCTGAAGACACTATTTTCATAATAAAAAATTAAATAATTCCAAGTACTCTAGGCATTTAAAAGAGCATACAAAAATTAGAGAACATGTGACAATTTTACCTTTAAATCTCTCTGTACCTCATTTTCTTCTCTGTAAAATGAAGACAAATTATTTCCTCTCTTAGCATATTCTTTTCACAGTATCTCTGTGATACTTGTGAAACTCATACTACAGTAGCAAACTGAGTTTTAGAAATTATCTTTTCAGGAGAAAATTTAAATCATTCATTAAATAAGGCATCAGGTGAGGTACAGAAGGGTTGTTATACTTCTTTTTTTTAATTCTGACCATTCAGATGTAGCTATCAGTGCAGAAACTGCACTTCTAGTCTGTTTGCTTATCACTTTAAGGCTTGTACTTCAAAACGATCCTAATGCTGAACTAATTTTCATTTCTATATTTCCTAGTTTCTGGGTACTTACACTGCCTTTCTGCTGTCCCAAAGTTCAGCAAGCTTTATGTCAGAGGAAAAAAAAAAAATATATATAAAAGGGCATGGAAATGAGAAATATTTTTGGAATATTAAAAACTACTGAGCTTCATTTCAAGTTCAGACTGAACTTTCACAGTAATTCACATTTTATGTGCTCCTGCTCATTCCTTCTCAATTAGAACTTGTACATTTGCCAATAAAAATTTAGAGATCAGCAGTTCATTTACCATGTTTGCTTGAGTTTCTCATTTCTAAATCATATGCCCATTCCAGCTGCTTACCACACAGCATTGTTGGAAAGATTGATTAAAGACCATGGTTTCTGTTGCCAGTGACAACTATGATAAGAGCGCTTAAAAGGAGGAAGGATTGGATCCAGTGCTATGAAAATAATGTGCTGAAATATAGCAAAGTTTTTAAATCTTAAGACGAAAGTATTTTCCAACAAGACAGATGCACTTGCTCTGACAAAACTGAGGCAATGAAAAGCCTGGCCTGCTAAATACAAATCCTGTGAGTTAAGAAAAGATGAATAGCAAAGTACCTATTTAAACTGAAAAACGTTAAACATTCCAGTAGCCAAGAACCAAAAAGAATATTCAGTTTGCTTACAGTTTCTAAAGAAATATTGTCTTCATGTTCAGATTAAGCATGAAAACTCATCAGGGAAAGACATGGCAGGGAGCAAGGAATTAACATGTAAAGGGAAACAGAACAGTGCTGCAGCAGTAGGCATTCCTGCAGTCATACTGATAAAGTAGTCTGAATCTGCTTACTTGCTACAGAAATTTCAGTGCTCAGTTGCGAACTACTCTTCCTTCTTATTTGCAATACTAAAAGATTTGAAATCTAGCTCTTACTTATTCCACTGTAGGTTTTTGTTGGGTTTTTTTTCTGTTAAGTCAGTCACGCCTGAAGCAGCTGCACAGCACATCTTAAACAAACCTTTCATCCACTTTGGCAAAAACTCAAACTACAATGACTGGAACACTTAAGCAAAGAGGAGAAATCAAAGAATTATATCTGACTCTTCAATAGAGTCTCCAGAATAAAATGAAGCCCTAGAAGATTAGGAGCATTCATGCAACCTGTTCAGGGTAACCTCTCAAGATATTTGTAAATGAATGTTCTGAATGAACAATGCTTTATTTTGTTCTTTGTTTTTCCCACTGTAGAGATACCAGGAGAGAATAAAATACACGCACCCAAGAAAGTACACATATCAGGCATGTTTTTATTTTATTATTCTAACAAACATTTTCTGACCTACACCCTCAGACTCCTACACTTAGCAAAGCTGCTCATGGCTTCACTGAAGTTTCTACTTGCGTAAGTAAGCATGTGGAAATAGCACACTAGGAAAGTTACATGGCAATAATAACTATGGATGACAGCTGAAAGCCATCCAATTAAAAATTCCTGATTTTTTAAAATGAGGCTTATGACATTTTGGTAATCAGCTCACTATCATAGACTGTTTAAAGGAGGCAGTACTGAAATTACAGCAAGAAAAGTGTGCTTATATGGAAGATTTTCTGCATGTTTGGTTGCTTTTTTGTTTGGGTTTTGTTTTGTTTTTTTTTTTTTTCAAAAAAACCAACCTGTTTTAGATCCTGCAATTGGTTAGGAAAATGCGTAATAAAATAGCTGCTCTTTGTTACCACCTTCTATTACTATATTGATACTACTGTATGGCCCTGGCTCAGTAAGAAACTGAAAAAAACAAATGCTCATTTATCATGTTTTTTAGGGATTTCTGGTGAAATGATTTTTGGTTTGTTAAATAACATATGGCAATGTTAGATTATTTAGTCATTGGTTCAATTATACTTTTCCAGTCTTGCTCTTTTTTCATCTACCTATAAAGCATTAGTTATCCACCTTCACGCTCAGGACTTAAAACCGCGTTTACTGTACTGGTGAAAGTTTTGGCATAACGTCAGTGTGAAAGTACTCAAATATTTGTATGCCAGTAGAAGTCCTAGGGGCAAATACTTACTACGACTATACTGCGGATTCAATTGCCATGTCCTTCATTTCATGTCAAGCTGAAACCTGAGTACAATTATCCGGCCCTTCCTTCCTCTCCCTTCCTAGTTGTAAGTGAAGGAAATCAAGCACCTGGACCCAAAGAAGTTGGAAAGGAAGAGGAGCACCCCAAAGTCCCCCAGCTTTTCAGTCCAGACAGCCACTTCCTAATGGTGTATTTAGACAAGTAACTTAGTTATTTGAGCAATGTGGAAAAAGTATCTTTTGGCAAGAGTAAATTACATCTACAGCCAGCAGACTTTGCTGGTAAAGCCAGTATAGAAAGAGATACTTAGATCTAATCTATACCAGTCCCCTCTTATCTTTATCCTGCAGTCTCCAGCAGATTCTTAAACTTTATTCGGATGCCCAACCACCTCTTAGAAGTTGGACTAATCACCCTGATAGAAAAGGAAGTCTCTGGGAATTCCTGCAGCCTCAGAGGAGTTTAGTCAGCTTTTAAACACTTTATGCAAAACCAGCAGGGAGGAAAGAGGAGGGAAAATTTTTCTCCTATGTGGTTTGATTAATACATCTCAAACCAAACTTCAATCTCAGCAATGATTCACAAATTAACCAAACTGTAACAGTTCTGAACGAAGGAGAAATAGGGAGTCATAGGAAAAGTAAAACCGCAGTTAGAAATTGTAGCTGGAATTCAGACCCCAAGGTGGAACTGAGATGTCCAAAGAACATTCCTATGGACTGAATTATTCCTTCCCTAAATACACAATTCAGCAAGCAAATAAAAATGAAACATAACATTCTAAATCCTTTCCCCATTAGAAGTTTCTTCAAGATTTTGATGTTGGCTTCAAAGAGAAAGAGGTTCCTCCTAACTCCTTTTCCTTCTTGAAAATGTATGGTATTTCTGTGTTTCCCAGTCAACGAAAAGGTCTTTCTGGTAAGATGAAAACCACTGGTAGCATGCAACAAGCAAATGAATCACATTCATGGGGGTGTGGTTTGGTTAAGGTTTTTGAACTCAGTAAATAATGAGACCTTAATCCTAGAGTAACAAAACCCCAACCGTTTTCTTATTTGAGGAGTGGAGGTTTCAGCCATGGATCAATAAATCCATGCCATTTCCAAACTGTCTACAGAAAAATGAATCATCAGTCCTTTGAGTCAGTCAAGCCTTTTAAAGACCATATGGACCGCTTTCTCTCCTGAAATAGCACAAAAACCCTCTTTTTATTTCTAGCAGTTCTTCAACTACAGACAGATGAACAAACCCCTTCTAACTTATTCACTGCCAACAATATCTCTGGATATTCAAAAACATGTCCTTGCAGATAAATATAAACATGCAAAAGGTGAGTATATAGAAATAATATTCTTTAAATTATTGTTGTTATTATTATGTCCTACATATTTTGAAGAAATTCTTTTCAAAATAAGTCTGATGCTTTCTCCTGAAGAATTAATACTCCAGGAAAGGTCAAAATGCACTATCATCTTATAATAAATATAAATAGATTTTCCCAGTCCTTTAAGGAAAAAGTTTACATATTGTAAAAATATGCTTATTGTTCTGTTTCCAAAAAAAACCAAAAAAAACCCCAAAAAACCAAAACGCAACCCCAAATGCCTTTGACATGTTATCCATATAGAAGATCACACTTTTGCAAAAAGGCAAAAATGAGATTTCCCAGAATATGAGTGGCTGACATCTCAAAATAGCTCTCCTCATTATTACCATTTGCATTTTAGCAGTTTCCAAATAACTCTTCTTATACCTCTATGATTTACAGACAGATCCAGATAAAGAAAAGGCACTCGTAATTGGCAGAATCAACAAGAGGTGCATCAGTAGAAGAAGTCAGATGCTTAACAGGACTTGGATGTCAGTGCCTTAAGTGTCTAGCTCCCACTGAAATCAAATGTCAGGCACTGAAATTCGTTTATGAACATGTGATAGGGTTCTTAATACAGACCTAGACAAATATAAGCCTTATACTATACCATAGCATTTTTAAATACCTGATTAAATGAACATTCTTTGCCAACTTTAGCACAGAAAGATAAAGAATTAAACTTTATCTTATATCCATTTTCTACTCGTACCTCAAGAGAAAGAATTAATTACGCAGTTGAAAAAACTTTGATCTAGAACTGTTGACATCTGCTTATATGACTGGAGAAGAGGAAATTTCAAAAGAAAAAGGAATAAAGGAAATTTCTAGTGCTTTTTCCATTATACAAGAAACCAATGATCAAACACAAATAAACTGCTTGGCTGCAACATGTATGTCCATGTCATGTCTGGCCCTACCTTTACAGTGAATTGGAGAACTAGGAAAGTCATTCCTATTTCCTGCCCATGAACCATGTCCTAAAGCTCTCCTTAGCTTTCTCAGATAGACGCAGATTTTGTTTTACGGTGTACAGGCTCAGGAAAATTAGTCATATCTGCCTTAATGCATGGGTTAGTATTCCACCTTCAGCATGGAGTTGTATTTATCTCCCCATATCTGGAAGGTAAGCCTAATGCAGCATTAAAAGATGTCCAGATACAAGATGGATTGGTTGGTTTGTTTGTCTCAGCTACAAAAAAAAAAAAAAAAATTGAAGCAGCTTATAAAGTAAAGCTTATGGGGTTTTACATAGACCTTGATCTTCCCTTTCCACTGTATTCCCCACCTTTCATATCAACATGTTAATAAGTGCCCTGGATTGCTCATCAGTGTAATGGTCTCTTCAGATAGCTCAAAAGTCTCTTGAAATAACTCAAAAGCAAAGGAAGCATTTTACTGAATAAACTAACAATGTCCAAGATCTCCACTTCACGGGTATCATTGTGCTATGTTAAGGTTTACATCTAACATATCAGGTTTTCTGTTCCCTTACCGCATAAAGTATGACGTCTTTCTAATATCTGTACTCTATAATACTATTTGAGCTGTGAGAATATTTATCAGTGTATCAATTTTTTTTTAAAATTCAACACACCTGAGTAGTGATCAACAATAATACACTGGTGTCTACAAAGTAACGCGACAGCTTTCTGAAAATAAATCAGCAGACGTGCAGAATCACCATCAATGCCAACTAGTAGTGTCTGGTCATGTTTGTCCCATTGTAAGTGGCACTCTGTAAAGGATGCTGTGCTAAAGGTTTCAGCTTAATGATTGCACACATAACCTTGCAAATGTAGCACAGAACATAAAACAAAATGGTAACTTCTTCAGCCTGCAAATACATTGGGAAATGAGGGTAGTGCAAGATTTGAATAGCCATGATCTTCTCAGCACAGACTTGAATGTTAAGTTTGTATTCCACTGCTAATTTTACAGCACCAACAGTGCTGTTCAGTGCTATTAATTTTATGGCTGATAATTCAGCACAAACAACTAACACCTAACACATCCATTTGTTAAGTTAGCCAATAGCTGAACAGGCAAGCGGGTGCACTTAAAACTTTACAGAATGGGAAACTGAGTTCAGAGTCCCTTGATGTCATAAAACACCTCTGTGTTCATTCCTAAGGGAAAAGGGCATTGCATGTGCCAAAAGCTTTAACTGAGCCGGAGAATGCAAGATCCCAAAGTGGTCCCAGCGATCATACCTACTGTTCCCTATACAATTACAGAAGCCTACAGCTTTTCCCCATACTCGCTCCTACAATGTAGTTGTGGGCTGTAAGCACAAATATCCATGACAAGTTGAAACCTGAGCTTTTTAGACAAATACGCAAAAAGTTTGTAACGTAAAGCTATCTAAGTACCACTGATATTGGTACTAGTCACATTACTTATGTTTAATAATTAACTTAAAGGTTTGAATTTTAATTTAAATTGACATAAGCTTTAGGTTGGGAAAATGCTACTAGAATAAAGAAGTTAAAGCTTTGCTTATTTTACTGTATTTATTACAGAAAGCACTTTCACCATCTCAGGGAGGGCTGTTGGTGGATTTCAATGGCTGAGACAACAGAGGTTTCTAAGGAGTCTAAGGTGAAGCAGTGTAGGTTATAATCCCTTTCTCCCCACAGGAACAGTATCAAAAGTTCAATACCTGCCCATGGGGCTTAACTGTGATTTGGAAAATGTTTGTGGGTTCTTTTTAGAAATTACATTCTCTTCAGTCTTCAGAACTTTCAGACTGTCTTATAAACAAACTTTCTTTTTATGAAGCTAACTACTGTTGTGAACTACAAGCCAATCAAATCTACTACTACGAGCTAAAATAATCAGCAGATGCCAGAAAACACATTCATCACAGTTACTGGTTTGTATTCCAATACCTGCATGATGGTTTGATATTTATTCTTCTGATCCGTCAGCTGGCACAACATGCCGCACAACACAAAGGCTATGTTCCACATCAAGACTGTTGTGGCAAACATAATTAATTGAATGCCTTTTACAAATCCATTTATTTGGCTTAACCCACTATGCATTAAGTTCAATCCAATATAGAGACACACAACAGAAAGATAGCTCAAAGAAGTATCATATTCAAGCAGTCAGAGCAATTATTCAGTATACAATCAGCTTGATATATGACCTAGCTTAGAGCTGTCTCTTCAGAAATGGAAGAATTACGGGAAATCTGGAAGGTAGTGCAATATTCAAATAATCTATTTTTTTAAAATAATGCAAAAAATATGCTAGAGTAAGGCTTCTATGTGTTACTCAAACTGGAAAGCTATGCATGTTGCTTTTGTATTATGCCAGCAATATATTATTGCGTAAGAGCTATTAGCCATTACTGAATGACATTGTTTTCACAGTATACAATGTGGTGATACAATGATCCAATCTTTCTCTGCTCAAGTCATAAAACTTTTAATCTTTTCAAACAAATCTGTTTCTAAATTACATGAGCATAAAAACTTCAGGTGCATCTTGTCTAGCTCTTCCCATTTCTCCATATTTATGAAACTATTTAGAGAAAAGAAAGAGGAAGAAATTTTTGTAAAACTTTAAAAGAAGCATGACACCAGTGTGAAACCACATATGATGAATCTCAGACCAAACATAACCTTTTGTGAATTTTAGAAGTTTAAGTTATAAAAGCACATTCTCTTCACCTAACATTATAGTTTATACATGCAGTGCCAACATGTTATGCTTCTCAGAATCTAGTTCATGGTGCCAGAGACAATGGCAGTTCCTTATTTGGCTTGCAAGAGTGGGTGTCACAGACATGATTTTGAAATATACAGGAACTTAGGAACCAAATTCCTACTGGTTTCATAATCTTCCTTGAAGCAAACAAAGATGACCAAGAAATATGAGCTCTACAAACACCTGAGGGAACCATTTAATGGTCTCCACAGACATACTGTAGGTGTAAGAGAGAGCAGAAGACTGGGAAACATTCAAGAGAGATTTTTAGACTACGATATAGGTGTTTTGGAGAAACCAAGGCATTTTGGAAGACCAAGATTTAGAATCTAAGCAAAGAATACAGAAATAGGTAGAAACAGAAATTGCAGGACACCGAAATCTACTGTAAAGAATCTGCAGGATTAAAAAGGGTTCTAGGAAAGGTAAAGCACGAAGAAAGGGACAAGCCCCTTTTCTTTCAATCTGAATGCTGGATGCAAGCAAAATGAGAATATGGGAAATAAGGAAGCTAAATCAGGAAAACTAGTTTCCTCCCCAAGTACAAATTTACCTCTTCTCACCAGCTCAGGAATACTGAGGTTTCTGCAATCCCTTTCCTGCCCTACAAACTCACAGCGATTAGAAAGCTGTGGACTGGGCTGCAGCTGCTCTCAACATTGAGCAGCAAGGCAAATGAAGCCTCAGGCAATGGAACTGCACTGACAGGAAACTAAATGGAAAGTGTTGTATTAATTACCATGAAATAGATAAGCTCAGGGAGTCAATGATGCCAGCAAGATCCTGTCATTCTCCAGTCCTAAGAAGTTAACTGTGGTTTAAAGAGCTGAGTGCATCTGCTTTGTCTCATGCCAACGACCACCGGTAAATCTTTCTGCAGACCTTTAATAAAGAAGACAAAACTACAACATTTTAGGTTTAAAATGAAAACCTAACTTAACATTTCAACAGCACAACTTTCATCTGCAAAGCATTTCAAGAACCTTTTCCCTCCCCATGACAATCTTCAGAAGAAAAAAGATTAGCTGAACTGGGCTAAAGCTCTTGTTAAAGTCTGAACCATTTTTCTTAACACAAGACTATACACAAGAGAGTAATGAAACCACCAAAAAAATACAAAAGCATTTGGTAATCTTCGGTGCTGGCTCACTCTAATTCATTGCTGGACATAGCACATAGTCTTATCACTGACTTCCAAGACCTGGCAAATGGATGCTGCCCTCAGACTCTGCCTGGCCCGGTTTTAGCTGTCCCATTGTCCCAAGATGCACAGCAATGCCGCAAGACACTCAAGTTACTGACTGGCAGAGCCAGAGGTTCCTTAATAAAAGGCAAACTCTGTAAAGCAGGAAAACCAAGAAATAAAATAATGCAGAAACACGTAAGAAAGGAAAGGCAGAAACTTTGCAGTTGAATTCCTATTGTCTGGAATTTAATAAAACATCAGTGAAATGGTGGTTAGAAAAATCCATCTCAACAAAAAAACCCCAAAGGAATTAAACAAAAACTGTAAATGCATGAACTATTTAAAGACTTCTATCATAAGAGTTTGCTGGTAACAGATCAAAGTTTATCTTCTGTACATTTCATGGAATAATCTTAAATTGAGGCAACAAGTTTTGCTTTCACAAATGAATTTTTTTCAGATACCAATGTTTTTATTGAGCTTGAAGGTTTGTCTGGTAAGGCAGTTCTTCCCCCCTGACTACTTAAACTAACCTCTGAAGCTGGTTCCAATGGGAATTAAAAATTTGTAAAATAAGTCAGATTTAAGCCTGAGTTTTGGTTTTCAGTTTCAGTTGATATCAGTGGGAGCTGGGGTACTCTCATCCCCTCAAAGCTGTTCATAGTTCTTAATAGAAGGTGAGGAGTACTTCCATCTTTTCTAAGTCCTTGACAAAGCATATAGCTCAAGGTGGATTAAGCAAAGTACAACATTTAACATACAGCAAAATGAACACGGGAAGATGTTTCTCTAAATATAAACAGCAGACCATTTAATGCTACATTTAAGCTCAGTGTCCCAAAGTGCTCCTGTTTACAAATCCGCATGTCACAGGTTGCACGCTTCCTGCATATTCAATCTGTTGGCAACACAGTGGTATTAAAGCGTGAGGAGCAGAAACTTTTGAGCAGATTTAAAAATGACAAAAGAGGTTTCCACAGAGGAGACTGGCAGGACTCGCACCACAAACACACTGCAAACCAAATGTTGCCAAAGAAATACCTGCTAATAAATGTAATTCGTGTTGGATATGCTATCCAGATTTTTTTACAGCAGTCAAAAGGAACCACGAAGGGTTTACAGCTACTGTAAAATTTCCTTTGATGCTTATGACTACTGAAGAGGACACCTGACCTTTCATTACCCTTTGTGTTCTCCAGTTTTCTGCAAGTACTTCTAGAGTTCACAATGTCCAAAGAACTGCCAAATGTCCGACAGAGCTCCAAGTAAAAAATTTGTCAATGCATAAGAAATACCTGGGATTTTTATAGAATTATTTCTAAGTCAAATTTGGGAAAAAAAAGAGTAATTATGCAAGTAGTTAAGTATTTGCCTTTCCCATACCTGAAATTTCAGCCTTTAAAAAACGAATGACTTAACTTCTGTATACTTTTATCCATACTTATATAATTAAATTCAAGATGCATGAGGATTTTTTAAAATTAATAACTCATTACTCTTCTCCCAGACCACAAACTGCCAGACATAGCACTATCTCAGTAATCATCTGAATACTTTTAATGGCTTTTCTGAAGTGCATTCACCTGCCTGAAGTAACATGAAGTAATCTTTTATCTTCAACTTTTAAAATAAACTGAACACAAACTCAATATTCATACACATTATTGGCAGATTACTGAGTTCAGATAACGACCTCTATTCACTTTTCCAATAGCCTCATGCAGTTATCTCTTTATTTACCTATATGCATTTTTCTATTCAAAGATTAAACGTGCTTCGAATTCTCTGATGATTGCATGAAAATATAGAACATTAATGCAGATACAACTGTCTTCTGACATCCAGTTTTCTGAAAACAGATGACATCTTTCACTGGGTAAGCTCATGTCTCCAAAATACTACTAAAAAATTTAATTTCTGGTTATACCAAATTTTATGCTCAAACATATTAAGAAAACAACAGCTTCTGTATAATTTGCATTATTTAGAAGATATTGTGATAAACTTCCATCATGTCTGGGAAAAAGCCTTGAAGTTCTTATTATTCCCTCATAATAATGTCATCCATATTTTGTAAAATTACTATTTTTTTTTTTACGACTGAACATACTTTTTGAAAAACTACAAAATTTAACTTGACAAAAATTCACAGAAATCTAATGTGGAAGCTGATATTTAAGCTTCACCTCTTTTTAAGATACATCCATCGGTATTTCTGCAGTACGGAAATCAACAACTCTCTTCCAGTTGTTGTGCTTACATGACAACTTAACTCTAGCCAGCAAAATCACCTTGCTTAAATTGCTCCTCAGTAATAAAAAGCCTTTGTTTCCCTTTACTAACATCAAAACAGAGACTTTTTGTTATGCAACAGATTTGAACACAGTTGGTAAATTATGATTTTGTTCGATGTCAACATGGTTTCACCCTTTCATGGGAAATCAACTAAAAACATAGCTAAGCAAGTAAGTAGTCAGCAAATGCTCGAAATCAACTTTCTGCAAGTATATGCATGCACGACCTCAAATCATTGTTATTAAGGCAAAGGTTTCCTCAACAGGTCATTTTTTTAAAAAGCTATTTATCATAAGACTAAAACATGAGGTGATATACTGAATGAAAACTTCTGATTTTAGAAACACCTTCACACTTACTGATTTCCCATTTAAAGAAAAACAATCCAAGAACAGTAACTGCTTGAAAACCTTCCAACTACAGACTTCTATCAACAATTACAGGATTTCTTTTTCATGATGTGCAAACACTTCCATGAGAAAGTCTTTGTCAGGATGAGCAAATGACAAAAAAACAGACATGCTGCAAACAGATTTATATAGGAACCCTTCATAACAAAAAGCACGCAGGAACTGAGCTGCAAGATTTACTTTCAAATTACAACATTCTTGGTATTATTCCATTCTTGTTTTCTTATCATTTAGCTTGATGTGACTAGGAAATTCACTGCACTCTGAAATTGTTCACTTTACAAAGTCACTTCATTGCTGCAAGAATTTTAACTTGAAATCTTAACATACTTTCCATGGCTGCTTTTCTTTCATTTTTTTACCTCAAATTCTTTATTCTCTTTAGCATCTGGGGTTTTTAATTTCCAAATAACATCCATCTTCACAAAGTTACATCTTCGTTTTGAGTGTCATTCAATCACAGATTTTGAATTCCATTTGTGGAAAGAAATTGATGACTGACTACTGAAAGTTTTTAAGTAAATTACACCAAATACGAAATACTTTATTCACCATCTTAGTGTGAATGAAAGATGCAAACTTGTGTAAATAACAAAACAGGCACCCTAGTTCCATCTACTGACCAAGTATTCTCAAATAAAATATATCACTCTCTTGTCTTAAAAAATATTGGAAATTTTTTAATACTTCAAATCAGTTTGAAGATAAATAAAGAAAAGCTTTTCCATTAATTACCACAAATTACAATGTTTTCAGTTGCAACACTGTAGTAGTTAAAGCTTTGTCATGGTTTTAGTTTTTGTCATCCCAAATCACATTAAAAATAAAGTATTTCAAAAGAGAAAGAAAAAATGCCACATACTTAAAATATAGTGGACTACAAGTATATTAACATGGTACTGTACCTGTTTTCACTGTGCTACAACAGAACGTTTTACTGAATTATGCATTGCAAGAGACTATAAAATAAAACACATCATAAAAAACTGCATAGGAAGAAGCTGTTAATTATACTCCATATTTAAGTTTTTATATCAATTAGTTTACGCATAACATAAAATCAGGAAATCAAGACAGCCTTTCCAGTTTACACATACCACATAATTGGTAGTCAAGAGCTAAGGATTTAGGGCATGATCCAAAGTGACACTTTACTGGATAGCAACACAGGTATCTGTCTCTTATTTGTCACTTAAGTCTGAAAAAAGATTTATGATGACAGAAAAGGAAGCCTTAGTGTTGCCTGAAGACAGAAAATGAACAGGTTTGTCCTCATCGCCAACGGCATCATCAAAACCTGGTGGCTAAGCAAAGCAAGGAGAACTATGCCCAATGCAGGCAGCGACCTTTTCCTGCACCCCTCACTCTTCATTGAGTGAAGGAGACAGCGGAGTAGACAGCAGTTCCTCAGTGGGGAACGCTGGGGCAAAGCCTCCCTTGGACAGAGAAGTTTCCATGTCACTTCCACACCACAATAATGCATGGACAGCACTGATTTGATGAAAACATAGGGAACATAGGGGTCACAAGAGGTAAGAGAAGTTTAAAGGAGTTGCTGCTTGATCTTCCCTCTGATGATAGAGAAATTGCTTTGTCATCAGTTAGAATCTTAATGCCAAGGCTGTTCTTCAGTACCGGTTACCGAGATGTGGGACTCCCAACTTGCAGCGCCTGCAGCAGGGATTGCTTAATTGTTCATACAGAATGAAAGAGTTCTGTGCCTTAGCACTAAGGGGTACAGGCTTCAAATTCCCTCAGGCAGAGAAAGGATTACAGTCCAGGCAACTGGAGTATTTTTCACTGAAAATCAGAACACTTTTTTATATTTAATTTCAGCAGGGAAAAGTATTTCAATTCAGTTAAATTCAGTTATATCCAATATAAATCCAAATAGTGTTTAGGCCAAAAATTTGGAAAATTATGCAATGTAATAAAAAAGATCTGACATTTACATAAATGAGACATGATTATTCCCATCATATCAAATAGTACTCTCCCAAATAATATATTACCTTGGAAAAAAAAAAAGCCATATAATACATGAGTTCTCCTTCTCAGTTTTTGTAAAACTAGCAGCATCATCCACCTATTTTAGAAATTGAAAGAATCCAGCCAGAGCAGAATTATCTATATACAGCTTTGTATGGGATGTTGCATAGAGACCTGTGCCATATTTATCAAAGCTCATTTACTTACAGAAAATACAGTTCCAGGGTCAAAGTTATTTCTGAATTAGGTCACAATTCAGTGAATAGCTTTAACCAGGAAAAAAAAAAAAAAAAACCCCACAGAAGTCAGAATGTTTTCCTTCAACATTTTCCTTCAAAAAGTTAAAATCCAAGAACATTTTGTTTGCCGGCAAGCTAAGTATTCTGCACTATTCTCAGAATATCTACACTTTGTTCGTTTTGCTACATAAAACCAGTTTTGGTCTGCCATTTTCATGGCCTTTATAATACTTGGTGATCAAAGATTCAGATCTTATTGCATCAAGATAATTTCTCCCTACTGCATACCTTTAGCAAAAGGCAGCATAAATACCTGTGCCCTAAATTCACCTTTAAAAAATAACCTTCACAAATAAGAATAATTTCAGATACATATTGTCTTAATGACAATAAATATCGTTTTGCAGGAAGCAAAACACATTCTACCATTTTTTCTGGATCAGGTCCTAGCACATCGGTGTTAGCCTCCATGCAGTGACTATGAACAGGAATATATAGGAAGAGCCAAAAAATGCACAGGAAGAGGCAAAAGTTAAACATTTAAGATACATCAGGAACAATTCTGCCTTTCACAGACTAGCTACCATTCTCATAATTAACGTAACAAATTAATTATTAAATAAATAATGAAGAAAAACAGTTGAAATCCATGTAAGACAAGCACTAGTTCGAATATCAGATCTACCAGGAACTGGCAGAAGGAGCAAATGCTGCAGAAGCAAAGACTGTGAAGATGTCAGGAAGTCACACAGATGCATTACACTAAGCATTCGTATCTCCATTGCTTAATCTTCATTAACCTGATAAAACATTAACATGAAACTTCTCATGTGACTACCCAGCAAGTTCTGAGTATATAAAGCAATGGCAGGAAACACCAAGCCTATGCACTGAATAGGAAAAAGAGAAAACAGTTTACTACAAAAGCAGAAAAAACACAACATCTCATCTAAAATATAAAATAAATAATAGTACAAGGGTTTGTCGTGAAAATGGCATTGGAATTATGGCTTCAGAGTCAAATATATTAAACAGACAACTTTTATTTTGCAACATTGAACAGTCAAATTATGGTCAGGATTTCAAACACAAAAGCCTCAACCTATGTGGTTATCATGACAAAACAGTAGGAAATGTACCCAAAAGTGTGAAAACATGAACAAACACACACACAAAGAAACAGCTAAACAAGACAGAGTTTTGGAATTTATATCTTTTGCAGAATGTGGTTTAGATAAGAAAAACTTACATCCTTTTTTTTTGTTTTCCAGAGAGAATAGTAACACCCTAAATGGCTCAAACTAATGAAAAGCTTAAAATCTCACTTGAAGCAAACACAGGGCTGTGCCTTACCATTAGCTTTTGTTACACCTGAGAAACTGATGGCTTGTGAAAACAACGCTGAAATACCAAGTCTCAATAAACAGAATAAACTTCCGAGTCCTCATTAACCAACCAGTGCTGACAAAGGTCAGTCTGGCAAGGAGCTCCCAGGATAGATGAAAAGTCCAGGGCCAGGAGGGAAGCAGACAAGGCAGATGCGGGCTGATAACGAACAGGTATCAGGACTGAGAACCAGAACCTACATTAGACAGCACCAGGAAAAAGGTCATGAGGAGCAGGCAACTAGAACATGGGAGCCCCCACACAGCACATCCACAGTCCAGTGCAGTGAGCATCAAGAAGCAGAAGCCTCTTACCTACAGAACAGATAAAATAAAACTACCCATCAGGCCCACAGCCCCATTTCTAGCTAGTGACTCTTGGGCCTTCAGATGCAGGTCAGGATGGCCGATACTCCTGTGACTGCTCAGTCCCTGCCAACACTAGTTGGTTAATGAGAACTCTGAAGTTTTCTTCAACCATTTGGAGATATGATTAGAAGCTTACTACATTATACAAGGTGACACATATTCTGTCTGCCCAGGGAAGTTCACTGACCAAATCATGACTTTTCACTGAAAACAGCCCAAGTGGACACTGAGGACCTCTGTGCTTACTACAGCTGGCAAACAGTCACACCCAACTTAATTATGCCAATGAAGTCTCTTCACATATGGTTATAGGTAAAGACTAAAGAGTACAACAGGCTTCGGTCACAGTTCACTCTTCCAATTGTTACTGAAATACAAGTGGTAGTGGATAAAATAATTTAAGTATGGGCATTTATCTAGAGAATTCTGTGACCAAGTGTTACATCTGCCTTGTATTCAATTACCTTCCATATCTCAGAGTCCCCTATTTAAGGAGACAGAACTGCATACTACAAGAAAATTATTATTTGGCTACCTTACCATTAACAATTTGCCTAGAAAGAGAGATTTGACGAAACACTTAGAAGCAACAAACTGAACACGCTGCATAAGGATTATAGTGTAAAACATATATTGCATTACAAACACTGTGACATGCAATACCAACCAGTAAAAGGCTAAGCACTGCTTTGCTACTGTTTAATTGAATATCAATAAAAAGAGAGTCTTCTAGATACAAGGTTTACTATTGATTTAAAAGTCTGCATCTCAATTATCGTTTCAACTTTTGTTCCAACAGGTTCAACTGTTACTGTTTCTCACTGACCTCCACTAAGGTTCACACACAAAATGAGGGCTGCAACCCACTGAAAGAGGTTATTTATTTCCTGTATTTTTATATTATCCATACTGAATGAATGCTAATAAAGGAGAATGTATGTTATATCAGGAACCAGATAAGCAGAGTAACCAAAATGAGGCTTCTAAATTATCTAAATGCATGTAAAAAAGTAGACATAGAATAGTGACCAGAGTAAAACAAATTCAGGTATTGTTTTTATTACAGTTTCATTAAATTCTGTCAGAGTAATTTGAGAAATTCAGAGTAGCTCAGTAGGATTCAGCATAACTGCATATGATCATATAAATCCCCACCTGCAGAAGTTGTCTGCAACCTTGGTGTTGAGATCAGCTTCATTTTCCACAGGCCAAAGGGCAAGGAACTGTTCAATCAGCTAAAAGCCAGCTAATATTTAAGTGTAGTAGGTCCAGACCAATTACACTTCAGAGGGATTTATCACTAGGAAAGGCTAACTAATATCTTTACTCCCTCCACCTAGATTTATTTTAGGAGATAGAAAGTTAATTCTACTCTGTAAGTCACAAGAATACGACCAACTATTAGTGTCTTGCCAATAGTAAGGAAAAAAACTCTGAGCTTCTCACTGTAATGTGACATTGCTAGCTGCCTCTGCAGTACGCACTTGAGAGAAGGCTGCACCTTCTCTTCATGTCTACCAGTATTTCAGTCCTTGTAACTAGGTCTCATGTTTGGATTTGGCCTGCTGGCATGCCCTTACCCAGTTGTTTGGTTTTTTGGGGGGGTTTTTTCGAAAATACCAGGAGACAGCGATTAAAAGAACCTGATCCTTCCAGAAGTGGCAGAAGCCCATGTGAAAACTCCCCTGTGTGAGCATCCAGGTTCTCCCTGCTTGCTGGATATGCGCTGAACTAGCTGAGCTTTCAGCTGCTCTAGCTGTGGCTCTAACAACACATAGGTACAACTCAGACCTCTGGCAAAGGGACAAGTACCACCTTGTCAGTCTGTTTTGCAGATGGTCTCTGATGCTCATATTCAGGAGAGCAAAACTGTTTAAGAAAGAGCAGCATTAACATGAAGACCATTCACTGAAGCTTGTATATTCAACATTTCTTTCTTCTCTGCGTATTTTTGATGTACGTCAGCTCTAGCAATATTCAGGATAGCCATCATCTGATTTTCAGTCTCTGCTTTTCCCCCCCACCTTCTTCTATTGAGGCAATCAGCAACTGCAGTCTGGAGCATATTTTAAAGATGTGTTTTGGTCAGGCATTAAGACAGTTCTTTATAATCTTTGTTCTCTAGAAAATACAATCTACTTTACTGCTTTTTCACCTTTTACTTTTTTTTCACCTTGAAAAAGATTTGCCATAAGTGGCTTTTCTATCCAGGAATAAGGCGGCTTTAAAATACACTTTAACCTATTTGGTGAAGGCACTGACTTAAATCCTCCTATTGTTATCTTCTAAACTAAGAAATTGTATCTAATGTAGAAATAAAAACTGCAGCAATTTAGCTAGAACTCCATAAACATAGCACCCTAGGAAGGGAAAAAAAAAAAAGAGGATGCAGTGGGGGGAGGGGCAAGCAAAAGGCAAATAGGGCACTGCTGATACAAAGGTAAAAGTCTGACCTCTACCTGGAGGCCAGCTAACAGAATTTGACCCAGAAACTGGAAGGCAAGTGAAAGCAGCAGGAACGATTTGAAAGAATAGGAACAAGGATTAGATTCTTTGCAGGTCCTGCAACTTACAGCTCCCCTATAATTATAATATATCAATCAATCATAAATAGATCATTCATGGAACATGCCAAGATTTTGAAATATTTTAAAATGAGGTGGTATCAAGTTATTCTTAAAGAACAGATGCATTAATGTCATAGTTTTCGAAATCTTAGTGCCTTCAGTGTTATGAAATGTAAGAGCTGAAATCTGTTTCTGAAATCTTTGGTGCCTATCGGTACCATGTACCAACAACATGCCCAGTTCACAACATGGAGGAAAATACATTTTTATTAAGACTGACTAGCATATGGTATAAATTCAGAGTGCTCTGTGCAGTAAACAAATTTAAAAGGTAAGGATTGTAATCTATTCCAGCAGATTATCCATCTAAACATGCTGAAAAATAGCATTTGCAGTACAGATATTTGATCCCTGAAAATTAAAGTTCTGTTGTACAATTGCTCAAAGAAAAAAACAAAACAGCTTTATGGCAAAACTACACTACAGATAGGCAGAGTTTTTACCAATTTCCTATATTCTTTTCACCCTTAATGAACAGGTCTCATTTTTCTTTTTAATACAAATTGCAGGACAAATGCTTTTTCAAACAGCTTTTATCAGCATAATCCATTAATATTAAAACAGTCTATGGAACAGATACTCTCTAATGCATATGGTTATAATAGATGGTGTGACAACTCCATAATAAGAAAAACAATTTAAATCAAGAGATACACATTTCCTCTCTATCACTTTTCAATAAACATTTTGAAAGCAGGCAGCATATAGGCTTCTTGCTCCTCAGAAGCAGATTTAATCTTTTTCAATTCAGTTGGCCTTTTTACATTGTTCCTTCCCTTCTTTGTGTTGCTGAGAGACTTTCCAAAGGGGAAGCCCCTCAGTTAAAGAGCCTTGCTCTTAAGTTTGTGCTGGAGAGGAAGGACTCTGGTGTTAAGTCTTTCCCTCCGGTAAAGGAAATTTTATGATTAGGCTGTACCAGAAACAAACAGCAGTATAAAACCAAAGCACAATGTTCTACTACTATTAGGCAGAGGAAAGTTGGACTGAATTTATCCTCTGCTTTGCAGAGTTCCTAAACTGGGGGACAGATCAAATTCAGCAGCGCTAAAGCAGTCTTTATAAAAGCCTGCCGAAAATGTTGATGCTGTGTCCCATCACGCTAAGACAGCAAGCTCCAGCACCCAGAGCCCGCTTGTTTCAGTGCCTCCAGAGACTATGAGGATTTCTTAGACCCTTGACTGAGACAGCTGAAGCTAAAATTGAGCCTGCTTACACTGAAACATAAACTGGGAAGGCCTCACTAGGACCATGGCCCAGGCAAAGCTGGAAAGTAATGGGGTCATTTGCACCAGCAGCTGAAAACCAAGGAACACATTCTCATGGATGAGGTTGGGGCGGGGTGGGGTGGGTATGTGTTTATTTTGTGAGGGGGGTAGTGATCAGGGAGAAGGAGGTTGCTAACAACAATAAATGCAAAGTGAAGCTCGGTACTTTTGACTGGGTTATCTGGTGTGGAGGTTGAGCTCCAGCATCCTTGGGTTCACCGCTACTTGGCGCGCCCTAACAAGAAAGCTGCATCATTCATAACCCTGGTACTTACAAACTCAGACAGTGAATGACCTGTATATCCAACACCAGGAGGGAACACTGTCCCACCACGGTAATAAAGGCACTCAAGGCCAATAAAATATCCACTGTGTATTTCGCACAGAATGGAAGAGACTTGTATTGCCAACATAGATTCTTCAGGCATACAACAGAGTAGAAAGATAAATGAATCATAAGCAACATTAGTTTTACGCCTGTGGAAATGAAAGTTTTGCCAGAGTCAGATTAAAACAATAACAGAGAAAGGATCACTTTAAATTAGTTATCCTGCAAGGGATTAAAGGTATGCTTCAACCTCTAATTTGTCCTTTGTCCTTATACGCATAAACATCACCCAAGCCAGCAAAAGTCCCCACTCCAATCATCTGATGCTCACAATCACCCAAAGTACAGACAAACACAAAGAAAACAGCTACAGACAAAGCCTCATGAAAGATCCAGCAAGTTTCCTGTTTCCTGGAAAGTGCTTAGACTACCTAATTCTCATGCAGCAGACAAATAATCCTGAGACGAGTGCTGCTTGATCAGCATTTTTATTAGACTAAGCAAACAACCTAACTCAGATCGCACGTCCAGGAGACTCACAAGAAGTGCTAACTTCTTCTAAGAAACTTAAACCGTTCATGAAGTCAGTCTGGATCTGACCTACATTATACTTAACACACTCTGGTAAATAAGACCCAATTGCTGAAGCCTGCAACTTTTTTCATACTAGAAGCTGTTTCCTAATCTTTAATTTCTAAGGGTGATAAATGCAGTTTCTATTTTAGATGTGTAATGTTGTCACTCTAAAGGTATTGGGGGGGGGGGGGGGGAGAAGAAAGGCTAAAGAAATTATCTAAAGTACTATAGAATAAACACTTCAAAATGCTCACGAGTTGTATTAGCTCAGCCAAGCATATTCTCCCACCGACATACTCTTTATCAGAGCAATAACAATACTTAACAATTTAGATGAAACCAGAAGGCAACCTCTGATGATAGTGTTAGAAAATAGATTTCTTTTAAAATACCACACAACAGTGCTGCTTTGCTACTAGTCTTTCGTTCCCTGGCTTTGCCTGACACATCAGACTGACAACTGCAATTAAAAGTAACTTAATGACAGGAGCCTCTACCATCCCTGTCACTAAGTAACATTAGTATTTTCATGTCATGACCATTACTTGTCCCGTTGCTGCCCAAAATCTTTTTAGGATTGCTTCAGTGTGAGATCTGTGTTTGCAGATAAAATTAATTGGTATCGAACACACCAACAAAGCTTACTTATGCATTGAGCATAGAAGTAGTCAGAGTACAAATTTGGCTTCTATGCGTGCTGAAAAAAAAGGAAACAGCAATAAAATATACATGAACACAGATGATGAGGGTCCCTGCAGACAATTTAGAAAATGTTCTATCTGAACACATAAATTATTTTGATTTGTGTACACTCTGAAAAGCTTGAAAAAGACAGAAAAAGAAGTATACTTTCAAGAACTACATAAAAAGACAGGATCAAACCTTAGGGGCTAGAGCGATAGTGACAGAGAAGGCCCCTTAGATTTTGGCTATATTCCACACCACTCATTTTTCTCTCCCAGAACTTACACTGATCCTCAAGTTTATCATTCATTTTGTGTCCTCTCCTCACACTTCCATTTTCAATCAGGAAATCAAGAATCAAGAGAGCTTATGCAAGAGCTAGGCACATTTCTGCTCATCTGAACCAGAGTTTTGGCATGGGCAACTGCAGATGTTAGAGCATTAAGGAGTTTCATGTGGTCCATTGGCTTTTTAGACAGGCTTCAGTGGCAGCTGATCAGGTTTTTTGAAAATGTAAATTTCATGGTTAAGTAGTTAAAAAAAAGCAATTAGACCCTTAAACCAGATCTATCAAAGACTAACTAAAAAGCTAGAATTATTAGAACACAATGGGAATGTGCAAAACCATGCGGCTGCTCTCACATAGCGAAATACAAAGTTACATTCTTACCAGAAGAGACACAGAGCCCCATACATTCGTATACTGCAGAGGTTCAAAGCTCAACAGTCCATGCAAGCAACAATAGAAAGAAAAAAGCTCCTCACTTTGATAAACTCATTCCCATTCAGCTAATGTCTTACGTAAACCCGTATTTTTAGTTCAGGGATTCTCAAATGATCATTTCAGACAAAGTAAATTTTTCCAATGGAAGGACACAACCACGGGTAGCAAATAAAAACCTACTGATAGTAGATCTGCGTTTTAAATTACTTTTTGTGGATTCCTCAGAAGGTACCCACAAACCTCAGGTTGAAAGCCATTAATTTACTGCTTCTGACCTTGCAAAGACCTCTGCTCACCTCAAAACTTTATGCCACAAGCTTTATATGGGTCTTCAAAAACGTACTTTATTTTTAAAAACCACAACATATACAGTAAGCTGAAAAATATCCCTGCACATTTACTGATAAGCAGGTTTTTCTTAATTTTTACCAATGCTAGCAGTTCACTGGATTGTATTACGGTGATTCTTCAAGCACTACACAGCAATTCACAGGAAAAACATCAGTCCGACATTTCAACCAAAGCCTCTAATAGAAACCCCAACAGTACACTAAGAAAAAGAAATCAGCAAAAGTCCCACCTGAACAAATAACCCAAATCCAAAGAACTATTGAATGGATGAAAGGCCTGTATTCATTTGCCAAGTAATGAAATATAATAAAAATGTGAAATTAAGTACTTAAAACTACTAAATAGTCAGAATTGTTGTAGACCAAGGCTATTTTACAGTCTAAATACCATATGGGCAGATGTGTTTTTCTTTCATTTACTAGAAACAAAAGTCATGCTATGTCAGCATACAGACTGCTAAATACATCAAGGAGGTTAGCTAAATACATGTTAAAATGTTAGACAGAAAAATTATATTCTTTAACATATTTAGTCTTCCTGCAAACTTGCTGGAAAAGTAAAAGGCAACTAGTTTACAGAAAAAACATTAAAGAAAATGAGAAGATCTGATGAATTTATGAAGGCAAACAGTCAGAATGTAAAAAGACAATATGAAATATAAAAGCAAACACTGAAATAAGAGGGAGAATTCAGAAAAAGAACAAAGAAAAAAAAGGTAACTATCCATGTATAAGTCTCCCTCAGTTAAGCATACAAGGATGAATAGAAAGATTATCATAGAAAGAAAAAAATCTGAAAATATTAATTCTGCAGCTATCTCACTCAAGGGTGATTTTTAAGTTAAACATAGATGCCACGCTGTCTTATCAAGAACTCAAGAAGTCTTCTAGAAAAAACATATGTTACTTCCGAAAAACAAGTTGGGGCTACATTGTACAACTAGAGAACTGCAAACTTGACAAATGTAAAAGAAAGATAACTTACTCAAAGCAGAATTTACTGGCATTAAATCCGATGTTAAGCTGCCCTCTTCAACCACAAATTTGAAGGATTCATGTCCTTTCTTGAATAAATGCTTCAGTATTTGTAAACCACCATGAAATGTGAAACTACAGAAGTATGAGGTGATCTATCAATAATTAGTGTTCATTCAAGTGTAATGGTATCAGACATGAACCCATTTCTGAGTGAATGCTCACTACAGCCCATTCTTAGTATGGATGCTCCTATCCAATGGGAAATACGCACAGCTGATGTGCAAGTCTGTCAAACTGCTTTTGAAATAGTTCAACCAGCCATATTTCGGCCATAAGAGTCGTTTCCTCCTTTTCTCTCATAGCTCAAAATTTAAAAGATAAACAAAATGCTACCTCTGCTTACTTTCCCTCTAGATCTTAGAATGGCATTATGGTGGTAAAAATTTTTAAAGAACACACACATGAGAAAAGCAAAGCTCAAGTTATTCTCAAAAAATTAATGCAGAATTCAGGAGATCTGTTGCCTCCTGAGCTGTGCCCTTCATTAAAGGTGAAAGAATTTTCTAAAGCCTGGGCTTTGGAACTTTTTTCCCCACAGATCATACTCACTCAACCAGCTTGTGAAATGTGGTACTTATTTAAAGTTGATTCCGTAGCTTCTTACCTGGCTACAACTCATGAGTCAGAAATAAACAGCAGCTAAGAGACAGAGGATTAACTTCCTTGGAGCAATATTAGATTAAGTGGCAGCATATAATCAGACCAGAGGATAAGTCAAGAACTTCAATACACCCAGTAATACAGAAATGCCTAAAGCTCACAAAATATGTGCACATTTCACAAAAATCCGGACAAGCTTGGCTGACATTGCTGTGTAGCTGCAGTGACTGGGCAGTATACTGAACAACCTGCCTATCAGATGGCTCTCTTGTATCCATACCCTATGGATAGGGTATGTCTCCCTAGAAAGACAATTTATGCAGAATAGAAAACTACAAAATTAGAATTGTAGCACTCAGACGCTGCATCACAAAGCCTGTGGGGGCATAATGTGTCTCAATGCAAAAAAAAAAAATTAATTTTTTTTGAAAGTTTGACTCCTGGAGAACTCTGACCTGTATTGTTTTCAAACAGATCAAATTCTACAATATTTCAGGAAAGCATTACTCATTCAGCAATGTAGCAACGTTTTTGCTAAGACCTGGTGCGGCAAAGAAGGAATAAAACAAGTAACTCCCAAAAGGCAAGAGATTCTACTAGAAGATATAAACAAAGATAAACTATAGGTTTTTATGTGTATCTGAATTACTTTGGTATTGAATAGCATGTGTAGCTTGAAGGTTTCCTTCTTTTGGCTTCAGAACTACACTGTAATTTGATTAAGCCAGTTCTCTAAGGCTTTCCTGGTTTTCAGAAGAAACAAATTTGTACTCTGAAGTAGCATATCAACAAAATCATAATACATTACCCTAGCAATTGGAAGTGTATCAACATAATAACCCATACAGTGATAACTGAAGTCACAGTTAAGTACTTAATCTTGTAAACTACCAAATGAATATAGCAAGTGATAGAAAAATTGTGAACAACATGACAAGAAAATGCTTTCCCAGTCCCCCTGTGTAAATTAGAGCAATTTGCTTTCAATTTCACACTTCAGCCATGGAACAGGAAATACAGCACATTTCCTTATGTAATAAGGAATTCCGAACCTTCAGACCACTGTCTATCTCAGTGTCAGCACCCAAAAGTAAATGGCCAGAGCAAAAAACAGCCTTCTGCTTTACTTTAAAAGCATTCATAAATCTCTCCTTGCCTTGAGGACAGCACTTAGTGCTCCTAAAGCTCAGGCCATCACATCATTAATTCTATCTCACCCTGAACAAATATTTCTGGAGTGATAGGTGGTAACTAAGAAGTACACACCCCAAAGCCTTTACCACAGACAGAATTGAGAAATTCAGTTTTACCTTTCAACAGGGAAATTACAATGCAATAGACAAATATATAGTCAAACACAGCAGAAAAAGTAAATATCCACTTCATTCCCTGCAAACCAGTAGAAACTTGGGTCAAAGCACTGCACTGCAGATGAGTCACAATTCACTTGATCAAAATCTTTTGCCTCCTCTTCTCCTTTATAATCATTCAAGGAAGGACTCAGCTTAATTAACTAATTTCCCCTTTGTATGGTCTTTTTCCAGTTGAAATAATTTCAGATTTTCTTTGTCTGAGGTTCCAGTTTTATGGCCGTGGGATATTAAAGTAAATTCAGTCATCAGCCACTGTAGCCCTGTCCTGTCACTCTGTAATAATCATAACACTTAAATCATGGTAGAAAGAGCTTAGTGTAGCTTTACAAGATGCACTATGTTACTCTGCAGTGAAAGGCTGTAAAAGACTGCTTACCAGAAATCAGTGTTCTTCAATACATAGTCTCCACATCTACAGCTGTGCCTTGCCATGCGAGGCTGAAATCATCTCTCCTTTGCATACTCCAGAGCAGACACATTTGCCCCTTTCCTCTCCTGTTTTGTATACATTATCAGGGCAAAACCTTCTACTGTTCTATTTCAAATCCTCAGTGTAGATTGGTATTTTAAATTCTTCTTCTTCCTCCTCTCCTAACAAAAATAAAAAGCCTAAGTATACAGGTGTAACTGTAGACTACACATCCCAAATAACATCTAACTTCTCTTGAAGTCAGATACTATAGTCCAGCAAATGCACTTTCCCAGTGCCTAATAAAATGTCACAGGCTCTGTATTTACCTGAAATTGCAGGGTCTCAGCACTTCTCTTGGCCTGAGCTAATTTTAGTTGTGGTAACGACTGCCTAGAAGTCAGGTGACAATTCCCTGGCCTGTTTTAGCTTCATTCTATGGGTATCATATATGCAAAGGTCTGACAAACTTATGTAGTCACTGCTTAACAAGCAGTCTACATGTTAACTGGGGCCAGGGGAGGCTAACTATGAACTTTGACTAATTGTTAATGGGTGAAAACAGTAAAACTTTACCTGGGAACCAAAAGAAAAACCAAGTAATCAGACCGTTATAAAAGTGCTGTAACCATGTTAGAAAAGAAAAATGTCACGGCAGTGACAGCGCCCCACTGCAAACCACTATCAGCAAAAAGACAGGGAGAACTCGCTTCACTTCCAAGGAAAAGCCATGCAGCGATGCCATAAGTTTCTGAGATCTCATCAGATGGCACAGAAAAGTGGAGGGGAAAAGAAGCCTGACTGAAAATCTACCTTCCCATCTCACAAATTAAATGAGGTCTAATCAGATTTAACCAAGCTACCCAGACCAACTAGCTCTGGAATCAGAGACAGTCTTCATGGTACATTCAAGTAAGCAACTCTCACCCATACCTTAGCCAAGGTTTGAGCACACAGAAGTGGTGACACTTCACTGCCAAGTAGGTGACTTTTGAAACCCTTCCTAAATCAGAGAGGTTAGGAAAAATCATCATCATTTGCAAAGGCTTATACCAAAAAGAGTTCAGTAAGAGCACATTTCTGCAGTTTTGTCTTCACATAACAAGTTAAATACATTCATATAATCAAGGGCTGCACTTGTGCTAATGAATAAGCTATTTGTTATATTTGCTTGTTGTGTCACATTCAACTTTAAAAAGCACACATTTAAGGTGGAGGGGTAAAACATTGGTATCATCATACTTAAACTGCATCAGTTCGATGTATGCAGCATAATGCCTACTCGGCATACATAATATGAAGACATTTGGGAACCACGGCTCATTTGAGAAGCCACCTGCACACCACTTCCAATGCCAATAACAAATGCTATGTAGGTTCAGAAAGAATGCACATATTAAGTTCGCCAATTTGAGCATTTTAACTTACACATATACTCCCCTTAACAGTAGTGAACCATGTTTTATCCCATTTTCCATACTAAAGTTTTCTGCTTCTCTAAAACTTCCTCATAATTTTTACTAACTACATTAAGCCATTTAACTACACCTTTCACTAACCTTTGTGTGCTTTCAGATAACCAGTGTACTTCAGTTATTTTAGTGAATATATATCTCCGTATCCCGGGGCTCTATTCACATTAATCATCTTTAACAGCTGAAGTCAAAGCCAAAAATTTCAGTACAAAAACAAATTAAATGTTTAGGATTCTGTCTCTGGTGTAATTTCCAAGTTTTTTGTTTCACATCCTCTAGAATGTTTCAAATCATAGGCCCACACAGTGTCTATTCCCTCTCCAGTAGTATGATCTGGGATCCAGCAAGGGAAAGGAAAACGACAGGCAATGATTCTGGCATTACATTCAAGTTCTTTTTCCAGCTTCTTCTCCAAGTGTGGCATCTGTTGAGCAACAATAAAAAGCTTTCAGAAGAAGTAAAAACCAGAAGCATTCTCTTTAGCATCTAATACAAGTGTTCAAGAGAAGTCCAAGGTTTGAGGAACTTTTGGAAAAAAATTTAGGAACGTATTCATGATACACATTTTGGCTTTGATGCATGGGCAAAGAATATCTAAAACTAGAAAATGGTTATTGTGCCCTAATTGGTGAGATCAAGAAAATCACAACTCTAAGTTCTAAAAATGCAATCAAAAACCGTAGACAATCCCTTACATAAAAAACCCACAAATTAAGAAAAGACTCTGCATGTTCCAATTCATGATTCTCTTCAGTGGGATTCTTCTCCGTAGAGAATGAAAGTTCAGCCCCCTGAACTTACGCTATTTATGACACCCCAAGTTGCATGAACTATTATGTGATACTCAAAGGCCAACGTCTCTCATAATTTCCAGTCTAACCCTAAGACAGATCCTGGGACACTCAAAACATCATACAGCCAACAACCCAAAGCAAACATTCTGCTGTCACTGTATGGTAAAGTACTGGTATCTTGAACAGTATTGAAATTAAGCTTTGTTGGCTCCAGCCTGTTAACATACACATGTAAGTCCCTGCAACAGTACTGTATGAAACAGCATATAGAGTCATAGAATAGTTTGGGTTGGAAGGGACCTTTTAAGGTCATCTAGTCCAACCCCCCTGCAAAGAGCAGGGACATCTTCAACCAGGATTGGGTTGCTCATAGCCCCGTCTGGCCTGACCTTGAATTTTTCCAGGGATGGCACATCTACCACCTCTCTGGGCAACCTGTTCCAGTGCTTCACCACTCTCATTGTAAAAAATGTCTTCCTTTTATCTAGTCTAAATCTACTCTCTTTCAATTTAAAACCATTACCCCTTGTCCTGTCACTACACACCCTAATAAAAAGTCTGTCCCCATCTTTCTTAAAAGCCCCCTTTAAATATTGAAAGGCCACAATAAGGTCTCTCCGGAGCCTTCTCTTCTCCAGGCTGAACAACCCCAACTCTCTCAGCCTTTCCTCATAGCAGAGGTGTTCCATCCTTCTGGTCATTTTTGTGGCCCTCCTCTGGAAGTGGAGTCGCCCTCACTGGAGGTGTTCAAGGAATGTGTGGACGAGGCATTGTGGGACATGGTTTAATGGGTGTGGTGGTGTTAGTTGATGGTTGGACTTATGATCTTACAGGTCTTTTCCAACCTTAGTGATTCTGTGACCCACTCCAGCAGGTCCATGTCCTTCCTGTGCTGAGGACCCCAGAGCTGGACGTAGTACTCCAGGTGGGGTCTCACCAGAGCAGAGTAGAGGGGCAGAACCACCTCCCTCAACCTGCTGGTCACGCTTCTTTTGATGCAGCCCAGGATACGGTTGGCTTTCTGGGCTGCGAGCGCACGTTGCCAGCTGATGTCCAGCTTTTCATCCACCGGTACCCCCAAGTCCTTCTCTGCAGGGCTGCTCTCAATCCCTTCATCCCCCAGCCTGTACTGATACTGGGGGTTGCCCCAACCCAGACGCAGGACCTTGCACTTGGCCATGTTGAACCTCATGAGGTTCACATGGGCCCACTTCTCAGGCTTGTCCAGGTCCCTCTGAATGGCATCCAGTCCCTCAGACATGTCAATCACACCACTCAGCTTGGTGTTCTCTGCAAATTTGCTGAGGGTGCACTCAATCCCACTGTCTATGTTGTTGATGAAGACATTCAACAGTACTAGTCCTAACATGGACTCCTGAGGGACACCACTCATGACTAATCTCCATCTGGACATTGAGCCATCAACCACTACTCTCTGGATGAGACCATCCAGCCAATTCCTTATCCGCTGAATAGTCCATCCATCAAATCTGTATCTCTCCAGTTTAGAAAGAAGGATGTTGTGGGGGACCGTGTCAAATACCACTAAGCAACTCTCCCTGGTTGAAGACCTACAGTTTGTCTTTCCTCCTTTCGCAAAAATTGAGCGGATACGAAAGTCAAGGGAAGTATCAGTACTCTTCCAGAACAGAGCAACACCCTGTCCAGTCAAATATTCTATCTCCAATAAGTACTTTGCAAATTCTGCTATGGATTAAGTGAGAAACGAATTAACACATCTAGACTTCAAAGAAATTTCTTTCCCATCCCAGATAGTGATTATGTTCTGGAAAAAAATGAAACTTGATAGATTGAGCCATTTTTGTCCTTTGGAAAAGTTTGATGCTCTGCTTAAGCAGATCACTGCACATCCATTTGGAATTCCTTTTATTCTTACATACTCTATCTATCTCAGGAAGTAATTATAACAGCAAGCTCCACAGCTTACTTCTATCACATGCAAAAATCTATTTACTTTGATATCATGACATAACATTTACATATTAAAAGGTTAAAAGGACAGTAATTATTTACAAATACAGCTCAATTTAAGTCACAGACACAAAATATATAAAAACATTCATAGAAGAAAAAAAAACACAACAGAACATGATTAGAAAACAAGACTGACTGAAGAAAATGTATTTCCAAAGGCTGCAGATAGCTTCCACTATCACATACATGCAGGGTATGCCTTTCATGTAACATCCTATTATAGCTACATTTAAGCTTACAATGGAATATTGTAGGAAAATTATAGTCATAGATCTAATATATCAAAGAGTTACCTCTGAATATCTTTAAGCATTCTATACTCTGATTTCATCCACACAGCAAATGCTTTTAAACATTTTTGCTACTACACCTTAAATAAACTAGAAAAATAAGCCCACTGAGCCGAGACACCAGAAAAGGAAGGACTAAGTTGTCACATAAATTACAAATACAGACATAGCCTAAATTTTAAAGAGTAATTAGCGAAATCTCATGTCTATATTAGCTCAAGTTAGAAAAATTCATTAATAGTTGGGCCAAAAAGAATTGTATCCTTGAACCAAACAGTCAAACTAGTTTTTAAGCTAAATGTCTCAGTAATATTAGCTGTTATAATCATACTGTATTTTATATCAAGCCAGCGTTGGGTCTTTTTGATATGTCTACATAAATACATTGTTTAGTAAACCTTTTGAACAGTATATAATCAGTTAAAATACACAGAAGCTGCAAACATGAACACCTGGTAAGAATTACGTCTTTCCGCCCTGAACAAGTAAAAGTCTCTCTGCAATGACTCATAGATAAACACACCTTCCCCCAAGATACTTGCAAGAACAGAGAGGTCTTAAGTCTTCCCTGAAGATCAATAAATCCAAGTTCTGTAAGCTAATTTTGGATATGAAATCAAAGCACTGTGTGACAGCATCAAATCAGACCAGTATTATTAAAAAAGCTAAAGAGATCTGTTGCCCTCAATAAAAAAGAGAAAAAGCATTAAAGTTTCTAGAAAATCAATTTAGTC
Organism: Gavia stellata; assembly: GCF_030936135.1. NCBI lineage: Eukaryota > Metazoa > Chordata > Aves > Gaviiformes > Gaviidae > Gavia > Gavia stellata. Next base: position 79,545,126 of record NC_082596.1, read on the forward strand.
GTTCAGGAAGCTAAGCATTCACAACTTCTGAAGTAAATTTAAAGGGGATCATGAGCAAACGAATGCTCAGGAAACACAGTAGTTCATATGTTTGGATCTGTTACATTTATGACAGTATTTTTACTGGAAGAATTTAGCCTAGTATTTACTGAATTTACTGAAGTTATTCTGAGCCCTATAGCTAGTCTTTCTATCATAGCTGTTACTAATTTATCCCACTTTATACTATTACATTTAAAGTTAACCCAGCATTTCTACTAGGTTTACTCACATTTTCTCAGGGTATTTGTTTATTTCTAACTTACTGAAATATTGTTCTTCACCTGCACTGCAGAATTTCTGACTGCAAATTCAAACATTTACACTGCCCCCTACCGGAACTCAAGCTAGAGAGCACGTAACATCCAAACCTGGCAACATCTGTAGCGTAACATCATATTTCTCACTATTATGCCACCCACAAAAGTAGGGGAAAAAAATGCATTTTCACTTCAGATTCCAACATGAGTTACAATTTGAATCTGAAGTAGGTAGTTAATTCCAATGCTGTTAAAGAAAAAGCAGAGAATAGGGAAGCTTTATTATGCTTCTTGTTGCATCTTCCCATTACTACTACATAAATATTATCAGTGTATGTTGTATGGTATAGCATCACATAAAGCTCTTCACTCGTTTCATTCCACATCTGCCTTAGCAGACGAAGAAGCAATACAGAAGCATTTATAGGATATTTCTGTTTCACTCCTCCATATACATTCAACCGATGTAAAAGATTCTAATAATAAATCAAAATCTCAAGAATATTTAAGTATCTAAGTTTTTTTTTCTCTTTTCTAGTAAAAAGAGAAAAAGAAAACTAGATCAAGCCGAAAGCCAAGTGAATGTTAAAGTCTGACTGAATTTATTGAATGTATCACTAAAGCAGTCACTATGCAACTCAATTTCTACACCAGTTTTGAAGAACACCTTTTCCCCAGGGACATGATGAACATAGGCTACAAAGCCTTCCTAAATGGCAAAGGATGGACTTGTACTTGTGGACTTGTACTCTAGCAATTATACTTGAAGTATTTGTCTCCCTTCCTAAACCCTCACAGTCTAACATGGGCAAGGGATTATTTCAATATACCAGCTGCTGGCCTATTTGAGGTGAACCGGTTTTTAGAGAAGAACATAAGCAAAGTTCAATACTCTCCTCTAACAAGGTTCCCAAAAATCAGCTGTAGCAAATTTCCTACTCCATCCTGCCCCTGCAAACTCCTCATTTTTTCAGAATGAAAAACTGAAATTTTCAAGAAACAATCTATCACCTTCCCCCCAATCAACTTGAACACAGCAGTCTTCATTTTGGTTCTGAACCAATGGACAGAAAATACTTCTCAAAAAACATGTATATTTTCAGAGCTCCAGTCTGCATACTGTCACAAGTTTTACCAGGTTTCATCATGGACATTAATAAGCAACAATGAAATATCAAAATATTAGTACTAGCTACCTTCGATACTCTGCACGGTTGGTTCATTTTGCAGATGAATGTACTAACACTGAATGCCTTGGTATTAAAATAACTAAACAACGCAAAAATAGTAAACTTACCATTTGAGGTACCCCAAAAACAACAACATTCGTATAATGGGAAAAAGAAACCTAAAATAAAATTTGAGAACAGATCTTAATGAAAATGGCATTTATATTTGGAGAAGTTCTCACCACTCTTTTCCCCTAATCCCTCTAGCTGCAATTCTTTCAACAGGGATTTAAACCCAAAATAAGAAAGGAGATCCTATATCAACTTTTCATCACACAAATTTCTACATAAAGACAACTTCAGATTGATGAACAGCAAAAAACTTCTACTGCCTGGCCAAGAATATGACACCAATTCTAGTAGCACAGAAAAGTATTAATTTAGAAGATACCTACAGGATTTTACTCATTGCTAAGTTCTCACACAACTCCTGTATATGTTAAAATGACACAAGTTTTAAGTTTGCCCCCACTTTCGCTAAATGTTAGCTAGCTATAAAAACTTGCCAGGCATTCCAGTGCCTAGGTTCTTCCAGACAGTGCCATGAAGTCTTCCTATGCTCCTCTCTGAACAAAGATAAAAACAGTACATTCACACTTTACCCCAAAATTCCTGGTATCCACTTTACCCATTTCAAAATGCCATTAAAAAAAAAAAAAGCCAAAACCAAACAAAAACGCCTCACAACTTTGACAGGAATAGCAGGGGAGAGGCCCACATAAATATGACCCAAAAAAGTATGTCTCTTTGAAGAAGCGATTGTGACTCAAATGATTGAATTCTGTGAAAAAACCTGTCACATGTATGTAAGTTACCTTAAAGCAACACTCAAAACCAGGTAACACATTGCACAGCTAGAAAAGAACACGTCTAATGAAATGTCAGATTAGATTGGGATCTTGCACATTAGGCGAATAAGAGTCTTGTACTGACTCCACAGAAATCAGCTCTCAGTGAAGCCTGACATTACAGCACCCCACATCATCCATCAGGCACAAGTATGACACAGTATGCTCGAAGAGCTGGTACTGAAAAAGGACAGCACTTCACCAAAGCACAAAACCAGTGCAGCAGTGTGTTGTGCTGTGAGTCTCATTTCTATGGGCTCAAGCACTTTTCTCAAAGCCCAATACAGCACCTTGTGGCCAGTCAGCATTCTGGTTCTTTCAAGAAGGTATTTCCAAACTATGGAAATCTCTCAAACATCTCAGATTGATTCATACACACCTCACCACCTACCTTCCATAAGTCTGAAATATAAAATTTGGTGTTCTGATGTACCCCATCTCTCCAGGCACGGTATCTGGAGTACCAGACTAGCCAGGGATTTAATTCATAACCAACAGCTTTGAATCCCCTTTTTGCAGCTGCTATCACCTACAAGGAAGAAAATAAATCTTCACTTAGAAAAAGAGAAAGCGTATTCGTCTAAACAGGAGCACAGTTTTATTTACAATATAAATCAAACGAATGCACTTTTGTAAATCACTCAGGTTTTCATCCCCAACAGATTAGTAGTATAGAGAACAAAATCTCAAACCACATTTTACTATTATGACTACTCCTATTGAAATTAATAGATATATTCAGACGAACAAAATGAACCACTTAAACATTCACAGGGCAAAGCCGTAAGCTTGTAGTACGTCTATAATTTACATAAAAGTTTAATTTAACATATTCATGACACTACCATAGAATTAAAGAGTACCAAAATTGACCATGGAGAGAACAGTGGAATACCCAAGCAGAAGTGTTCAAAATTAGAGCACTTATTTGAAAAGCAGTGATGGGTAGGCACTTGAGAGATCCCTGAATCAGAGCCAAAATGACCTACGAACAGAAAGAGTATGAAAGTAATCTGTTGACCTACATTTAAAAAGAAATGTAGGTCAAAAACGTAAATGTAGGTTAAAAATTTGAAAAAAAAAAAAACCCACACATAAATCTCACAGTATAGCTTTCATCCAATGCTAAGCTTCATGTATCATTTTAAAAGGCCAAAGGTAATTAGATAACAACTACATTTTCAAAGACATTCCTCTAAATTAGATTTAGAATTGTTAAACTGTATTGCAAGTGTCTTCAAACAAGATCAAAGCCTACTGATTTTTTAGAAAAAAAAAAAAATTAAGGAAAATAAAAATAGGCTCCAGATTCTAGAATTAAGGTTTAAGTCATAATTTAACAGCTTACTGCCAACTTTTAATCAGGAAAAGCCTGATGAACTATGAATTACAAAACAAGCAAGGTGAAATCAGGAAGAACACATTTCTTAACAGAACTTCTCAAACAGCATTACTTGGACAGTGTTTCACACTACTAAAATAATGCATCTTCCATCATGCACACAGCATTTGCCAATAAAAGAATCCGACATTTTTACCATGCTTGGAAATAAAAATATGGTCATTTTTATCCACCAATTACACCTGAGTAAGTGCTAAATATTTAAAAGCATCTGAACAGAAGCTCAACTTTTTTCAGGACAGATGCATTAGGGCAACACCAAGCATTCAATTTCAGGCACCTGGCTGTCCAAGTAGTCATCCATCTCCATTTAGGCACATGTATATATATATATTAAAAAAAAAATCAGAATTAAACACCCAGTACCTAGTCAAATTAGATGCCTCAGATGAGGGTCAACAGGCAGAATGCTGAGCAGAGAGGGCATCAGAAACTGCAGTTCTCTCGTACCTACGTGCTTTTCTGTTTCCTACTCGGGCATGCTTTCTTCTAAGCCACCTTCACAGATTTGGATTTCCAAATCAAATTTTTTAGTGCGGACAAACGGTTGACTCATTCACATGAAATATGGACAAAGGTAGTACTAAAGAACTTACTTGTTTCCATCAAAAACCCACTTAGTACACCACCCTGTTACTAAAACTGACTTGAAGCAGATGGTTATAAAATGGTACACAAAACATCACAACTACAACCCACACCATTCTCCACCATACCCTCACCACCACATATCACAAACTGGGGTTCAGACAATGTCCTTGAAGCACAGTATCACTTTGGCTTTGGTGATTATCACCATTTCCTCTTGGTAATTATTCTAGTTTCACCACATTGATTTTGAAGTGGAGCAGCCAGCACCACACAAAGATGTGACGACTACAGTTCTAACGATACCAGCATTTTTATTTTTGTAATCCATCCCTCGTTTCTCATTCTCTTTTGTTCTTCTATTACCTTTATACAATAAGCATAGAGCTGCAGCTCCAAAACCACAGTGCTATTTAATCACACAGCCTCACATGCTGCAGCTATAAACCCATGTGGAATCACAGCCCTTTGGCAATCACAATACCAATACTTCTATCACATCTTTTCACATGAATGCAGTGCAATTCTCTCCAGCCAAGAGGATGAGGTTATCATTTTGTACACTACAGGTACGCTGCAGGTAAGATTGGAGCAGAAAATATTAATTACTCATCTAAATTGAATGTAAACCTTTCTCAGCTTTAAGCCTTTTCATAAGGCTCAAACAAAAACACTGGATGCCAAAGACAAGACATTCATAAACATGAGAAAACAACAACAGCCATGGCTAGAGCATTTGGCACTTTTTTGAGAGGCGATATAAAAGGAAGGTGATGTCCATAACTTACAATACGGCCATCCCCGCTACCAACGTCAACTAGGGAGCCGCTTCTGTTTTCTAGCATTTTCAGCACATTCTGGATCTGAGTGGAAGTTGCAGGAACAAAGGGCAAGCACACTTTCCTCAGAGCCGGAGTCACGAAGGGGGTGACGACAGCATAGAGTGCCACCAAGGTCCCACCAACACCGGCGGTGACCAACAGCCCCCACCTCCTCCTGCCGGAGCCACCCTTGCAATCCTCTTGCAGGTCTGCTGTGTGGCTCTCGTTCGCTAGTGCTGTGGACATCACACCTAGAGACAGACGTTAAAGAGAATTTTCTCTACTAGCTTTATTATGTGCTCACTTAAGACAAAACAGTGTGTTATATCAAAGAGATAGGTCGTCAGGAAAAGACATATCCCCTTAGCCGATTCCTAGGCTCTAGGTAAGTGTTACTATTACTACTTTCGAGAAGTTAAAGCACTAAGTTAATTTTTCAGGGCAGGAAAGCAGTTTCCATTTAAGCCCGCAGCTCTTCCCACCCGGCCGGGCAGCAGCGCGCCCCGGAACAGCTCAAGGGCGGCGCGAACAGAGACCTCCCCACCACGGACCGCCCGGGAGCCCGCGCTCAGGGATACGTCCCTGAGCAGTTACTGTTCTTCCTTTCAGGAGGAACGTATCTCCAGAGCACAACACCCCCAGCTGCAAGGCCGTCTGTCAGCCACCCGCTCAGCAAGGGCCGCCCAGCCACCCTACCGCCGCCACCAGCCAGCTCCCTCAGAAACCACAGGCAAGCGTTCTCGCCGGCAGTATTTATAGGAGAAGGCAATACCACTTCGCTACGCGGGGGTGGACCGAAACGTTTCTGAAGGCGCTTCGAAAAGGAGCGGCGCGCACCCTTCCGCCGTGTGTCTGTCCCTACTCGTTCACGTCACCCGGTGCAGGCCGCTGCTGCCGCGCTTGGCGCCCGTATTCTACCTAATATACTATGCTTCCCCCCCTCTCCCCCCCAGCTCGGTGACCGCGCCGCGAGCGCCGCGCAACTCCCACGGTGCCGGATGCTTCCAGAAAGGTCCGCTGGAGGCGCCATATAGGTCCTGCCCGCGAAATATGTCGCGCGGCTGTCGGCTGCGCACGCGCGAAGTCGTGCGCGGGTGAGCGTGCTGCGTCACGGCGCGGCGGGCGCGGCTGCATCCGGCTCGTGCTTGCCCGGTGTGTGGGAGCAGTAGCAGCAGCCATGTCGGCCATGGGGACTCTGGCGTTTGACGAGTATGGGCGCCCCTTCCTCATCCTCAAGGACCAGGAGCGCAAGACGCGCCTCATGGGGCTCGAGGCTCTCAAGGTGAGGGCGTGGCCGCCGATCCGTCGTGGGCCCTCGCTGGGCGGGCCGCGCCGCGCCATGCTGCCGTTAGGGTCGGGGAGCGGGCGCCGTTAGGCCTCGGCGGGAGAATGGAGCGTGTTGGGACGACGTGGTCCTGCGCTCATTTTCTGCCCCGTGTCAGGCGTAGGGTGCCTTAAGTCTGCTGTAGGTCCGCAGCGGTGGGAGGAATGGAGGGAGAGAGAAGGCATTGTCCCCGGGGCTGAGAAGCCGCCACCCGCGGCGTAGGGTCTGTGGGGCCTCTGTGGCATGGGTCCGCTCTTGAGTCGTGTGGCTTCGGGGTCGTCTCCCCTGTAGGCGCGGCGCGCCCCCCCCCGTGGCTCCTGGTCGCCGCGGGCAGGGAGTCCCGCAGCCCACTCCCTCAGGCGCCAGTACCCCCTCACCCCCCCCCCCGTCTGAAGCTCGGTCGTGCCCAAGAAAGGCCGTGGCTGAGCGAGTAGGTAGCCTTGTGTGAATGCGTGCGACTTAAGTACTGGTGTAAAAGCGGAGCAAAACTATACTGGCTTCTGGTTTTAGCATTGCTTGCGTTAAACCTTGGGTGGCATTTTTGCTGCTCCGCTATTGAACGCTTTAGCGGTGCAAGTGCAAGCTTGCACAAGAAAAGGCGCGGGAGATGTTTCTGGCGTAAAAACAGTACGCATATATTGATCTTTTTTTCCAGTCATAATTGGCTGTAGTCGGTTAAATTACAATATTTACGTTAGCTTTTTTTCGCTTTATTTTTCTTAGCTTAATATTATGATTTCAGGATGTATGATAACGATTTAACTTATTTCTCTTTTGTTTTATAGTCGCACATAATGGCAGCAAAGGCTGTAGCAAGTACTCTGAGAACATCCCTTGGGCCCAATGGTAATAATGAAATAATTTTAATGGTTCTTTCTCTGTAATTGTTCTTTTGGGATTTTCTAGATTTTCCTTCATGGTTTGACTATTTTTTTTTTTTTAGGCTTGGATAAAATGATGGTGGACAAAGATGGTGAAGTGACTGTGACAAATGATGGTGCTACCATCCTGAATATGATGGATGTGGATCACCAGATAGCCAAACTTATGGTAGAGCTGTCTAAATCTCAAGATGATGAGATTGGGGATGGAACTACTGGAGTTGTTGGTAAGAAAAGATTTAAACTTAGCTTTTCCAGCTTTAAAAATCAAGTTTCTTCAGCTATTTTGAGAAATGTTGTATGAAGTAACTAGCTTTTCTGTGGTATGTTTTTAGAGTATTTACTGCTTCAGTGTTCTTGTCAGCTCTTGTATTAGAAATCTTTTAATCAGAAAGACACTTTTGTGCCTTTTCTAAGTATGGTTACATTTTAAATTAGTGTTGAGATTCCTCTTTGTATTTCCAAAATTTTTCTGTGTAATTTTCTTCCATAATCTTCTGCCTGTCCTGTCTTGCTGCCCATGCTTCTTTTTTGGTCTAACCTAATGCAGTTTTCTTTCTAAGGATAGCAAGTAGGGGGTTGTTTAGGGATATTTTTGTTGTTTAAGAAAACTTGAACTGGTAAAATATTACAGAAAAAAATCAGAAAGTATATTTATTATTTTTTTAATAAAGTATTAAAAATGATGCTTCAATCTGTGGAAGAGTAAAAGTTATTTTAAAATTGTGTTTTATAGTTCTGGCTGGAGCGTTATTGGAACAGGCTGAGCAATTACTAGATCGTGGTATTCACCCTATCAGAATAGCAGATGGTTATGAGCAGGCAGCCCGCATTGCTATTGAGCATCTAGACAAAATCAGTGACAGCTTTCCGGTTGATCCACAGAACATTGAACCTCTGATCCAGACAGCAAAGACAACGCTAGGCTCTAAAGTGTAAGTCACAAAAACTTCAGAGGAGTATTTAAATTTCCCTTTAAAACATTTTGGGTTGGAAGGAGAAATCCTGGTGTTTTGATGGATTATTAAATTGGTTGTGGTATTGGAATGGCTGCTGAAGGCTCTTTAATGTTTGATATTGGCTAATTTCTCAATGGACTCATGTCTCAGGATAAGAAATTGTGAATCCTTTTTCTCTAAAGGCTCAATTCCATGCGGTTAAACAGCTGGAAAATCAATTTCATTCTAACCTGTTAGTTTCAGATTTCTGTATGATAGCAAATTCCAAGAGTAATGCAAAACTTCTAAAAATAATTGTGTGTTATATTTCAAAGGTTTGTTTTGGGTTTTTTTTCCTAAAAAAAAATTTTATAGGATAGTTCCATAAGTGCATCTTCATTATAGGTTCTATGTGTAGTATATAAATGCAGACATTTTAAGGGCTTCCATTGCAGAGCCGTCTTAAGAGTGGTTTCTGTGATTTGAATGTTTCTTAGTAGTTAATTCTCCTCACTTGGTTCAAATCTGCATCTTGAGACTATGTCCGCAAAGACTACTTAGATAAACCATATTGCGTGTTCTGTTTTCTGCTATATTTAGCATCTTTTATTTTTAAGAACAAACAAGCAGGACCCCCTCTTTTAATGTACAAAAGTTGTTAGCTGTAGTGATACTTTCTTCTGTTTGTGATTGATAGAATCACTTTTTTTCTTCCAATTTGTGGAAATGTAATGCAACTTTATTGTATTTTTTTAACACCTAGAGTTAACCGTTGTCACAGACAAATGGCAGAAATTGCTGTAAATGCTGTACTGACAGTAGCAGATATGGAACGTAAAGATGTTGATTTTGAGCTCATCAAAGTACAAGGCAAAGTGGGAGGTAGACTGGAAGATACACAGTTGGTTAAAGGAGTGATCGTGGATAAAGATTTCAGTCATCCACAGATGCCTAAAGTAAGTGATGTCCCTGTGTGCGTCTGTCATCTGTAATGGCATAAATAAGATTGTCTAGCCCACTTTAGATGCTGTTCTGACATTTCTTAAGTATTTAAACAGTGTTGTGGTTTGGCTTATTTTTTCACCCGTATGTCAACAGGGAAAAGGGAGAGGAGCATTAAATTCTTCATGGTGGAAGAGACCAAGTTAGAATTTAAAACAATCTTGAGAAACTGAGAAATGATGGGGGTGTGCGGGGATTATTGTACAACTAAGTGAGGACAGGTGCAGAGTTCTATGTTGAGGCAGAAATAATCGTCCATAGTGTGAAATATGCTTAAGATGCTTAATGCAACTCAGTATCAAGGAATGCTTCTTAAGCTTTATGACTGGCCGCATTGTCTTGTTTGGAACATCCCAGAAGCCATCCTTTTTATTATATTTGATGTAGGTAAGGTCTCCCAAGTTTTTGTGCAGCATACTTCAAGAACAATGGAGGCAATTTAAAATTTCTACTATTCTAAATTATTTGTCCAGTAGGTGACACTGTTTATCCTATAAAAAGGAAAATTGGTGGAAGATATCAGTTATGTAGTACATAAAAGGTCGTGATGAAGATGAGTGTGTGATATTCTCAATGGTCATGGTGGATAGGGCAAATAATGGTTTAATTTTAAGGTGTTTTCTGGTTTTTTTAAACATTACTATAAAAAGACATCATTGATAAAGATTGTTAAGGGCTTAAACAGTGTCTTGAAGCTGTGGAACTTATTCCAAGTGGGTTATAGAGACTTTTGATGGAATTATTTGGGTATAGTTAGTTTCACTTTAGAACAAATGAAATTATTTTCAAGTTTCCTCCTATCCCTGTGTTTTTAAAGATATGTCTGCATGTTTTGCAAATATAAGAAAGAGATGTTATGAGGTCAAAACTCAACTTTTTTTTTTTTAACTTACAGGAGCTTAAAGATGCTAAAATTGCAATCCTTACTTGCCCATTCGAACCACCTAAGCCTAAAACCAAGCATAAGCTTGATGTCACATCTGTGGAAGATTACAAGGCACTGCAGAAATATGAAAAGGAGAAGTTTGAAGAGATGGTGAAACAGGTAGTCTTTAAGATTTTTTGTTTTCTACATTTTTCATAGCCTTTACACAAAATAGCATAGTGCATTGATTTATTTCTGGAAATGAGCTAATAATCCTGACAGCAGGCAACATACTAGCAATTGTAAGGCTATGAGTAAAAGTTAAGTTTATTTAAGAAGGAGATACCACCCTGGTTTGAGATTTACTTTGATCTCTACGTGTGCCAGGTGGTTCTTTTTCAGGCTTATGTTTTGAGAAAATTAGGATAATTAAAACCATGAAAAGGTTGTTTTTCATTCCTGTGTTAATTTTGATCAGAAGATTGATGTTGTGTGTTGCTTTCAGATAAAAGACACTGGTGCAAACCTTGCTATTTGCCAGTGGGGTTTTGATGATGAGGCAAATCACTTGCTGCTCCAGAATGAGCTGCCTGCCGTTCGTTGGGTTGGTGGACCTGAAATAGAAGTAAGTAAAATCTTTTAAAGTTGGGCTTTGAACCAGTTCTCAAATATTTGTTAAGTAATACGCTGTACCAATTAGAAGTTCAGGCTTTCTGGGTAGAACTGCATAATCATATGTAAGTGTAGGTATTGGAGAAAAATCATTGGGGATCTGTGGGAAGAACCTGCAATGAATGGGATTATGGTTTATAATTCGACTGTATGCATATTACTTGTTAAAAGTTTTATGTGGCCAGGAATGTTTCTGCTTTAGTCTCACTGTTGGCAGAAACAAGGCATCACCTGAAATACTTTGAAGTGATGGGAAGATAACCTTTTGGAGTAGGCATTTGACGATTCTCTTCCACTAGTTCTATGTTACGAAAAACACAGTGGAAAAGTCTTCTCAAAATAATAGATGGTTGTTTAACTTCAGTTAATCGCCATTGCAACTGGAGGACGCATTGTTCCTCGCTTCTGTGAACTCACGGCAGAGAAACTGGGTTTTGCGGGTATTGTCCGAGAGATCTCCTTTGGAACGACGAAGGACAGAATGCTTGTCATTGAACAGTGTCAGAATTCCAGAGCTGTGACCATTTTCATTAGAGGAGGAAATAAAATGGTGAGATTCTTAGTTTGTTACGAATGTTTGATACCTAAGTTGCAGAATGTGTAATTTCTTTCAAAAGCATATTAACTCTTCTTGGTTTTGTCTAAATTTTCCTTGCAGTGTGGACAAACAGAAGGGAGGAGCTTTGTAGGCAGTCGTGACTATGTGTTAGAAGTCGCTTATTAGATTCACATCCTATGTTTTTGAATGAAGACTTTTTGTTCTCTCACTCTTAGACCATATAGTTGATAAATATAGAAATATAGTTCACAAATACAGAAATAATTTTACCTGTGGATGCTCTGATTTGTTTTTTCTCATGGGAAGGTCACTTTTATGTGTAAAGACATACTAGCATTTTCAAAAGATTTGGGTTTATTATAGACCTAGGTGTGTCACTTCTGATTTAGTCCTGTTTTAAAAAAATAAAGACATTTTAAAAAAACAAAACAAATCCACACACACACAGAATAAGACCGTTTTAAATGGTTACATACTGAACCTGGTTCTTGATTGTACTGTTAGTGTTAAATTATATTTAGTATAGGTCAAGTCCTACTTTGAGTGAAAAACCTTAGGAAGAAAAGATCGTAACCCCTAGTCTGAAGAGTTCTTTAAGAAAGCAAAAATACTGGTTTAAAGGCTAGCTTAACTTGTTAATTCTTCTACATCTGTTGAAGGTGGAAGTTGACGCAAATTGCAGTCTGCAAATAACGTTGGCATTTAAATTTAAGTGTTTTGTGTCTCAGAAATATGCAAGATTGAAAACCTTATGTAAATTTTTGTCGTTTCAATTTATAGATTTAACAAATAACATTGAAAAGGTGTGGGGGTGGTGTCTATTCCTTCTTTGCCACTGGATGTCTTAACATCTTACATTTTGAAATAGTATGATATTGCAGCAGTAGAGCTGCATTAGAGCCATGAAAAGATCCTACAGTTTATTTGTAGTTTCCATTTCTGTATCAGGAAATATACCTTCAAAGCCTTCAGTTGTGTATATTGTAAAATATATGCTATTTTATAATTCCAGATTATTGAAGAAGCAAAGCGATCTCTTCATGATGCGTTGTGTGTAATCCGGAATCTTGTTCGTGATAATCGTATTGTATATGGTGGTGGTGCAGCTGAAATTTCTTGTGCCTTGGCAGTCAGTGAAGCAGCAGATAAGGTAAGAAAGGAACAGTTACAACTTTCTTGAATTTATGAAGGGAAAATAAGGATTAAGTCCATCTTAAGATATTCCAAAAAAACTTCAGAGAGCTTCCAGAAGGTGCATATTATGGAACTTTGTGACATTTGCTGATAACCGATGTTAAAAGTTTTCCTTGCCCTCTCTGTAAAAAGTAATTACCAGTACCTTTTTCCTTTTATGGTAAGTGTGAATTAAAACAATTTTAAACTGCAAATAGTTATCATCCCAAAGGTATTCATTCAGTTATTGAGATGCATATTCCCAAGCAAATCTGCATATCATGTGTATATATATTTTATAGCTAGTGTGAAAATCTGCTTTTGCTAACATTGTAGTTAATAGCTGCCTGAATTTATGTTTCTTTTCCCCTAGTGCCCATCTTTGGAACAGTATGCTATGAGAGCTTTTGCAGATGCCCTGGAGGTAATTCCCATGGCACTTTCGGAGAACAGTGGTATGAATCCAATACAGACTATGACTGAAGTGCGGGCTAGGCAAGTGAAAGAAAATAACCCTGCCCTCGGCATTGATTGTTTGCAGAAAGGAACAAATGGTAAGAACTGCAGTGTGGAGAAGGAGGAGCATAACAGGGTTTTCTTTCTCAAAAGATCAAAATGCTTAGTATTTTGCCTCTCAGCCCTTTTTCTTTTTTTTTTTTTTTAACCTGTGCATCACTTCAGTTAAGAACTCTTGCCCCGCCTTGTCATAATAAATGGGAATGCAGGTGGAGATACGCATCCATGTCTACCAGGTAGAAGATGTGTAATTGCTTGAACACCTTTATTTGGTGGCAAGATTAGTTGAAGATGTTGGCTGACCTTGTGGTACAGGAATAAAAGCTACTCACTATGAGGCAAGAGCAGGCTGTGTTTTAAATACTGCCATTTTAGTGATCCAGTTTACACTGCAGCCCTACAAACAGTTGTTTTTAGAAAGAGCTTGTGAAGAAGTAAACAAAAGGTTGGAAATGTCTTCAGGGAGTATTGTTCACACCAGTACGTATGCATATGTAGACCTGTAACAAGGATGTGAAAACTAAGAAACCAATGTATGAATACTTATTTTCATCTGGACGTACACTTTTCACACTCTTACTCTTTTCTGACAAAAACAACAAAAGGTGGTAAATTCTGGAACACAATGTAAGACATTGTGTTTATGTTAATTCATAATCCTTCTTTGATTAGGTGTTTCTGCTTTATGGCATTTGAACTTTCACTTCTTTAGTGGTTGCTCAGCCCTTAGGTTGATTCTAATATTTGTATCTGGAAACTGTACTCTTCAAAAAATAATGCAGATAGGTGAAAAGGTACAACTGGGAAAGACTTTGGATCTTAATGTTCCAAGATCCTTGGTAAGAACCTTGACATAAAAATAGTACAAATTGTTTGTCGACTATGGTGGCCAAGAGTAATAATTTTAAAATGTTCTTTAAAATTACATGGAAATTACTATCTCAGGTTAAATGTTGTATCTAGATTTGAAGAAGGTATCTCATTCTTCTGCTTCTTTTTGGCAGATATGAAGCAGCAGCATGTTATAGAAACCTTGATTGGTAAGAAACAGCAGATTTCTCTGGCGACTCAGGTTGTTAGAATGATTCTGAAGATCGACGATATCCGTAGGCCTGGAGAATCTGAAGAGTGAAGGCTGAAAAGCAAGAAACATTAAGGGGGCCACAGCAGTAGCGAAGACGATAGTATTCTGATGCTTCATCTTCAGCTATTTATTTTGGACACTTTTTGTTTCAGATACTGTAATGGCTAATTGTTGGAAATAAAACACAATTTAGCACTGCTGGTTTCAAGACTTGTTTCAGAAGTGTATCGTTGCATCTTTTCTTAGATGTGAATATTCATAGAAAACACTTCTTGAATGTATAGGAAAAAACATTGATAACGCAGTAATAAAACTCCGTGGGTCCTTTTCCATTGCTTCTGCAGCTGACTCCCTTTGCTGCTTGTGAGCAAAGTCTGGAAATTCTCATTTTATGAGGTCTGTCACTCTTGACTAAAGCAAGCAGAAAATTATTGTAGCCTCCAGTAATTTGCATATGTTAAATACATCAAGTATGAAGTTTCAATCTGAAGACTTAATGCTTCCGCTTACTTCCATTTTTTTTCTCGTGGTACCCTTTATAAGTGTGTGCCTGATTGATGTGCAAGGAGTTTTTTCAGGGGTATATGCATTCAGCCAAGTGGGGTTTTTATCCAAAACTTTTGTCTATACTACCACCATTGAGTGCACTTACAAAGTCCCAAGTATGATCTTAGAATGGTAGAGTAAAATTTACTAGTAAGGTGCCTTGCTTGTGAAATGATAGCAAGAAACAAGTGATAGACCAGAACTAATGTGCAATTTTTTTGCAGATTTCAAAAGATGGGGAAGTACTGAAAATACCAACCCAACATTACTTGCATTACATTTCACATGCACAGATTTAAAGTTTCAGAATATAGTAGTATAGAGGAAACTTTTTTACTGACTGCTGTTAGCTAGCAGGTCTTGTATAATCACAGCAAATAATGAAAACATCACTTGAGTCAAAATCCTTCAGAGTGTTGATAGAGGAAGAAGGGTAGAAATAAATTTGACTTTTATTGGGGGAGAGTTCAAGGACTGATTATAATGAAGTATATTTGCAGAACTGTTTAAGGAAGAATCCTGCAAAGCTTTATTTTCATTGTTAGAAAACGAGTACTAGGTATTTCATGGTTATTCTTTTGCCTTTTGCCAAATCAGCTTCATTTACGTGCAGTTCAGTGGGCAACAGTTTGTAAGTTTAACTGCTGCTGAGGTCTGGCATTCTGAATCAATTCATGGTTGTAATTGTGAATCTAAAATCTCATAAATACATTGGCTCACATAGAGCCATCTTTTACTTAATTCAGTAACAAAAAGAAAGCAGGGGCAGCTGGACCTTGAACAGGTGTAATTTAGTTGTACTAAAGCAAAGTGAGGTTGTACATGTGATGGAAAGAATGAGAAAACAGTTATTTGCATTTTATTAGTTTTTCCCCTTCAACTCCTGTTGCCTGTTGTGGGCTAACCCCAGTAGGCAGCTAAGTGCCACACAGCTGCTTGCTCACTCTCCCACAGGGGAGAGAATCGTAAGGGTGAAAGTGAGAAAACTCATGGGTTGAGATCAAGACAGTTTAACAGGGAAAGCAAAACCTGCACACTCAAGCAAAGCAAAACAAGGAATTCATTCACTACTTCCCCTCAGCAGGCAGCTGTTCAGCCATCTCCAGGAAAGCAAGGCTCCATCATGCCTAAAGTGATGGGAAGACGAATGCCATCACTCTGAACTTTCCTCCCTCCTTCTTTCCTCCAGCCTTTTATTGCTGAGCACGGTGTAATGTGGCATGGGCTATCGCTTTGTTTCATTCAGGACATCTGCCTGGTTGTGACCTCTCCCAACCGAGTGCGAAGCAGAGGCAGCCTTGATGCTGTGCAAGCACTGTTCAGCAATAGCTAAAACATTGGTTTGTTTTCAGCATTGTTTTGGACACAAATCTAAAGCACAGCACCATACCACCTACTATGAGAAGAAAATTAACACCATGCCAGCCAGAGCCAGTACACCTGTCCTGTCCACATTGGTGAATCCCATTACCAAATTGTTTCAAAGCTTCACCTATCAACTCTTCTTCAGTTAAATTTTCTTTTGGCATGGCTTAGAAATCATGACTCCTTTAAAACATGAAATGCCAATAAGAAACGGGCAGTGCTGCACACGACTTCCACTGCTCTGCTTTTGGTTGTCCTGACCAGGAGATGTGGTGGAGGCAGAGGAGGGAGGGCTCTGTGCAGGCAACACTGCAACTGGAGGGAAGAAAAGCTGTGGTTGTACTCTGCAGATGGTACATGGGGTTGGTTCACCGCAGCTTGGAGCCTACACTCAGTAACGTTGGACAGATCATTAGCACGACGTGCTGGTAGTTTCTAAGGTTGTGTGAGCTGAGACCCGGTCAGAATTAGGTGGTGGTGTGTTGGTTTGGCGTTGTTTTTTCTTCCAAGGGCAGGATTTGACTGTAGACTGCTGCCCAATTTAGGAACCTCTACGAACACAGGACAATTTATTTTAAAAATTGTGAAATCATGTAGTTTTGCTGAGCTGACTTACGGAAATAAGGGGTTTGTGCTCTGTATATAAATATTTTTTAATGTTCAGCCAGATCTTAGTATGGGAAGTCTGAAGCTTGGTGATGGAACTTTGCTAAAACTGTAAGAAAAGGAAGTCTTTTTTTTTAGAGGCTTGTGCTTCTGCTCTTCAACATAACAAATGTATAGCATTAGCATTGTCAATAATTGTTGCATAGAGACAGTTGGAGGACAAACAACTTCCATCACAGCATGCAACATGCAACTGAAAGTATTAAACCAAATTAATGAAACCAGTGCAGCTCAAACTGGTACACTTTCACAGCAGGAGTAATTGAATTTGTGCTTTGACAGAACAGTGGGAATACCAGTATTGTGATTTTTGTGCTGTGGGTCTGCCTTTTGTCAAATAAAAAAGAGCAAACGTATCTGAATAATGATAAGGTTGTGGGAGACAAACGCTGATATTCGAATTAGTCATGGTGTGTTTGTAACCATCAGGAAATAAAAGCCTTGCCTAGTCTTGTGTTTGGAGCTGAGGGACACAGGCCCCGCGGTCCCTTCAAGTACTATTCAGTTACTCTAGGGAAAATGCGAGGTTTACCACTGGAGGGCAACATGTGCGTGTCACTGCCATAGCAGCCTCCATCCAGACTTTTTAAAAGCAGGCTGAAGCAGCCCAGCAGGTCCTTCCCAGCATCACTGGCATGGCACGCGTATGTCATCAGCAAGACCTGAATCTTTCCGATTTCCCCTCAAGGGCTCAGTTACTTGAGCTAGTTTCATGACTGGCTCCATGTGCCCTTTTAAAGCCAAGTTTTCACATCTTCCTAGGACTCTTACCCTGGCCCTGCCTCTTTGTCCTGCTAGTTCTAGTTCCCTTGTTACCAGCCGGCTTTTCCCAGCCTCACTTCTTGGTCTCTCCTGCTGTGTTCCCAGGTCTGGGCTCCTTGCCTTCTCTGATCTCTTGCATCTCCATGCTGACACAACGCTCGTCTTTGCAGGTGCACGAGGCAAGGCTGCCAGGAGCACAACACACAGATTCCTCTCCATCCCTCCTGGTCACACCCAGCCAGCAGCAGCTGCGGAGTGCCACGCACCCAGGGCTGGGCTTCTGACTTTGGGTGTGCCATGGTGATTCAGAGAAATAAGGTCTGAGTGGATTTTTTTCAGGAATAGGGTTAAGCAGAGCTGTGAAACAACATTCCTGCTTCTCTACAAACTGACACTTTTTAATACAAACATATTTTTCCTTTGCTTAGGAAAAAAGCCTGCTGTTTGATCATTTCTGACTGCGTTCTGCATGGGGAAAGATGCCTCAAAACATGAACAGTTCCTGTCCAAACAATCTGATCTGACAAGCTTACGGGCAACCACAGATAGGGTCTTAAGTGGAGCAAGTCAAGCAGTCTTGCTAACATGCGGGTCTGGTAGCTCTGGGTATTAGGATACCTAGACCCAGACCTACCTAAACTAAGCCGACTAGCTCCAGAACCTGCCTGGACTGTATGTCTTTTTGATAAGGCTGTACAGAAAAGGGAGCTCTGTGGGAACTGCTCCCTCGGTGGCAGAATGGCATGACCGTCCCTTGCACTGTTAAAAATTACTGTTATACTGGCCATGGGGATGGTTATTACACCCCTCCAGACTCTTACCATCATCCAAGGAGAGATAATTCAGTTGCGAGGTTTAGGTCTGAGAGACTAGCCTTGTTTGTCCTCCCTGCATAGAAGTACCTCTCCATTTCACATCTTGGAGGGTTTCCCAGGAACTTTATGCCAGGGAACATTTCTCACCATGTTAAAGAGCCAATTAAATGGACTGACAGTGTTTGCTTTGTAAACAACTCATCTCTGTGATACAAGAGAGACAGTTTGCTAAACTCAAATGACTGGGGGGTAAAGTTTTAGTACGTTCTCTGTAAGACGTGAACCCTCCAATAGCTGCCTGGTGCACATGCAGTAGAATCTGCATCCTTGTGAGATTCCTCCCTGAGCTATTTGGGACTAGTAACTGTGTTACGGTGAGGCTCCAGCCCCACAGTGCTGAATGGCAGCAGCACAGGCACCGAGAGTAACAGGTCTCTGCCAGCTCTCTGGTGTCTGGGGGCTCACTGAACATGGGACACTGCTGTCAGGACCCTGAGTGCGCTCCCCTTGCTTCCCCCAAGGGGTTTGGCTGCTTATGCTCAAGATCAGCTCTGTCATGGCACACCTGTGTCACCTTGAATCAGACTGCTGGGGGTGAGAAAGAACTGGGAGGAGCCCTCCCACTTTTGCTCCAGAGCTGTATTTAAGCTCAGGCCCATACCCTTGCCCCTTGCCTGAGCTACATTTCAGCTATGTCTGTGCCTTGCTGATACTGTTGCTGGTTTGACTTCCTTCCTGGCTTGTCCTTAGCCTTGCCTTGTCATGTTGGACTTGCCTGGTGAACTTGACTCTTCACTGACACTGGTCGCTGTGGCTGGACCTGCTCTGCTTTTCTTGCTTGGGTACAGTGATGTCAAGAATCTCTGGAGGAGAACAGTGACCAGAAGTTGTCTGGAAGGAGCACCTCAGAAGGCCATTGAAGAAGTCCTTACTCTTCAGTATGGGCAATGGGAAGACAGCTCTCCTGCAGTGTACAAGCAAAAAGGGCTGTGTAAGCAAAGGTGGAGTGAACAAAGGTAAGCTGGGGAACCTCAAGGAAATCAGCACAATCTGATCGCTTGCTAGAAGTGAATGGTGGGCACTTAGGACTTTAGTCAGGGAAAGAAGAATAGAATATTAGAATTAGGAAAACATGTCAGTGTGAGTAATGTTATCAAGGATTGTTGAAAGCATCAGCTCTGTGGGATGAGGTACTACCATAAGCCCTGTATCCCTCTCGGAAAAGTCGAGAAACTGAGTAACACAGGATTAAAAATGCTCCATGTGGATTCTAACTCTTTTTCTGTTTGCAGTAGGGCCCATAATGGGATACAGTGTTTTCTGCCAACAGGAAAAGATCACAACTGCATCAGCTTCATCTTCAAAGTATCCCAATGCAGTGGCTAAAGAGAGAGTAGCAACAAGAAACTTCAAAATGCTAACAGTGAACTAAGATGCCGGACTTGGTTACTCATCTGTACTGAGATCATATCTCAGGGATTCCCATTCTACTTGGCTGGAGCTTCACTTCTCCTTTGCCTCCATCAAAATCAACGGAGATTTCTTTCTTCCTTCTCTACATCCACCGGCTGTGCTGTCAAGGAGTGTATATTCCCTTCCCTGAACTCCAATGTGTAGTTTGGTTCTCAGATCCATGGCGGAAAAAAAATATCAAGGACAACTAAATTTAAAGAAGTTTCCACATATCTGCAGGCTCCTCTTAAGTCAAAATCTGCTGAAAGCTGGAAAGTGTTTTTGAGGAATATACTTGTCCTGTTCTCATCTTTATTTTTTTAAGAGACAGGATATTGAATTATATTAGACCTTTGGGCTGATGTGGTACAGGCATTCTTATTATCTAAGTACAACTATGTTGAGGCAAGCTTTTCAAACTTTGTGTTATAGATAAAACTAGCTGATTTAAAGAACAAGGAATAACTGGCTAATGCTGGTGAACTGGCAGATTGTTTCTGATTTTTCATAAGGCAATTGTCAAAATTATGTAGCTGACTAAGACTTTTAAAGAGGCCTTTAAATATACCTCTTTTCCTGGAACACAGCCCAAAGTGACAGAAACAGTACATTCTTCCAATATCCTAATTTCTGACAGAAAGCAAATAAAATTGTTTTATATTTGGGTCAATATTGCACTACTTCAATAAGCAAAAAGGCTTTAACTCATTAAAATTTACAGAGATGCCACTGAAGCAGCATTGCTTTCCCTCTTTAAATCGTTTTATTAGTTGGATGCTAAATGAACAGTCTCAAAAATATTTTCTTGAATTCACATTTAATTTTAAATTATTTGTCTTTAAAAGAAAAATAAATGTAACCCAAATATTTTAAAATCTGGTTTGAATATAAAGATTTTGTGATTTCTGATACAATATAGTATCACAGTGTAGTGCCTTTTTACACCATGCAAAGAAAACTAACTGTTTCTCTAAAACTCCTAAGTAACCAAGCTGATTTGTCAAAAATGTCATGTATTTTTTTACTCCAGATCAGGAGGGAGTGGATTCCCTGCTGGCACAAACAGAGCCCATGTACACAGGGGACTACCTAGTGTCACCTCAGCTGCTCTGATCTCAGGTCATCAGGGCCTCAGACTGTCTCAGTTTCAAGAAGCTGCTTTGATTTATGTGCCTTATGGCACCTGGTTCTCAGAGTATCGTAAAAAATCTGTCCAACATTAAAATTGCTGAGTTCCCGCTCTCTAACTGGACTGTCTCGTGGTGAACTTCTCTGCCAGCTGCTCATATTCATCACTCACTGACCGTTCCCATCGCCCAGCTCACAAGTGAAAAGCCCTCTGCAATCTCCTGACCTTTCTCCCACGCGTACACCACCAACTCCTCTGCTGCCTGCTGCCAGGTATGTGTCCCTGTAACCCACTGGCAGGAGCTGATGGTCCCCACACTCAGCTGGGTTTTCCAGTGAACATAACGCTTCTCCAAGGAGCCTTGAACCATCTCTTGATGTGCTCGCCCCAGGTGGTCATCGATTCTCCCTGCTCTCTGCCACTTTTTGAATTTTAGTCTTGGTCTGAGCTGACATTAGCTGGTTTCCTGTTTTTCTCATCCAGCTACTGTGCTGGCTGGCATTTTGCAAGTGCCTTGACTAGACAGTTAGATATGAGGTCTTCTCATTAACACGTCTCTTGTAATTGGAAGAAGGCCAAAGGCTGGGAAAGGCAAGTTTCCAGCACTGCCTTTGATTTAAGGGCAGCACTAATAGTTAAGGTTAAGTGAGTGCTAGTGACTGAGAATGAGCTCAGAGGGAAAAAGGTGATGTGTGGCGAGTGCTGGGGAAACAGGAGTGACTGACACGACTGAAAACCCATTTAGGAAAGATCCTTTGCTGAGTAACTTCAGCCCAAGGTTGCAATGGCACATCCTCTTAATACTTGTCATGCTGACTCGCTTTTCGGCTATGTTGACTCACTCCCTAAGAAAAGCTACTGCTACAAATCCCATGGGAGCTCCATTTCTGACTCCTCAGAACCTGGGTCAGGGTCTCCCTCTTGCTCCTTCGTGCTGGGACCATGCAAGTGCCCAGGAAATGGACAGATCAGCACAGCCTTGTCTTCTCTTCCTTGACAAAGAAAGTTTGCAGCAATTTCTTATCTTTTGTTAATACAAAAAGTTTGTACCCTCCAGCTCCTGCTTGTTTAGGAAGAACAGAGAACATACGCAGAGATGTGCCTTTTTCAAAACTGAGCACTGAATATTATTGCTTTGGAGTAGAAGTGCAGAAGCTAACAGGGCCAAAAAGTTCAGTGGATGTTTAGCAGTGATTTTATTTCTTGGCTGAAACTAAGCATGGGAGAAGATGAAACTCAGTTCTGGAGGGAGCAGTTTTGAGCTGGTGGAAAACAGGTCATGTTACTAAGTCCCAGGCAAATCTGGATTCCTGAGGCAGGGGTTAGTGGGTATGGGTGTTTGAATCCTTGGCGTGCTCCCAGCACTGGAAGCTTCAGCTACTGCAATGCAGCAGTGTGAGCATCCGAGGGACTGAGATGTGGTAATGAGACTCCCTGTAGTGAAAAAGTCCCTTTAAGGTATTGCAAAAACCAGATCCCACTTTGCTTAAAGAAATTGCTCTGCGGATGAGGCAGAATGGGGACAGGACCTTTGCATGCCAGTGGTAATGCAGTGTGTGATTATAATCCTTACCTCCAAGCCTGAGCTATAGGCTCTGCTCCAGGTCATTAAAGGAAGACGAGCTAGCTCCTATGAGGGTTTAAGGAGTGCCACACATGAGATAGCAGAGGTCTTGTTGAGCACTCAGAGAAGGTAATTCAGCAGCTCTGGTCTCCTGATTGTCCAAATCAGAGACCTGGTCCTGTTGGCTTCTGGTCTATGTGCCAGTATTTCTGTGGAAGCCAGGACCTGAGTGACCAGTAGCAGTACAGGCCCAGGCTGTGCTCCATCGTGGAGCAGGGATACAGAAAGGATGTGAAGGAAATCGTTTACACGTATCCCAGTTTACGTGCTGCCAAAGTTTACCAGCCCCTAATCCAGGCATGTTGAATTTCTCTTGTGTACCATTTACTCTCTGACAGAAAATGTGTACATTTATCCTCCCTGCATATTAACACTACTGAATCTCTTGGCAAAGCTGCAGGCCTGAAAAAGTGGGTTTGAGAAGGCTATAAAGCCCTTTCTCAGGAACTATTCATAGCTATTCCCTAATCATTAGCCTACTCAACAGCACTATAAGGAAAGAAAATGTGGGGATGTGAAGACAATCCAATTGATTCCTCATCTCTGAGGCTGAGAAATCTGTCTCAAGACATGTATTGGCTGATTTTCTGTTCTTAAATGCTTCTTTTCAGCCCCAGGACACAGGCAAGAAATTACCGTCTTTAGTGACTGCCCAGACATGACTGGTGTGTTAGTGCTTGCCTGACAAGCTGTACTGAAGGGTGAGTTTTAGTCTTTTAATCTAAGCAATATGTGTCTACATAAGCTCTTCCCTTGTCTACAGGCTGACAGGTAGTAGCCCTTGGTTCCTAATTGCCACAAAATGATCTGGCAATGAAATGGTGAGCAGATCTATCACTGAAGTAAATACATGTTTGAATCACAAAGGGAGGGAGGGAGGGAGGGAGGGAGATTTGCAAAGCAACAGTTTTGTGAATGAGCATGGAAATTTCTACCAGCATCCCATGAGACCCTGGAATAAAGGGAAGAGCCAGAAAACCGAGGTAAACTCTATCTATCTTCAAGTGAGCCTGCCTTACAAATGATCTGGTTTTGCTCTTGCTAAGGAAAGGTTCCTCACCTCTAGCAAAGAGTTTCCCATTTCTCTTTCTTTTTCTTTACCATCATCTGATTAGGAGTACCTATGGGAAAATAGCGATTTCCCCAAGCTATTTCCTCAGACCTTAAGAATGAGCAGAAAGTTTAGAAGCAGGGATGTGAAATCCAACCAAATCCAACCTGAGCATTGGTCCTGACCTGCTACTCTCCCCTGTGTAATTCTAAGACATGGATGCTACGCAGCCATCCTCCACTAGCAAGCCAAAAACAGTCCCAAGAGCCACTGAAGAACAACAAAATCTGCATCAGAGCTTGGCAAAATGAGTAGTCATGCCAAAAACTGTGAACACAGGAAACAGACCTGGGTCAATACAGGCATTATTGCCCCTGCTTTCCCCAGCATTAGGAATTTAGAGCCTATATGGATTGCGGTGAGGTATATGTTTAACATTGCTGATGTAAGATCCAAACTGCATGACTATAGACTGGTCTATTTTAATCAAGACAAGAGAAATGCATCATTAAGTGACCCAGAAAGGAACTACCAGAGCTGTTCAGAGGAAATTGTTTTGACTAAGCAGAGAGGTATTGGTTTTGGTGCCTTTCTTTCACTCCAGCAACAGAAATGCCCCAAATATTTTGCTTCTGTGGAAATACTGTGCAGGGTTGTGCAGACAGATATCTTTGTTAGACTTCATGAATTATCAGCCAACCAGCCCAGCAAAAATGATTGCAGCTACAACAAAATGCTAATGCCTTTGAATGAGACCAACTTAAACTTTCATGTCATTCTTTCTGTAGTGATTTGGTCTGTGGCAAGAGATACGGAATTTAAGTTGCAATATGAAACTCAGGTTTGTCCTGGAGTTATAACTGCTGTGTAGCTGTGTGGCAGGGCTCTGTCGGTATCCACACCTAGCATACTTAAACTATTAATTGCCCTGGTGTTCCAGGAACTCCCCAGCTATCCAGCTGCACAGATAAGGCAATGGACTGATCTGAGACAGTGGACCGACTTGAGACCAAGGAATCTGCTGAACTCCTAACCACCTTCGCAATTAAGTGTTTGACTACTAATCACTACGGGAGTCTCCAGATGGGAATTCTGGACTGCCCTGGAGATCCCACCAGGCAGCTCCTGCTGTGCCCAAACCAACTGATAATGTTTCGGTGTCTAGATTAACATCCTGGGTGGAGAATATGGCCATCCCAGAGACTTCCACAGGGGGATTCTGATATAGCATTGATCAAACTGTACAGAAGCTCTACTTAGGGACTAAAGGAATTGTCTTCCAGAACTGTAAGACTCATTATAGCCCTCTAAAGGAAGAGATTAATGCCAGGTCTCTTACAGATGAGCTCTGAGGAAGGCTATAGTCTGCTGCTGGACTGAGGTGGTGAAACACAGAAAGCTCTATGTTGGCTGAAATCACATAGTAGTAAAAGCAAACAAGAAATATTGGTTCTGACCTTTGATGGCAGTGGGGTGTTGGCATACATAGTGGGAAAGCAATGGTGATTGCAATGCAGGCAGAGCAAGGAGTCCAGTAAACTGTAAACTGAAGACAATGTGGAAGGCTTTTGTTTCAAAGAAAACAGTCCCAAGCTGAAGTCCAAGGGGTGGGAGCTAATGGTAAGAAGGGAAGGGGTGGAAAAGAAAATGAGAACCCGGGGTCAGGACTTCCAATTCTTTGCCTAACTCTGGGAGAGCAGTGATATGTCCGCGGGTTAAGGAGACCTGAAGTCAGGATTACTGAATATTGTTTCCAGCTCCTGCCTGCTGGGTGACATGAGGACTTTGCTCTGTGTCCAAATTTCTCATCAGTGAGGTCTCCACCCATTGAATCAAACTGATTCTTGGTGGTGGGAAGCCAGTTACTTTCCCCTTTTGAGGTCCCATCATTCCTTTGGCTAGTGCCACCTGGCAGCCCTCACATACCACATGCCATAAACTCATCTCTCTCCACAGTGACAGAAGAAAAGGAAAGGACAGGGGCATCCTGTTACAGACAGGTCTCTGCCAGCCCTATCCAATTCCTGACATGCCCTTGTGCAGCCAGGAACCCGTGGGAGGGTGACAGACTGATCAGGGGCAGGGCAGAATCACTGCCTATCGTGGCTCCCACTTAATCCCCTGATTTCCATTATGGAGCAGTACAGAAGAGACCAACCAGTTCAGCAGCTCCTGGGGTAGCCCAGCAACAGTAAACTCAAACAGAGATTGGCAATGGCTACCTTCAAAGACATGCAGAGAGTCACCAGGAGGTCCAGCTTCCCTCTGCCCTAACCTCCTCCAGTGCTAGGAATAGAAGCCGCCCAACCTGCTTGCTGAAGTCCACTCCTACCCTGCTACCAGGAGTACCCAACCAGCAGCTGCTCTTTGTGCAAGTGTTTTCTTATGTTTCTAGTTGAGTGATAAACAGTCCTGGTGGCATAAAGGTGCTGCAATCTTCTCTGAAGTACAATGAGCAGTATGGGTATGAGGGAGGGGAACCTAAGGACATAAGTGCATGCCTCTTCTTGCTACAGCTCCCCAGATCAGTGGTGCAAGGAAATGAACTGATTCAAATGAGTCATGAGTGAAAGAGAGTAGCACCTCTCCTAGCCAGGTGAAAGGAGCCATCGAGTTGTACACTGAGCACCTTGTATTGCTTCTTGACAGCATAAAGTCCTCCAGGGTTTTATATCAAGGGATACTTCTTTTGCAGCAGGATGACCCTCATGAAGGTGAAATAGTGAATGGGTAAGTGATACAGAAACAAGGCTGAAGGAGTGAGAAAGATGGAGCAAAGAGCAAGAAGAAGAGAGAAAAGAAACAGTACCACACACAGTACCACACAACGAAGATCCCTGAAAGCTCCTTAGGAGCTGAAGGAGGAAAGAAGTCCCTGGTAAGTGCCTTTCTTCAGTGTGAGGGATGTTAGTCACACAGCATGAGCACTATAATGTTACCAAAGCCTCATACACATGGAACAGCTCTCACCACCCAGCTAGGGTAATCTATACCCTTGAGCATAGCACAACTATGACTGTCATTCCTCCATGATACACATATGTCTGTATGCAATAACACTCTGAGTCTTGGGCTAGGACAGTCTTGTGTCTGTCTGTGGTCAGATTCATCACGTAAACCTGGTGTATAGTGGAATTCCTGCACTCAATCTGTATTGACAGGTCCAAAGTTATGGAGATTTACCATCTACTAATCTCACTCAGTTTCAGGGGTTTGGGCATATAAGCACATGCTCACCCACGAGCCTTAGGGAATTGACCTGTAGGTGACGTAGGGCTTAGCAGATCATAAAGATACAAGCAATTAAATGTGTTTTGGTTCCTACCAAGAGGGCTGAGCAGCCACAAGTTACCCAGGAGCTTCGGAGAGGGGTGCAAGATAAAGCAGAGAGAGGAAGGAAGGAACTGTCAGGAGTTAAGCCTGCCCAGGATGCCCCTGGGGAGGACAGTTATGAGTTAGCTCTGCGTTTGGCAATCTCTGCAAGATTTACTGTCCTGAAGAGGAAGATGAAATAATTTCTCAAGGCAGAGTGTCATTTGCAACAGCTGTTGATAGCAGAACAATGGGATGTGAAAGCCGTCGCTTTTTCCCTACCTGGCTTTGGAGAGCAGATTTAGCAGATGTCAGCCAACGTCCACACATTGCTGTCCTTGCTCTGCTTCCATCTCCTACTCAGACAGTGGAAGGGAAGATAACTGGCTGAGGTAGGTGCAGAGCGGCGCTGGGAACAAGGACAGGGAACTCAGAGCTGCCTGCTCAAGTGGCTGTTTGCAGACTACTCAGCAGCCTCTAATCATGGTAACGGGACTGCTTTGCCTGAAGCCAGCTCTGTACAGCTAGATGTCAGATACAAACTAAAAAACAGACTGTTTTATCACTCAAGATAAATTTTCTCCTAAGCACCTCACTTAAATAAATCTGTTTGGTCACGGATCATCTTTTTCACTATCCCCTAAGAAATCTGTCAGCAAAGCTCAGGTGGACGCTGCAGTCAGTGAGAGTTAGCATACAGAAGGTGGCTACCAGGGCCCGGAGTGGGAGCAGGAGCCTTGTGTGATTCCACCCTGAAACACAGGAGCCAGCCAGAGACATGAGTCCTTGGTTGGGGGCAGCTTGTAAACAGCAAAGAAGGGTTAGAAGTGCAATTAGTCCGTGTGACAACTGTGACCACCTTCTGTCACCACCCTGGGCCAGGCCAAATCCCTCTTCCTCCCTCTCTTGCACAAAACTGGGCTAAGGCACAGGGCTTATAAACATGCCCAGCTGCCTGTCAGCCCAGGGAAAAAAACCAAACACACCCACAGCAACAGGCAGGCCTGTATATGGGCAAGCCCAGACTATTGGCTGGTGTGGCTGGCTGTCAGACCTTGGCCAGGATGTAAGTAGGGAAGTCTAGGATACTGGAGAATCGTTATGGGATTTGGCAGTGGTCAGTCCGCTTCTTGTGGTCAGTGCTGACACAGAGAGCCCAACACAGCACAAGGAGATTTAAAATCACAATATGGGTAGCAAGCTACCGTGCAACCCAAGCTATAGGATGTGGAAAATGTCAAGGCAGTTCCTTTGATCTCTCTGTCTAAGGCATTTCCCTCTGGTTCATGCATTTCCCCTCAGGGATGCAGGACAGAGGAAAAAAAGGCTAATGGCTGAAACTCCATGAGCCATTGCATGTTTCCCAGCCAGGGACCAGGTGTCTTCTGGTCCAGCCACTTTCAATCCTGCAGCTCTTTGTCCTTTGGAATGACAACGGGGCTTTATGACTCCTCATGGCTTCTCAGCTACGGGCAGCTCTAGAAGACATCATCTGGGTTGCGGTTGTCGCCAACATGCCCCTATGTGCGTAAGAATAAAAGGCAACAAATTCCCACCATCTTTATCCCCCAGCTATTGTTTCTTCATCCTTCTGCTCAGAATGACAGTTGTTCAGAACAGGGTCATATTTTGTGGTTTTTATCAAAGCGCTGGCCTGCTTTGTCTTTGAAGTGAAAGTCAAAACTCAAGAACAAGTGGTGTGGGAGGAGGCAGGCACAGGCACTATGAAGTCTTGCATCTGCCCTACCATATTCCCTGACCTGAGATGCTTTCCCCCACTCATTTTTGGGATCTGGTGCTCAGTCTCTCTGCAGGCTCAAGACCTGACATCTATATGCAGAGTGGGAAGGGTCACACAGGATGGTCAGCATGCGGCTTTGTTCAGGAGACAAGGCTATGAGGGAACTCTGGGGGATATGGAGAATTACTGCTTCACTACCCTTCCTGAGAAACTTCAGTCACAGTCCTAGTAATGATATTTAACAGGGTTTAAGTGGGAAGGGGTGGAAGTAACATAGTGTCAGAGTCAACAAGGCAGAAGGAAGATTATATGCTGCAAGCTTCTAGAGGTGACGCCAGAAGCCTGACTGGAGAGGTCCTGAAGGCTGGACCTCTGCCCTGCCATTTGTCACTGGGTCAGCCAGTCCAATAGACTGACTTTCATTAGTCTTCCTGTAGAAGGAGGAGAGGACATTGACCCCACTATCCAACCTGGTCCTACCCGCCCTTTTATCATAGAATCATAAAATCATTTAGGTTGGAAAAGACAACCTCCTTTCAGGTAGTTGTAGGGAGCAATAAGGTCTCCCCTCAGCCTCCTCTTCTCCAGGCTAAACAACCCCAGCACTCTCAACCACTCCTCATAAGACTTGTGCTCCAGACCCTTCACGAGCTTCATTGCCCTTCTCTGGACACGCTCCAGCACCTCAATGTCCTTCTTGTTAGTGAGGGGCCCAAAACTGAACACAGTATTCAAGGTGTGGCCTGAGTTCAGCCAGCATCACAACACAGTCCATATGTTGGGGACATTGCTGACCTGTGGTTAGCCCAAATAAGTTGCCTAAGTGTTCTCTTCAATAATCAACATTTTAATTCTGAGATGTCTCATCTGTGGCACTGTTTGACCATTATCACCACCTGGGGCAATCACTTTCATATCTGCCTACATTTTCACATCTCTGTCTAGCAAACAGCTTCCACTTCCACTTCTTCCTACCAACACTTCATAACTGGAAGGAGTGTTACAATCAAGGGATCTGTCCAGTTAATGGATCCAGGCTCAACACATCACCCTGCCCCTGCAATACCAAAGTGCTGGCCCATGCCTTCCCTACACCCTGCAGGCTCCAGTCTGCATCGCAGTCCCCAGGTTGCTGCTGAGCATGACTATTCAGGAGCCATGTCGAGTGTGCGGTGCAGAAGAGGGAGCAGAATCCGTAGCGAGATCTACAAGGGGATCCAGAAACATGGACCACATGTCCTACCAAAAGCCATGGGTTCCATGCTCCCAGCCAGTGCAGGCAGAGTGCTGCAGGCACCAGGGCACTAGGGCCTGGATTCACACTTCTTGGACTGTGGTCACTGCAGCCAGAACTCACATAGTGTGGTGAGCTCTGTAATTACTCAATTTATCTCTTCATTCCATGCCGGAGAGGAGTGAAGTATCGTGTCTTTCCCTCCCCTTTGGAGCCACCTGATGCCTCTTTGGGGATGACACCAGATCCACTCCATACCTTGTGCCTACATTAGCTGAAATGTTGCCCTTTACGGCACTGGGCACCTGGCCAGCCCTCCTGTTGCCAGCGGCTGCGCGTGCAAAGGGCCAGCATGTTTGCACGCAGCTCCGTTCCATTCAGCCTCTCCCAGCAGCTGCTGCGGGGGTGATGGGGACAAGCAGATCTTTTTCCAGACCCCCTGGGGATAGGCTTCAACAGGTCTGTTTATTCATTGATTTAAGAAATCCAGCTGCAATTAAGATTAAGCCCCTGAGAAAAGGAGCCCAGGCTGGGGAGTTGGCTCATGGCCGGGCTTTTACCACTGTGCTCGCTGCTGTGCTTGCTTCATTGTAACCCTGTCCGCACCACCATCATGCGCACAATGCAGTCACAGTGCTGATTTCATCACTTACACCCTCTCATTGCTTATTTATACACATTGATTAGAATAGAATAGAATTAGAATTGGAATAGAATAGAATAGAATAGAATAGAATAGAATAGAATAGAATAGAATAGACTAGACTAGAATAGAATAGAATAGAATAGAATGGAATGGAATAGGACTATTTCAGTTGGAAGGGACCTACAATGATGATCTAGTTCAACTGCCTGACCACTTCAGGCCTGACCAAAAGTTAAAGCATATTGTCAAGGGCATTGTCCAAATGCCTTTTAAACACTGACAGGCTTGGGGCATCGACCACCCCCCTAGGAAGCCTGTTCCAGTGTTCGACCGCCCTCTCAGTAAAGAAATGCTTCCTAATGTCCAGTCTGAACCTCCCCTGGTGCAGCTTTGAACCATTCCTATGCGTCCTATCCCTGGATACCAGGGAGAAGAGATCAATCAGCACCTCTCTCTCCACTTCCCCTCCTCAGGAAGCTGTAGAGAGCAATCAGGTTGCCCCTCAGCCTCCTTTTCTCCAAACTAGACAAGCCCAAAGTCCTTAGCCGCTCCTCATAGGACATTCCTTCCAGCCCTTTCACCAGCTTTGTTGCCCTCCTAAGGACTTTAACATACCTCTTAAACGGTGGGGGCCAGAACAGCACACAGTACTCAAGGTGAGGCCACACAGACACTGAATACAGCGGGACAATCACCTCTTTTGACGGGCTGGTTGTGCTGTGTTTGATGCACCCCAGGGTGTGGTTTGCCCTCTTGGCTGCCAGGGCACACTGCTGACTCCTATTGAGCCTGTTGTCAACCAGCACCCCCAGACCCCTTTCTGCAGGGCTGCTCTCCAGCCACTCCTCTCCCAGTTTATACTTGTGCCCGGAAGTATAAAGTGTAAGATCCATCCTGACCCTTCTCTTCTCCAGGCTGAACAATCCCAGCTCTCTCAGCCTCTCCTTGTATGATGGTTTCTTTCAGTAGGCAAGAACCCTCACTACTGCAATGTTGTGGCTTATTGAATATGTTTGGCTCCAGCCTCTCATGCTTGCTTTTGGACCTTTCTCAAATTAAAATAGGTCATTAGTAGTAGGTATTTTCTTCCCAGTATTCTGTATCATAACCAAATCACCGTTCAGTTTTCCTGGTTTAGATAGTTTAGCTCATTACTTCCTTTAAGAAGACTTTCTTACAACTTTAAACCACAGCCCCACCATGGTTCTTTTCTGAGCTGCTTCCAGCTTTCCAGCTTGCCTGTGAATGTGGTGCCATCCCCAGGATTGCCCCGTGAGTCATCAAACACTGATCATTCACTCCTACTTCCCACACACCTATTTAGGCCAGCTGGAATCTTGTTAACTGCCTTTGCTGGAGATTTGACCACCTTGAGTGTCTGCCCCTCTTTAGCCACGCAAGGAGTCCATTAGGCTTTTTTGACAGAATAACACAATGAGAACTCATGCAATCTTGTGTATCCTCTATGACCTGCAAAGTTTTTTTAGGGGTCCTTCTGTAAGGATGGCTTTTATCCCTATGTGTTCCTACCTGAATACATTTCTCCTGCCTGTACGAAGATGTATTTTGTTTGAATAGACCCAACTTACCAAGCTATCCAGATCTCTTCAAGTGGCCTGTTCCTCTTGCTGTTTATCACCCTATTCAAGTTTGTGTCATCTGCAGGGTTTTACCTGCAGTGGTTTTGTATTTACCTTCAAATCATGGATGGAAATGTTGACCAGTTTTCATTCAACTATTGATCCCTGCAGAAACCAACCAAAATAACCAAAGAGCATTCCCAACTGACAATTATTTCTTCCGTCCATTGAAAGTTCTCAATTCACCTAACATATGCTTTATTGACTTTGCATAGTACATCTTCTTAATCAATACAGCATGCTGTAATTTTCTTTATATCAACAGGCCATGCCTCACAAAAATTGTGTATCACAATGCTATTAATTTACTTTAGCAAAAACAATATTATTATCAAATGGAATGCTGAGTGTTGCATTCCAAAAAGCCACACTCCTGTTCTATAATTCTCTATTAGCTGGCATCTGTATCAGATTTTCCATTATTTTTCATTGGACAGTTGTCAGCTACCTGGCTTATAGATCCATTGGTCTCAGGGCTTCTCCACTTTAAATACAGGAACTATTCCTGCTATTCCTACAGTAGTCAAAGAGTAATTAAAGCCAAATCTCAGCAGGCCAGAGTTGAGCAGCATTTATTACTTTTTTGGGTAATGAAAGATTCTAAGAGATAGAAGCAGACAGAAGAAAACTGCATCTTGAACAGGGTGAGCACGATGCTGGTTGATAAGGTAGGTTGGGGAGTTGGAAGAAAGACACAAGGGATAAGTGGTGTAGGGAGCAGAAAAAGTACAAAAGAATAGTATGTACGTGATGTTGCTGAGAGAGGTATAAGTGAAAGGTGTTTACCAGGTGATGGGTAATAGAAGGGGAATGTTAGTGGGGAAGGTAAGTAATGGTAAAATGCCAGTGGGTGGAAAGAAGCTGGAAAAAGAGAGATGGAGATTGGGGAATTACAGAAGACTATGTGCAGGAAAGGATCTGAGGCAAAAGAAAAGCTGGGATGCTAGGAAGTATGGTGCTGGAACAGTGCATTTTTAGATGTTATGAAGCCACTGAGAATGGAAACTGAGCTGGGGATCTTTCCAGCAATAGGATCAGACTAAGAGCTGGAAGGGATTACCAACAGCATAATCCTGGGGACTGGAAAGCTGTAGCAAAGTAAGAAGAGCTTCTAACCCCTAATTCTCTCCTTGCTACCTCTTTCCAGGATTAAAATGTGCACCTAGAAGGATGTTGGGGGATTAGGAAGAGGTGTGTTGCTGGGGATGGGTTAAAGTTGTGATAGGAAATGGGAGAAGGAATGTCTCCTAGAGCGGTAACCAGGCATCTAAAAGAGTGTGAAGGACATTCTTTTAGGACCTGAAGGCAGTACAAGGGAGGAGGTGTGCTTGGGCTGGCATTAGATAGTCTTGGAAATGGTTCCTTGGGACTGAAGGATTCAGGAGAATAGGAGCAGGGAAGAAGTGGTAGTGGGGGCTCATACAGAGAGGGGCTGGCTCTTTGAGGAGGGAGCAGTCAGTCTGGAGGAGGATGAGGAGTGAGAGCAAGGCAATGGTGTAGGACTGCTGGGAGGTATCACTAGGGAAATTTTGCTGGGGTTATTTATGCAACCTGTGGTTACAGTTCCTCTGTTACCCTTTCCCGGTGACACCCAGGCCGACCACCCTCACAGTGCTACTGTCTTCTCAGATGAATCATACATGTGGATGTTTGTGGCAGTGAGCTCACCTTTCCATTTGCACCTAAGCCACTCGAGCAGGGAGAGGGGTGAATTGTGCTTCAGCAGGGCTGTCGGTGTTTACAAAAGGCCATTTTCCTGAGTGATGGGAACTAGAGGGGGACCCTTGTGCAAACTGACACTGAAACTCCTGCTGCTAACAACCCTCCACACAGAAGAGTCCATCTATCACCTGGTCCTGAACACAGGTGAATGGGAAGAAATGCATGGCAGTGGGCAGGTTACAACATGCGATTCCCTGTGGCTTTCTCCAACACCTCAGCTCCGTGGCTCCCACCACCTCCTCAACACCGTCAACAGTCCCCAGCTACCATCCGCAGTCACACGCTGGGGGCTCCGCACCGGCCTGAAGCCACCCTTCAAGGGTGCTGGTGGAGGCCCAGGCAGCATCCAGGGGTGGCCCCTGCCTTGCGCAGGTTGTCCTGAAGATGGCCTCAGGCTCTGTTATGCCCCTGCTCTCCCACAGCAAGCAGGCCCCCACAGGCATTTTATTATGAGGGAAAAAGAGCCACATACAGAAACACAGAAGTACATTATTTTGCTCTATTTCCAGACAAGGCACGTGCTGCAGCCCCTAGAAAACGCCCTGGAGTCCCTGTGGCCAGGAAGCGAGTCGGTGCTTCACACAGGACAGTCATTTCCAAGGAAACACAAGGAGGTGGCACTGGGCAGCACTGAGCCACGGGGTGAGGACCGTCAGCTGGGGAAGGAGCCTGGCTCTGTGGTGGCAGGGACAGTGCTGCAGAGAAGTTGCTCTCTGGGTCACCATGGCCTCTCACACCCAGGCCTCCGTGCTGCCCCAGACCCTGAAGCCCCTTGCAGGGTGAGACCCGCCTTCCCTCCCGCCATGGGGAGTGGGCTTTAAGGCTTCACTGCAGCCTCCTCGCCGTGCCCGTCCTCCAGCCGCCAAGGGCAATCGACGTAGTGCAGCGCCCCACTGACGGGGCCGCGCTTGGCGGGATCTAGGGCCAGCAGGCTCCGCAGCATCAGGGTGGCCTCAGCTGTCAGGCGTTTCCAGTGGCGGGGCAGGTCCTGCTCCAGGCCTGTCTCCTGCCACAGCATGAAGTCCTCAAAGAAAGGGTCATCTGGCAGGCTCTGCTCCCAGGGGAAGTAGCCAGTCAGCAGGCAGAAAAGCAGCACGCCGAAGGCCCAGGCGTCCAGGCTGGTGTCGATGGGCACCCCCTGCGCATCAGCAGTGTTGCTCAGCTCGGGGGCAGTGTAGGGAATTACCCCGGCCACCAGCTTGAGCTTGGTACCCTTGGGCCGCGTCAGCCCAAAGTCAGTCAGTTTGATGCGCCGGCACTCAGGATCAAAAAGCAGCACGTTCTCAGGCTTAACGTCACGGTACACGAGCCCTCGGCTGTGGATGAACTCCAGCGCGCTCACGAGCTGCTTGGCACACTGCTTAGTGGCTGGCTCAGGGATCCCGGCCTGCACAGGGAGAGAGACAGGCAGTAGGGCACACGCAGGGCACCTTGGCAGCCCTGCCAGCTGGGCTCTCACCTGCGTGCTCTGCACTGGGGAAGACCTTTGCATTTCTGGTCTTGCAAGCCTGAAGCTGCTTCAGTGCTGTAGAACCCAGAGAGACCCACAGCCCATTGCTTTCACCTCCCTCCCTCCGACCCCGCCAGCCTGCACAGGGACCAAACGCTACAGTCCCAGTTCCCATGGCCTTATAGCAGCACTCACCCGGGGTTTGATGATAGAGATGAGATCTTTGTGCAGTGCTGGTTCGTAGAGGAAGCCATAGTACTGGCTGGACTCGATGGCAATTCCAAACATGCCGATGATGGCAGGGTGGGTGGCGAGGGAGAGTGCTACACAATACTCATACAGGAAGGTGTGCAGCTTGGTACTGGCTTTGGGTAGCAGCTTGAGAGCCATAGGAGTCCCTGGGAATGGGGAGAGTGGGTTAGACTCTCCTGAAAGTCACTCACACCAAGGCCAGACAGAGAGGGCACTGAGCAGCCCATAGCTCACAGCCACAGGGAGGTCTCTCGCCTGAAGCCTTGTGTGGATATATCCTGTGGACACCAGTTCTGGGAGCAGGCACTACCACTGGTGTGAGTTTTGAGCCAGTCAGTACATGCACAGGAGCACTGGGCAGAGCAAGGGAAATTCAGGCTACATGGACCCATCAGTCTGAGCTGGGACTACTGGGGAAGAGTAGTGTCAGGGCCTTGTGGGCACTCATAGGCCTTTATGGCCTTGGCCAACCCCACCTAGGACCTCCACTCATACCCTCTGTCCATGGGCCTTAGGGCACCATTTAAGCTCAGGCACTCCCTGCCTGAGCTGTGTGGTGGGAGTGCTGATTTCCAGCTATATCACATCTGTGCCAGTGCCTAGCCATGAACCCTGTTGATCCTGACTTATGAATTGACTTCCCAGCTTGACCTTGGACCTGCCTCATCACTACAACCATGCCTGATGTTCTGGCCTACCCCCTGGCATCACATGCTCCCTGGCTGGGTGCAATGGGATGGTCCCTGGCTGGACGGGTCCCTGTCCTGCCGGTCTCCCTGGGGACCCCCGACTGCACCTGATGCCTGGCCCCAAGGAGCCACCAGCCCACCCAGAGTCCTGGTGAGTGGAGAGGAGACAAGGCACAGTAGCTCCTAGGGCGCAGCTGGTTCCTTACCTCTCTGCCTGTGGGTCACCAGCACCACATGGCCATACTTGCCCCTGCCCAGCTCCCGGATAACCTCATAGTGCTCGGCCACCTCGGTGCGCACCAGGCTCTGAGCTGTGATCTCCAGGAGCTCATCCAGCACGGTTGGTGCCGCTGTCCCTGCCGCTGCCTCAGCTGCAGCTGAGCTCTTGGCCATTGCTGAGTGCTGCAGAAACACCACAGCCCGAGTCAGGAACATCACAACATGCACACAGAAAAGCAGATTGGACATGCCACACAAACCATGCCATGGCAGGGGATATTTCTGCCACTCGGAGCCTGAGCACTCTCGCAGCTGTGCTAGAGTTGAGCTTGTGCTTTTATACAGTACACCTCTGGGCAAACCCCCTCATCATATAAAAGGTTTCTGTATTGAAGGGAACTTCCTTCAGTGCTCTAATCCTTTCTGGCCTCCAGACAGATGCTTGACTTTCTCTGATTGTAGTCCCTGGGGCCTTTCATTTCAAAGACCTGGATCACCTTTCTATGTCAGCTGTACTAAAGGTTGGCCTTCCAGGCCTCCTCTTATTCTAGTCTCCAAGATGTTAGGCAACAAGAAAAACATTAACAGAGTCACAGATTATCAAGCATGACCCAGTCCTCTTGTTCTCCTTAGCCTACTGCAGCAAGACCATGTCTCTCTACTCAGAAACTCACCCCTACTGCTTATTGAAGAAAGTCCTTGAGGCAGTAACAGAGACAGACTTGCCCCTTAGGCAGAGGCACAGCTAGCCCATGACAAAAAAGGGATTACTAGTCGAGGCAGTGTGTTCCGAGCAAGCCAAAGGGAGCTCAGTACCTCACATGTCTGCTGACATTTCTGACCCAAAGTCACTCATCCATGCAGCCAAGAAACTTAGGCAGGAAGGAAGCTCAGACATCAATGGCATTTTGAACTACAGCCAGCTGCTTCAGACCCATTTCAGAGAAATGATTTTTCAGTCCCTCCAGCCAGCTACAAGGCAGCATTTTAAGGCACCTGTGGCAGCACTCTCCCCCAGCTACCCCCCTGTGCTCTGAACACAAGCACCCCAGGGCCTGGGAGCCCCTCCTGGCTTTGGAGCAAGGTCACAGAACCAGAGTCACAGGATGGTCATGGTCAGAAGGTACCTCTGGAGATCACCTAGTGCAACCTCCTGCTCAGAGGAAGGTTAACTAGAGCAGGTTGCTCAAGACTGTGTCCAGTCTGGTTTTGAATATCTCCAAGGATAGAGACTCCACAACTGCTTTGGGCAACTTGTTTCAGTGTTCGATCACCTTTATGGTAAAAAAGTTTTTTCTTATGCTTAAATAGAAATTCTGTGTTTCAGGCCTATTGCCTCTTGTCCAGTCACTCAATATCACTAAGACGACTCTGGCTGTGTCTTTTTTACAGGTATTTACACACATCAATGAGATGATCACCTCAAGCCTTCTCCTCTTGAGGCTAAACAAGTCCCAGCTCTCTTAGCCTCTCCTTGTATGACAGATGCTCCAATATCTTAAACATCTTCACGGACTGGATTCATTCCAGTATGTCCACATCTCTCTTCTGCTGAGGAGCCCAGAACTGGACCCACTACTCCAGATGTGCCCTCACTAGTGCTGAGTAGAGAGGAAGGACCACCTCCCTCAACCTACTGGTAACACTTTGCCTAATGCAGCCCAGGATGCAAGCCAAGAGCCTGAGGGTTGCAGCATTCTTGGATGTGTCTTAAACAGTGTGCAGTGATACAGAGCTCCGATGTAAAACCAGTGGCTCACCTCTGCACCTCTACAAACTCAGGATCTCTTCCCATGAAACATTCTGACTCACATGACGCCTTTTGGGAGAGGGAATAGGACCTCACGTTGCTAAAATGGAAGATGACATCCTGGGAATATGAGTGGGAGCAGAAAGGATTAAGCCTTTTTCCTTAGTTTTTACATTGCTCTATCTGTGACCAGAGCTTATTACAGTTCCTTCAACTTCCAGCCCCCACTGCTGCTAAATCTGGTCATTCTTAAGAATCCAGTAATTTAGCAACAGAATTATTTAAACCTCGGAAAACTACAAAAAGGTTGGATTTGTACAGGAGACTGGGACTACTTGTGGGAGAATTCCCCTTCTTTTCCCTTCCCTTCTCTCTTAGACTGCATTGCTAAATCTTACCCAATTCAGAAGTACCAAGTAATTGGTCCTACTTTTCTGCAAAGGCTTTGGCTTGGTGTGAGAGCCAACAGCAGTCAAAGTTAGTACAGTCCGTAGGGAGTTCAACGATGAACAGGTGTGTGCATGGGAGGGGACAAATGGAAGGCTGGGGAGAAACTCACAGGGAAAGATGGACTGTAAAGCATTTTAGAGATTTTCCTTTGATGTCCTCCTGTTTGCTGCCCAGCCGGCACAGCTTGCAAAATTCCACACAGCAAGGGCATCGCAGAACCCACAAACAGACCCACTCTACCACTGACATTTCCAAACTGGTGTTGCCACATTTAGGTGTTAAAACGAATAGCTGAAAAAGCCTTTTAAAGAGTCCTAGCTAGGAATATAGAGAAAAAACTTAAAATGTAATAGCCTTTGAAAGACATAGACCTCCGCTTGATATTAGATAGATAGGCTAAAGCCACACTAAATAGGGAGTGGAACAACAGGAGAGATGTCTGCTTGTCTTGTGCAGAACACATTAGATTTATATTTGTGAAAAAAATATCAAAATATCTCTTCCATAAGACAGTGTTTCTCTTATATCAAATTCATGGTCATATACAAGTTCTTGTCAGCAGATGGTTCACGATCTTCTCAGATAACTTAATTTCTCAAACTTGAGTTAGATAAAATTTCTTCCCTTGTAGGCTGGCCACCTGTTAGTGCTATCTAACCCAAAGGTTAGAATCTTCTCGCTGCACCCAGTTAACGTATTATTCAATAATTATATAATTTTCAAATATTTATTCATTAATCTGGGTTTTTTAAATTGAATTATTTATTATATGATTAATCTATTCTATTTTTTATATAATGCATTACTTCTCTCCCATTTACTGTGTGAAAACTTGCTTTTCTGACTGGGAGGATATGCTTCTCTGTATATTCTTGGTTCTCACTCCAGCTTTGGGAGTCAAAACATTTCAGTCCATAAGCTTTTGCAATAAAAAAAAAAAAATCCAGAAAACTCTTGTGTCCTTCCACTCCCCATTTCAAGTGAACTGCAATATAGATGGCAAGAATCCTTACTTCCATGCATGGCCCCACTGGCATAGGAGGGCAAATTGTCTGGGTACAGAGTAGAGCACCAAAGTGCAATAGCCAGCTTGGAAAAACAGATCAGCCAGAGGCTATGGGTAGAGTGTCTTGTGGGACAGTGACAATCCTGTGGGTCTGATCAGGGCTCCATATGAAGGAAGCCCCAGCTGCAGTCACTCCAGGACAGTTTGCAGGCTGGGCCCTTGCTGCCCTTGAGGAAATTGATTACAGGACACAGTCCATACTTCAGGAAATAGCCAAAGTTGTCAGGTCTTTCTCTGACATACCACTGCCATTAGCTAGCAAGCCAAAGGAGGGCCAAATTTGGGTCACCGCTGAGTAGAGTGTGCCTGGGTGCTCTGAATCTATCGCTGTTACTTTCTAGAGCGCCATTTGCCCTTTGCAGAGTGACATGCACTGGGGAGGAGGCCAGCAGGGCCCTGGCCAGGATGCACTCGCCATTTGGCTGTGCTGTATTGAAGGCAGCAGGCAGGGTCCTTTTCAAAACTGTTCTTTCCTCCACTATCCTTCCTGTTCATGATCCCTGCTAGAGGTCCTGTCTCCAGGCTGCCGACATGTGAGAAACACTAATTCCCCCAAAGAGTCTCTAATTACAGCAG
This sequence comes from Gavia stellata, assembly GCF_030936135.1. Lineage (NCBI taxonomy): Eukaryota > Metazoa > Chordata > Aves > Gaviiformes > Gaviidae > Gavia > Gavia stellata. The sequence goes on from NC_082596.1 coordinate 79,585,484, forward strand.
CAAGAAATTCGCATCCTTTCTACCATCGGGAGATGCTTCCCAACTTCCTGAGGAGCTGAGGAGGAGCTAGCCTATGGAGATACAGTGTCTCAGTCTAGGCAATGTTATTCTGGGTCTTCAACCAAAATGATTAATATATTTGGTCCAGAAAAGCACTTCATGAATGTCAAGAGCCAAAGACAGTGTAATCCCTGTATAACAGAGACGGTGCTATGATGACAGAATCACAGAGGTGTTTAGGCTGCAAGGGACCTCTTGAGATCATCTAATTCAATTCCCCTGCTCAAGCAGCGGCAGCTGAAGCAGATTATCTAGGAAGGTGTCAGGTTTTTAGTATCTCCGCAGATGAAGACTCCACAACCTCTCTGGACAACTCATGATGCTGTTTGACCACGCTTACAGTTAAAAAAAAAAAAAGGTGTTTCCTTATATTTATATAGAATTCCTTGTGGTTTAACTTGTGCACATTGTCCTTTGTCCTGTCAATGAGCACTATTGAGAAGACCCTGGCTCCCTTTTCTTCATTCCCTCTCATCTGGTATTTATATACATCAATAAGATCCCCCCTGAGTCCTTTCTTTTCCAAGCTGAAGAGTTTCAGCTGTCTCAGCCTCTTCTCATATCAAAGATGCTTCATTAAAAATGGCCTTGAGCGTATGGCATGTAGGGTCCATTTTCTTGTCTGACCTTCTAGAGAGCTTTACCCCAAACCAAATAACCAACAACATTTGGGGCACCTCTTACAAAAGTCATGCAGGCTTGATCCAAAGATAAACTTTGGTCAACTATAAAAGTCAGTGTTAACATACTTGTTGTTACATATTCATATGATATCCTAATCTGAATTTACCTAACCTGCTGCTGAAGTTTCTCAGAGAAAAGAGGTTTTTAGTGCCTGTTATATTTCTCCTGGCTCTTGCAGGGTTTATATGCTCTGTGGTCAGAGAGACAACCACAGCCTATAAGAACATATTTTAAACTACTTAGATTGAGTAAAACTAGCATACATACAACTAGCATATATACAAATAGCATAGCCTGAAACTCAGGCTATGTATTTAACCAACACTTTACGTAGGCTTCACAAATCATCTGGCACACTGTGCTTCTGTAGCGCCCACATCAGTTAGTTTAAAAACAGATAGGATACTTCCAGAAATTGTAGTCACATTTTGAATTTTGAATAAATACCTCCATGCTCTCTGATCAAGACACTTCTCAATCTTCTTATTGGTTGAATGCCTTCAACCAATTCTCAAACCAAGGCCTTTTGTCCAGCTCGCAGATCTGTTTTATGGCTCTTTTCTGAAGCCTCACCATTTTTTCTGCCCCCCATGTTAAAACACCAACTGCTCCTAGGGGAATGCCTCCTGTGACACATTCAGCTAGAATTACTCTCTGCCTCATGCTGTAGCCCCAAGATCTCTTTTTGCAGGAATGCCACACTGAGAAGCTGCACTACCTTATACATCCATTATGACTCCAGAGTTTTTCCAAATTACTGGGGGTGTTTTTGGAAAAACTCTATTTTCTCTTCACATCCGTTTCTGGGTGTTGCCTGCCTTGTTTCTACCTGAACACTTTTGCACCACCTTTAATAAAGCACATTTTGCTAAAATGGACTTAGTGTATCAAGTAATTCAGATCACCTGGTGTCTCCTGTCATCAAACCACTGTGTTCATTTCTGTCTAGGGACTGCATAAGGACCCTATCTGCGGGGTTTCCCATCAACCTCTAAATTGTCAGTGGGAATTCGGAGCAGTTCTCAGCCCGGTATCGGTTCGTACAGCACCTGCCAGAAACATCCCATTCACTGATCGTTCCCTGAAAGTTATCTGTACAAATTCATCCTGGCATTTGTCAAAATCAATAAGCCACACATTTTTAATGGATTCAAAAATAAACCCAGTATAGAGGAAATTATTGTATTTTATTGGTGTCCTCGCCCTACACAATTAATTTTGTTAAATCCTGACTCTGTTATAATACTTATATCTTTGCCAATTTTCTAGAAGAAAGCACTGAAATCATCCAGAAAATGTTTGCAAACGACACAAAATGGGTTTGGGTAGAAAATTCATTGCTTGATAAAACTAGTGCATGCACATACACATATACAAAAGTGTTTCAAATGACCACAGAAGCCAGGAGTTTAGTCTGGCATTGAGTGACAGACAAAGAAATGAAATGTCATATTAATCAGACAAATCTAAGCTCTTCATGCTGCTTTGTAGATAAAATGGGCACCGTCTAAAGCCAGAAATGTAGATCTGGTATAGCCTCACTTCCTTTACAGGCCCTAATATGTAGGATGTTACAGAATTGCACTAGAAATAATCTACAGTGATACAGACACACATCTTAAGGATACAGATACAAGTCTAAGAGAATAATGGTACAAGGGTTACTGATGTTGCAGATTCCACTTTTGCATTGACTCTGCTGAAGAGAATGCCCAAAAAGCAATCAGATGCAGGAACCATCAGCAGTGAGAGGCAAACCAGCATTTTCCAGATGCTAAATTAAGAAAATAAGCTTCATTGTAAACAAAAAAATAGATATAGCCATTCAGCTTTACACAGACTAAGATAGATTATAACAAAAGAAGAGATCTGTTCTGAGGCAATGTGCCTCTTACAGTGAACTCTAGTTTCTGCTGCGGTTCCTACACACAGATGCCCTGAGACAGTCTGAAATTTAATCTCTGAAAAATCAGCTGAGTTAGGAAAGCTGTATTTCTGAAGAGCGGCCACCTGCTAGTGACTTCTGCACTAGAATTGAGAATATCGCGCACCAGCGGATTTTGTATTTTTATTAGAAATGCATTCCTCTCATTTGCTCTTCTTTGCATTCTTCTTTATCTACTTTTTTATGATTTTTTTTGAATGTTAAAAATATACTGATGTGAAAGCCTGGTTTCTCTTGGGTAAATGTCCTGAACTCTTCTGGAGGCCAGCTGATGGGTCAACAGAATTAGCTACTGGATGTTTTTGTATCTTTTTAACGGTATCGGTGAGACCACAGTTCAGCAAGCTAGTGCTGATGTCCACAGTTTGATGGAAAAAGGACCAGAGAAGAACCATGAGAATGACAACAGGGCTGACAATTACAGGAGAAACTTCCAGGGGAGTAGTCTTTTTAGTTTATCAAGCAGATAGCAAAAAAGTGACTCTATCATCTGTATGTACCTTTGTGTGTACTAGAATTTCACTGAAGAGGGCTCTCCCAATTAAGTAAAAGCATTATAATAAAACCAATAGCTGAAGCTGAAATGAGGCAATTTCAGACCTCAATTGCAGTGCAGATTTTGTGAAGAAGGATATTTGCCCCTAAAAATCTCGTCCAACAGTATGGAAGAATATCCTTCCATCTCTGGAACTTTTAACTCAAGAATGGCGCTTTTTTTTTCCCTAAAAGGTCCACTCTAGTGCAAACCATGTTTAATACAGGCAAGGGATCAGAACAGATTATGTCAGTGGTTGTTTCTGGCCTTATTGTTGATAGATTTATGAGCTTCTTTCTAAAACTGGTCAGGAGGCTAGTGCTTAATCTCACTACAGAGAACCGCATGACTGTCCCCGTAGCAGAACTGCGTGTTGCTCTTCTCGGGCAGAAACACCTAGCAGCCTCCCTGGGGACAGCCCCGTAAGCCTCTCCCCAGCAAGCAGTATACCACAATCTCCACGCAGCAGCCTCCTCAGCCAGAAATCGGCAGCAATCTCGCAGGGACCAAGCCACATCACACCCTCCTCCCAACCAGCCAGCCGGTAGTGTGGCACCATCCCACTGGACACAACCGGACACAAAGCAAACTTTCAGGGCAGAGCCACCTAACAAGCTCACCATCAACCAGATGTGGGAAATGGGTGCACTCCACATTGTGCCGGCACGCTATATCAGAGTCTCCAAAACCTGTTTGTGAGGGGTGGGTGCCCTTTTACATGCCTGTCCAGTCTCCGTCATCCTGCCACGGCTGTAACTTCTCTTCCCACAGTCCCTCCCCGTCTGTACCAAGCCTCACCTTCTCCAGCAGTGCAGGACTGACGGCCAGCCGTGGACTGCCTCGCTTCCCCCGCTGCAGCCTCTGGGCTGGGTTCAGCCTGCGCTGAGCAGCCGGAGGGGGCTGCCAGGGATTACGGGGCTAAGCGTGACGCTCCGCCTCTTCCCCATATCTCTGGTCCTGGGGTCAGACTGCTTCTCTGCTGAAGGTGACCTCTGGGAGGGAAGAAAAGAGGGGGAATGGGAGCAGGAAGGGGGCTATCCATCTGCCCCATTTGTAGAGGGGGAGGTGTTGCAGGGATCGGGGTGGGGTTGTTGTTTCTGCTCTAGTCATACCATCATAAGTCCCAGGGACCCTTTGGCAGACCCACCCTTTTCAGCCCTTCCCTTCAGCTTGGGCTCTCATTGCAGCTGAAGGAGCAAAGCAGCTCCCTGGGCTGGTGCGTGGTCCTTGATCTGAGGCTGTGCCAAGTAAGAGTACAGCCATGATGGCAGGGCTCAGAACGACCGTGGGCTGCCAGCGCTTGCTCTTGGCCACCAAAGGGGCCGAAGAAATGCCAGTCACAATTGCCTGTGTCAGTAAGCATTGGAGACCAGGCACAAACCATCACCGGTTCAAAGTCCCTTCATGGGGCTCAGTGGGTCAGACTCCTCACACACACCAGTAATACAGAGCATTACAGAGAAGGTGAAATTATTAATGGTAACTACAATGACTTGCAGGCATTTCACCTGTTCTCAGTACCTCCACCCAGACTATATTCCTGCACCAGAGTCCTCTTTCTTCCACTTGAGCGTGGAGAGGAAAGCAGCCCCTGGGGACACTGACACCATGCAGGTCCTAGACCTTGGCTCTGAAGCACAGGGGTTTGCTCACAAGGAGATGGAGCAATTTGCCTATCGGAAGCAGTGATGTGTGCAGCTGTGGCACTCCTGTGTCATTGGCCTCCCTGTTCCCTAGAGCTGGAGCCATGCAAGGGACCTGCAAGGCTTAAGCACCTGGTGAGTCTCAGTGCTCCCTCCTGCACACTACGGTGAGGAAGACTGAGAGAGGACAGAGGTGAAAGACACTCTAACAGAGGAGAGCAGAGCAACCCCCATAACCGTAAGTACTCTGGGTCTCCGGCACAGGACTGAACCTTCCTGCCTGCTCTCTGAAGGGAGGGGAATTACATCAAGGGCTTGTCACTCAGTGCTCTGCCCCACATAGGGTCAGTAAGGTGAGATGCACTGGACTGCCATCACAGACCTGAGAAAAGCAAATCTGCTGCCGCTCAGAGGCGGTGCAAATCAGAGGGCAAGAGGAGCTGGGAGCACAGCCAGGCTCCCAGCTGTCCCTGTTCTTCTGGATTAGAGGTGAGGCGTGAGGTTGTGGTGCTGATGACCTAAAGCTCTTGTGCCATTCAAGGCTGCCCCTTCACACTCATTCTTGAAGGATGCTCCAGTGATTGGGAAAGGCCTTCAATGTGCAAAGTCCCTACAGGAACATTACAGCTGGGGGCAGTCCGAGTGTATAGGAGAAACCTATCCAATATCCACGGATTCAGCACTGGGATAAATGGTGTAGTGTAACCACTGCTCCCCAGGAACATGGCCGCTGTATTATCTGGTCTTCAGGGGACAGAATGGATGAGACTCTTGCCTCTCCTTGAGATACAAGTCAGAAGTTGAACTGAGAAGCGTCTCTGGGAACTTGCTTGAAGTAACAGGTAGAAGACAATGCTGGGAAGGAGTGCAGGTGCCCTGACTCCCCAGTCCCTCACTCCATTCCAATCACTAACTCAAACATGCTTCCAGATATCGAACACAACACAGTAGTCTTCCTGATTTTCCAGATATTTTTTAAGAGACAGATTTCTTATGTTTTCCATTCCTGCTGAGAGTGGGACCTGCTGAGGGGTTTGGCTCAGAGAAGAGACCTCTTTCACAGCGTTGCCTGCAGTGCGCCAACAAGTAGCAATTTGGCTGCGAGCTTGCCCCCTACCTGAACTTCATCTGACACTACATCTGCAGGGCTTGTCATGCATTCCCAAGACACAGGGAAAATATCACATACTGTGTATCATATGTGTGTGAGACTCACTGCTCTCTGTTCCCTGAGGACTGGGCACAGAGCAGCTGTTGGAGGTCCTAGGGCCTGCTGTCCTACTAATGAAGTCAGCATTTGTGCATTTCAGGACCTCTGTAATTTAATACTTACACCTATCTCACCCATGCTGCACACATTTTGTCCTGCTGGCAACCAAGATACTGTTCGAAGTCAACACTGGCAGAGCTGGAAATACGATGTAACCAAGACCGCCTTTGTCTTTCAGAAAGTTGGTGGCAGGCTGTGGTCTTGAGGATACACTGTCTCCAGCCATGCAGAACAATTTGCCTTTAGCACCATAAGCAGACCCACAAAGAATCTTGCAAAAAGCAGTAAGTCAAGGTCAGTTGTAGATCTCTACACATCCTTCAGGCAAACTGTGTAGGCAAACACTGGACATGAATAGAAGAGGAAAAGTGGAAGAGGGGAGGAATTTCAAATGGGTATTAATGGCACTTCTGTTCAGATTGCCTAATACTGTTCACTGCAAAGACTCCTTTCAGATGCATGTTTATGCTTTGACAAATACTTTATGAAAATGCATCCTTTTCCTCCTCTGAACTATTGTTGGGTTTAGCATGATAAATATCCTGTCCCTTGCATGCCTGGCTCAGAATAGGCAGCACACAGAAAAATAATGGAACGTGAACATGCCCAAGAGCCAGACGTGGCAGCCAGCGTCACAATGTCATAGCAGTGATGACTGTGTGAGGAACAGCTGGACTAAAGCAGCTGCAGTGAAGGGACCTAGTCAAGAAGGACTCTCCCACACCTCCTTAGTACTTCCTTCTCTTCCTTTACCCCTCTTCCTTGGCATACACACAACAGCCCATTTCACTCCCATCAGAACAGCAGCGGTTCTTCAAGTACACACTGTGCACAACTCTAAAGGATCGGGGTTGAATTCCTGTTAGTGAGTGCTCAAAATCAGACAATGCCAGATGTATGGTTGCAATTGGAACACTGCCCCTTCAAAGAGAAATTCATCAGGCTCCAGCAAGTACCCGAAGAGCCACTGCTGGGACTGGCTGCTCCAACACACCACTAGCAGGACACTCAAGTTTCTCAAGTGTTGGCCTTAGTGTGAACCCTTTCTCTTCAATATCCCTGGCTAATGCCACTGATGATTTCCAGAGAAGGTGAGTTGGGTGGAGAGGTCCGTAATCCTATTTCAGAGTTACCCAACCCCACATGGCTCTTTATTTCCCATTCTGTACTATTAAAGATGCCAACAGCATCTAGGGTGATGGAAGATTTGATGCCCATTTGGACCCAAGAGAGGACCCTGACACCGTACTGGTGTGGAGGCTTATCAGCAGGGACATATATGAGAGAAAGCTGGTGAAATAGGAACATTAAGTTCCTTTACCAGAACCTAAAATGGCACTGCTTTTTTAAAGTTGTAGTCTATGGCAATACTCAGGTTGTCTATATATATTCAAACTGACCACAAGCAGCTTTTCAGAGCAGTCATGATCCCTTCATTTCCAGCACTCAATTTTGCTCAGCCCTTTTCAGAACCAGCTTTATGCCTGATGCTGGAGTGGGAATAGCTCTTTGACTTTCCCCATTGCTTTCCTACTTCTTCTATTAATAATTCTGTGAGCTGCCAACACTTCCCTCCCCTCCAGCCTCAGCAGGCAGGCAATCTGCAGGGTGTTACAGGGTGGGGGCTGCCTCCTGGACAGAGAGCTGGGGCCCTTAGCTCTCCTCGGCACAGGCAGGGTGCTCAGAGGAGTCCACCAGCTGCACAGACCATTTGTGCTCTGAGGTCATTCAGCGCTACCCCATCACTGAGGAATCTGCTGGCCACCTTCCTGACAGTGCCGTACAATGTCCCACCTCGCCTGCCAGCTAACATAACACGCTCATGCTGAGCCCAGGCTCTGCTCCCCAGAGGTGCTTCTCAACCATGCTCCCCAGTTTTGGCAGAGCCCCTCACACCTGAGATCTCTGGTCACCCACTGACCACCATATCTGCTTCAAAACACCCTTCCCAGTCCCATTTCAGCCTCCTCCCTTCACATTGCTGTTGAGTGCGTTGGGTGCAGAGTGGTTGCAATACTTTGGTATCCGTAAGCACTGATCCCAATGCCTTGCAGCAATTCTGGGACAGTGCCCTTCCACTCCAGCACAGGGACAGGGACTCACAATAGCTGTATTCTTAACCTTTTCTATTGTGGTCTCTCCCAGCCTGTCTTCCAGGACTTAATATGCGATATCCAGTATGCAGGATGCACATCATCCTTCTCCCTGAAGCTCAATGACTTATTTGTTGCCACATGTACAGCTAGGGACTGTCCAGGTGCCAGCTCATCTTGCAGCACCCACGCTAGCCTGGTGAGATGGTGCCATCACAGCAGGCTGAGTTGGCTGGGACTCTGGATGGCTTGGAGACAGATCCTGGGGAGGGAAGGGTTGTGGTGGGGCTTTGCAGGAGAAAAAGCTGGACTTGCGGAGGTAGAGTGGGACTTGGGTGGTGGGGGAGGGATAACATGTTTTGCTGGGAAAACTTCCTTCTGTCAAGGCAGAGAGAGGGACCAGCTGCTCCTAAGCGGCAGGGAGCCAGGAGACGAGGGAGATAATAAGGCTGGCAGGGCAGGGGCTCGCCCTCCGGGGCTTGTCCCACAGTGTCGCACAATGTGGGAGCACAACGTGGGAGCAGGGCAGGCCCAGGGATGGGAGTCCAATTCAGCTGCGAGTCCACATCATCAGGTGAGTTCGTGGTGACAAAGCAGCTGAGAAGTGGATCTGCAGGTGAGGGTCAGTCCCAGTGGTGGTAGCCAGTGCCAGACACAGTCCAGTGATTACCAGGCGGGTCTGAGGTCAAGCCAGGAAGCCAGTCCATGTGTCAGAGTCCAGACAAACAGTGTCTGTTGCCAGAAACAGCCATGAAAGAGGTGGAGACAGACCACGATACAGCTCAGGCAGGGACTAAAAGCCCAGGGCTGAGCTGAAATGAGGCTTCTGGACCCATGGGCAAAGGTTGCAGATGGAGGCCCCGATGAGGCTGGTCAGGGCCACCCAGTGCCCTTGGGGCAAGGCAAAATGATGACTCCTGCCTACCTCTCAATTTTTCAGCAGCTTTATGTCTGCCTCTAGCAATGGGCTGGAAAGCAAAGGATGCTCCCACTCCCCGAGGAAGGCTGATCCCTCCTGTGCTACCTCACTGTATTTCTACAGTTTCATCTGCAAGGGGTAGCAGGCCAGCACCGTGCATCTTCCACCAACAACCCCCCAGGGACCACTGCTGCTGGGTCATTGTCCCCAGTGTTGGTGTCTCACTGTGCACAGGCTTCTCCTGGGGCCATCCACAATATTGGGAGGGAGGGAGGGAGATGCCCCCCATGGAATGTCCAGAGCGAGCACCTGCTTTCTGACAGGTCTACATGGGGCTGGCAGCACTTGTGGGTGCACATCTGGGGCACACAAGTCAGCTGGGCTCTGGCACTGGCCAGGGACATTGCAGCATCATCATACCAGGAGGCCCCTCTTGAGGCCAGTTCATGCTTCCCGGCACCCACCCTGGGGCTGCTTCAGCCAAGGTCATTCCCGGAAAAAAGTTTTGTCCAATTTTCTGTGAAAGACATCCAGTGACATAGGCTCCCAGCTGCCTGAAACACTGCCTTCTTCTCTAAAGAAAAGATGACAGAGGAGAGAAGCTGTAATATCTATAATAAATGGGTATAATAAAACCTTGAGGGGAATAAATAAGATGAAAATAAATTACTGCTTGCTATCTCTTTAAAAGACAAGACACAAGAACTAGAAGCAGGTCCAAAACAAACATAAGGCTTCCTCACACAGCACACCTTTGGCCATGGATGCCTTGCCTCAGGAGATTGTGGGTAATAAACGCTTATGTGGTTTCATAAAATAACTGGATGGAGACACTGCAGAGGAAAAGCACAATTAAATACAAAGATTCAACATTTGTCTCAGGCTGCTGGAGGCTAGGAGAATATTTGAGGGATTTACTACATACTTCCTTGCTCTTATATCTTCCACAAGGGATTTGCCACTGGACAGTCTAACAGACAGAATATAGCATTAAATGGTGTTTTATTCTGATCTGGTTCAGCTGTTCTCATTCATTCCACTAATGAAATGCTGTGGTGGCATGAGTATGCTGCAGCACCCCTTGGACAAAGCTGGCAAGGCAATAAGCTCCATGGCCCTGCTTTGCAACCACTTCTCCCAAAGCATCCCCATAGCTGCTAGTTAAATAGCTGGTGAGTGATTGTCTGTCCTGGGCTAGCTTGTCACCTTTGCAGCCTCTCCCTGCTAGCGTGACAGCTTTCAGATGGGTCAAGCAGGTAAGATGGAAAGGAGTTTGTCTTGTGGGTGGAACAGAGACCTCACAGGACAGAGGGTTTCCAGAGAAGGACTGGATGCCAGGTCTAAGCAGTAGCATGCTGGATTATTTGTCCTTTCTCTTCAAGGGCCACCTGCGAGTGCATTGTCCGTGGGATGGTATCAGAGGAGTGAGCAGCGAGCCAGCCTTTTAGAAAACAATTCTTTGATAACTGAGGGAAGCTCTCAGCTTCGTGTTGCAGAATTTGGTGAAAGGCAGATCTGTATTCACCTTATTCCCCACCTTCAAGATTTTATAAAACTCATGCATAACCTCTCAGCTTTCCTGTTTCCAAACTGAGCCTTCCTGTCTCCAAACTGAAGAGCTGCAGCCTTTTCCACAGCTCTTTATAAAGCAACTCTTCCACCCCTTTGATTGCTGTAGTTGCCCTTCCCTGTGCCTTCTCAAACTCCACAACGTTTTTCTTGAGACCAGAACAGGTCCCACTGCTCAAGATCAGGGTGCATGGAAGTTTTATATAGTGCTAAAATGACATCCTCTGTCTAACTCTAGATATTCTTACTAATGATGCCCAACATTTATTTTGGCTGCTGCTGCATAAGCTCATTTTATAGGGTAATAAATGACAACTCCAGGATCTCCTTCCTGATCTGCAACTGCAGGTCTGAGCTCTGAGTTCTGCATCATGTAGGAATGTGCTAGATTATTTTCCCAAGATGTATTACCTTACATGTATCTAGATTGAAGCTCATCTGACACTTTTCTGCCCAACCACTTAGTTTTGTGGGATCCTTCTGAAGTTCCTTGCCATCAGAACAGTATTTGACCACCTAAGGAAAGTCAGTATCATCCTCAAACTTGGAGATTTCACAGTTCGGTCGCTTCTCCAGGTCATCCATGAAGATGCTGAATAGAACTAGTCCCAGGAGCAATCCATGGGCTATCCTCACTGCTTAGTCTTCTCCACCCTGGGAAGTGTCCCATGCACCCTACCCTTTGCCTCTTGTCCTTTACTCAGGTTTCATTCCATAAAAGGACCTTTGCTCCAACCCTGTAGCAACTTAGTTCCTTTAGTAACTTCTGGTGAAGAACCTGTCAATGGCTTTTTGGATGTCCAAATATATTATGTCTCCTGGATTCCCTCTATCCATGTGCTTATTGAGACCCTCACAGAACCGAGCATGGCAACGATGGAGGATTTCTCTTTACAGAAGCCACACTGACTCTGTCTCAACAGACTGTTATTCATATACTCATCAGTCTTACTCTTTATTATAGACACCACTCTCTTACCATGGATGGAAGTCAGACTCACCAGCCATTTTTTATAGTGGGGGGGGGTGTTAAAACGGCAATCCACCAGTGCTCTGGCACAGAGGCATTAATGACAGGTTATACAGCCTGGCCAGAAGTTCACAGTTCCACATTAGAATTCCTTCAGGACTTTCAGTCAAATGTCATGCAGTCTTAGTGACTTATTAACATTTAAAGTATCTGTCTGGTCTTACTTCAAAGTAAGCTGTCTCCTGTGACTAAACTGCAAATATTGCATCAGGAGTGGAAATCTCCCCAACAAAAAGGCACTCCTCTGCTGGAAGGTGGAAGAAGCAACTGTATCCCAAGGCTTCTCTCCCTGACACACATAAAAGAAAGAAGCTTTAAAGCTTCCTAAACTCCCTGGGAGAAACGTCTGAAGTCTAATGTCTTGGCAAATCCACCTCTCAAGAGCTGAATTCTCTTGTCTCTTTCCCAGAAGCATGGCTGCCGGTGTGGCTGTTGCTGCATCTGCAAGGTGATACTATTGAGGAGCAGAAGCAAGAAATCAAGACTGGTCTGGAAAAATATAATATGTCGAAACTGGACCCAAGTGACGCTAGGGGGTGATATTAAACTAAGGAAAAGTGCATTAATTGTATAGATTCATTTAGCTGCTTTGAAATTCAGTTCCACAGAAGTGATCTATTAAATCTAAGCCCTTCTCAACTGGGGACCTCCCAGGGTCTGAGCTTCAGCTTTCATTGTCACCGTGGTCCAATGATCCATCTCTGGTATGAGATGACACTAAGTAAATACCTAGTTATATGGATGACTGAGGACCTGAGACAAAAGGGAAGAGACAGGCAAATATGCAGACAGAATCAAAACAGGTGGAAAAACCTCCTTACCCTGGTAAGACATTAGTGGATGGACATGTGGGGTGGGGCATATGGATTTAAACACCAACAACTCTGATACCATAATTCTTCTGACTCCACAGAAAAAAGAGGCAGAACAGTCTTTGGCCGTCTTCAAGCAGCCCCTGATCCTTGCTAGCCTGGGTTTACCTTCATGCTATCCTGCCCTGTAGGAGCTGTAGGATCTGTCTACTGCCATGGTCCCTGGAGATTTTTCAGTTTGTGTAGCCCATCCAGGGAACTGCCTTCTGAGGGATGATCTGCAGGCATAACGCAAGCTATAGGATGCCCAGCTGTGCCTCATCCCTAGAGCAGCTCAGATGCAGTTTAAGTCTTCCAGAGAGGAGATTTCATCAGCCTCTGTGACCACGTGAAATGGAGGCTTCACTCGTGGGAGGTTCAGAGTCCTCCCCCATCAGAGAGTCAGAGAGAGCTGCTGGCACTGAGATGTTAGCAGGGATTGTTCCACAGATGAAAGGAACTGATCCTCCAGATGAGCCCTGAACTACCTCCCCTTTACATCCTGTCATAACCGGTGGCTCCACTAGTTCTCAGCAACCTCACATACATGGTAAAACATTACCACACTTTACGGAGAGGCTTTTCTCTTCTAATCCTCAGTTTCTAATCACAGAACCAGGCAGAAAGGGTATGTCCAGGATAAACATGTCGACCCTATCGTGCCCTGAAACATTCAGGTTGTCATCTTGTTCGTGTTATTGTGCAATGGAAGGTTCTTCTGCAATGTTTTTTCCTTACCAGAAAGCCGAGATATTAATATTAACTTTTCAAAGAAGTCTGTAGTTTTGGCTCCTTGAGTTGGACAGCCCAAGCCTAAGCATCAAAGCTGCCAGCAAGTCACAGTGCACACTAGAGGTGAAGACAGCAAACAGTGCTTAGCACTTCTCAAATTCATTCTCCCGTTGTTCCTAGCTGGACCCCAAAACTGTGCTCATAGTTAGAGGTCTAAACACCAGAGATGGCACTTGAAGCAGTAACATACTATTATTTCTGACATACGGCAGTGCAAACAGAAAGCTGTGAAAGGATGGACTGAACAGGTTTGGAAAACTCCTGAGTAGGCTTGGCCAGTGGGAGTGGACATACCAAGATGCTAAACCAAAATGTATTAGCCAACCCACGCAAAACAGGGAACAGAAAAAGAGGTTTTGGCCTTGAGTGACATCTTGTTCTTTTGTACCTCCATCAATCCATAGTAACTCCACCAACTACAACAGAATTGCTTCAATTTGCAGCACATTTTGGCTCAAATTGCACTTATATTCTAAAGGAGATAAATTCAGAATTATTCCAACAAAATTATGTGTAGTATGAACAGAAACTAGACCTAGAATAATTAAAAAAAAACCACAACCAGCCAAACAAAAAACCCACAACCAACAAAAAATAGTAAGAACTTGAATCCACAGTTCATTTTTTAAAGGATTTTATTTCCTGGACAGCTCTAAAGACATTTTTTTAAAAAATTGGGGGGAGGTTTGTCCACAGACTTTCTAGAAACACAAATGCCAGTAATTTCTGGAGAAACCCAGAGTACTGAAAGTGACTGTGTATCATTGCCCAACCATCTAGTTTCCTGAGTTAAGTGACATTGCAGCTCTTTACCATTGTGCACGTTTAGTTCAGTACCAGCTCACTTCTGCTGAAAAACCTCGCAGCGCACCAGAGCTAGCAGAGAACATGGGTTTGCACTACAGGAGGCTGGTCATCCCATGTGGGCACATCTATGTAAGCTCACTTAAGTCGCCACTATAGGCATCAGCCTTTTGCTCAGATGAAATTCAAAGTGCTTTTCTCCACAGCCACTGACCCAGAATTGCGAACATGGCCAGCTGTCAGTGATAAAACCAGGACATTAAGTAGATATTTTGCTCCATTAGGAAAGACACAGATCAAAGCCTCTTCCATATTGGCCATATAAACTCTTTAAAAACTATCCATCTCTTGGGGTCCCTGCACTATACTCCGCTATTCCTTCAGAGGAGGAAATGGCTAGGGTATTTGTGATGATCTGGCTGGAGCACGAATTAGGTGCCTCTGTATAATGTTGCCCAGCAGCTCTCAGCCACAGCTTGGAAAGCTGAAAGCTCTCCAGCTAATGCATTATTTTCTTTCAGTGATCTCATGTTTAAAGCATCATTTCCCTAGTCTTAGGCTTTCCCACGGGGTCAGTAAATTCCACATTCAAAGAAGATTTTAATTCCTTGGTGAGTGACAAGCTGGAATGGCGATTTGAGTCCTAATCCCTCTCTTGAGTGGTGAATGGAGCATCTCGTCATTAGTACATCAGACAGATGCTATCAAAGATATCATGGGAATAGCAAACACCAGCAATTTGAGCCAGCTGGAAAATTACAAGAGTTGGTAAGGTCCCCTCTCCACCCCATCAGCCTGCAGGGGTCTTTGGTGACCCCTCCCTGCCTCCCTCCTACTGGTATAGCATGATACAGTACAAACATCTTTCTTTTCCTTTCTCTTCCAGCTCTTTTCCTTCCTTCAGACCCATCAATCCCCAGTTTGCCTGGGGGGAAGAAGGAATTAATATTTAAAACTTGTTCCACTTTATTCATTCTTGTTTTATTTCCTTCTCCTTTGAATTGCTTTCCAGCTTCTTGTCTTTCTGCTGAAACATCCTGACATGTTCCTCTTCAACCCCCTTTGCATGTATCACTTGGCATCAGCCCAGCAGAATAAATACATTTGGCGAGGCAGTGAAATTAGGGCTCAGCAAGGGAGGGGGGTGCAGGACATCCCAGAAAAATCTCAGATGCCCGTTTTCCCCCAAGGTGCTTTTGTCTTACTGAGGACTAACTTCCATCATCCTACCAACTTTGCTGTCTACTTCATGCCATTATCCTGGGTTCAGCAGTTCCTGGGAAGTTAACTTTGCACTTTGGCATAAGATGTACAAATCACCCAGCAACAGCCGTGAAGCAACACCAGGCCACCTGTCTCTTACAGTGCCATTGCTCGCAGTGTGATGGAGAAAGGCTTAGTGACAGTGAAGAGTGTTTATCTCCTCAAATCTCTAGGGCACCTGGAAATAGAAATGTCCCCTGCCTTGCCTCTCCAGTGCTGACTCACTGCCTTTCCTTTGAAGCAGATCTCCCTTTAGCTCTCTCCGCAGAGGGTCTCTACCTCCACTTAGTACTGCTGGCTTTTTGCTCCTCTCCAACAGAGGTACCTCTGCTAACGTTATCTAGTGTTCAGCCAGGGCTGATTCTTGGCCCATTAAGTCAGGGAGATGGAGGGGTGGCATGGGATACCCGCGACTTTCAGGAAGCACCATCACTGCCAGTGTCTTTTCCCACCCTGACACACCATTTCTGCCTGTCCTGCCTTACCATCTGCCTCCTACACCTTTCACTTGTCTACTGTTTTTTCACCCCTCTGTCCTCACACACAGACAAGACTTACTCAACAGACCCTTGGCAAGCAAAAAACATCTGCACAGGTAAGATGTATGTGGACTAGTGAAGGTGGTCTTCAAGGGTAAGCCTCAGGTCTCTTTTCCTCTTGTTCACACTGTCTCTTTTCCTTCTCTCTGAGGTCCTTGAACCTTTTCCCACAGCTGTCTGATTTTCTGCAACGAGCACGACTCTGCTCTCTTCAGTGCCCATCTCCCACACCTTTCCCTTTCACAGCCAACCGTGTGCTCCTTCTTCATCCCGCCTGGTAACTCTTCACTCTTTGCCTGTTCCAGTTTCACCAAAGACTCCTTCTGCCTCCTTCTTCCCTGCCCCACCAGGAAGACCCTAAAGCTGTGCCATCTCTTCCTATTCTGTGGTCTCTGCTGCTCTGCCTGTAGTCACCTGCCATAGGTAGCTGCTCGCAGACATTGAGTCTGTAAAAAGAGAGAAAAGTGCAAGAGTGAGGTATTATACAGACAGATAATTACAGCTGGTCCTCAGCAGTATTTTGCAGAGGCAAAAAAGACAGGATTATATGCACTCTAGCCGTGTTGCCAGCCACTGTAGTACAAGCCCAGTCCCACCTCGAAGCCATTTGGCTGTGAATAATGATTTCAATCTGACATAACCTGCCAAGATTGTTTAAGCAAAGCACCCTGCTGACAAGACTATGCGGCTTTAGCCTGGCTCAGGCTGCAAGTGGAACAAGTTCATGGCTGCTTGCAACAGCCTTGACAAAGCCAAACACAACAGTGTTGCTCTCTGCCTTGGTGTTACACAGCAAAGCAACATCAGCAGATCATGGGCTGGAAATCAGCAGCAAGAAATAACATAGCTGCAGGGCATACTTTCATTTTTCTGGCTTCGAATGATTTTTAATGGTGTGATTTTATACTCGCATTAGCAAAGAGGGTTCCATCATTTTATTTATTTAATTTTTCTTCCACTATTTATTATATCCCACTTTAAAGAGAGAACATTTCTCTGGTTATCACATCTGAAAATAGAGCTGTGATATACATCCTGTATACAACAGAAATACACCTCAGCAGGGGGTGAGCTCTACTTTACCTTGCCCTGTGGAGCCAGAAGTTGATTTCCCTGTAGTGGATAACAGACACGAGTGAGCCTGCCCCTTTAATTTTGACCCAGGTTATTTGTCTCTCTGGAAAAAAAAATCTGAGCAAAGTTGGAGTTAAACCAGCTAGGTGAGCAAAACAGGGAAAACCTGGGAAAATGGCAAGCACTCATTCTATTCAGATCATCTGATGGGATCACCTTACCTTGTGCTCCTAATCTACCCTGAGCTGCTAGCTGCTACATACAGCTACTTGCAGTGACCGTCCCACTGACAGGGAGAGTTACAGCAGCTCACTGCTCTCTAAAGCAACATCACAGAGCACTACAAAGTACAGTGCTTGCAAATATATACAACAACATGCAAACTACCCCTTACCCCTGCATATCTTTCCCGTTGCAAACACCAGTGCCTAAAAATTACCTTCAGCTTTTTGCTCAAAGCAGTCAGAGGACATAATAATGTTTTGTCTCACCTTGTTTTACTGAAGGACATATGGTTTTCACTTGTGGTTAGCCACCCATCTGAGGCATCTTGGCAACTTTCTTAATTTTCTAAGGATTCTGGAAAAAAAGAAGGAACCTTAAAGAAATCTTCAATGATCTCTAAGCTCAGCACCTGGAAGAAAAACTGAAAAACAATTCAATAGTGCAATTGGAATGATTTCCAATACCCTTAAGAAATAACATTATCATAGCTTTGCTGAAGTTCATGGCAAACTACCAGCCCAGATGCAAAATTTCCTCACCAGCTCTTAATATAGCAGTGGCGGGAAGGGAAGGAAATGTATTGCCACAGGTGCCACCATCTGCTCCACAGTCTGAAAGGGGAACTTTGTTTTGGAGCTTTATTAGCCCATTGCACTTCCCGCTTTCTGAAATTAAGTATTCTGTTATTTGCTGGACTTTGATATACCTCAGTGCCAAGGATGAGAAACAGGCAACTACAGTCCTAAATAACAAGCTTAGTATGCCTGTGGATGTGGCCAAAATGAGTGACAACAAGGCCCTCCGATGGGCTGGAGCTGAAGTTAGGGGTGTAGTCACCTCTACCACGTTGTCAATCAATTCCCCAATTTCCATTAAGTTCAACTTCTGGTCAGTCCTCTAGCCCTGAAGCCTCACTAATCCAGCACAGGAATCCTTCAGCTCCTCCCCCACGGGCCTCCTCTGAAGAAGGCAAAGTCAAAAAACCCCTCCAAGAGCTAGCAGCAGAGTTCCTCAGAGCCAGAGGTTGCAGCTGACTAACGTCAGTGCAGCTGATGAAGGAGAACTTCTCCTCACACTAGTACAGCTGGCACTGTGCAGAGGCAAGTGCACAGTCTTTTGTAATCTAGCATAAATCGTAGATGCTATCCTGCCTGCAGGCAAGAAGATCTTAGGCATTTTTTATACTGACTGAGTGCACATTATTTTATAGGAATATTGGCACTGCTATGCACGTGTGTGCGCCTGGTGGGGGAGCGCTTTTCTTTGTCCTTGCTGACTATGGCCTGCACACTGAATGCTCATTCCTGTTTGGAGTTTAGGAGTCAAAGAAGCTGAGAAAAATTATGAAGATGAAATACTGACTATCCATTTTAGACACCGCATTAAAAAAACCCCAATAAATGCTAACTTGACAGAGAAGAATGCAGAAAATGAAACAGAGTCAAAGAGTCATCAAGTTGATTAAAATTTGTTGCCATAAAGATTAAACTGAAAACCCATAAAAGAACTCCAACCCAATGTGTAAAAAAAAGTAAGCAAACAAAGAAGAACTAAAAGTTAAGTCTGTGTAATATTAAACTGATTAAAGATATCACATGCTTCCAAAATCACATGCCAGAGAGCAGAAATCAGGACCTGGAATTCAACTTCCAAGAAAGCAAAGGATCCAGTGGTTCATGTTAAAGCTGTGTTTTAGTATTTTCTTTGATATAAAGAACCTCAATCTTCTTATAAAGAGGAGATTATCAGTGAAGGACAGGATACATGTTCTTGTTCTTCAGGATTCCGATCTCCACCATGTTCTGTTGTCCCATCTACCTTCAGTCCCTGAGGTTTTCCTCTGGGATGCCTCTTTCACTTTCGCCCATACAACTTTCTTCACTCAGGCATCAAGGATTCCTTGCATGCAGGCCATGAGCCTTCCTCAGTATGACACTTTCTCAGTGATCAAAATCGCACTCAGTCTACAAAAGGTGAGATTAGGGCTCTTCTAGTTTCTCCCTTCCATTTCGTCCATGTACTATGTGGTTGCCCCCAATAGGGTCTCAGTTCCATATCCCCAGGGTTACCCTCAGCCCATTGCTTCTGTCCTCCTGCGCCCCTGCATCTCGGTTGCTCTCGACATTTCCTCAGTCCACTTCCCTCCTGTATCCTCTGACAACCCCTACACAAGTGGTTCAGGCTTTCTCTCTGCTGACCGGCCAGCCAGCAGCCTAAACAATAAAAAGAACCGATGAATCCACACCACACTATTTTGCTCAGTGAGGTGAGTCTGTCTCCTCTGCGCCATCCAGCTTTTCTAGAAACGTAGAAGAACTGAATAGCACTGAGAACTTCACCGTTCTGTCAAATTTGTTTGGAATTGATCAAAGGTCTCTGAAGTTACTGGGAAGGAACTGACAAGACAGCACAACGCCCAGGGGAACAAAAACATCTGCATGAGGTTCCCTGACCAGGCCTTACACATGTCTACCCTGGTGTTTTTTCTGCAGCTAATTTACCTTCTATCAAGGCTGCTAAGTTTGGTAGAACTGAACATTACAAACCTGAGTTTGTAGTGTCTAACCTATACACCTGTATGTCAGTGTTCTCTAGACACAAAGGATATTCTCAAATGCGAGTTTTGAGAATGTGTGTGTGTGGTTTTTAGTAAAGTAAATGTTAACACTGGAAAAATTCTGAGTTTTCCATCTTAGATGCCATATTTCTACAAAAACAAATACATAATGAAATGCAATACCTGTCCTACAGCAAGCCACTCTGAATTCTCCAAGGACAATGAATTTTTACAAAATACTCCTCAGTTTCACAGGCTTCCCCTATCTCAGGAGAAATTTGGCAAAGCTTAGCCAAATTCCCTGAGATATGTGTTCATTCACATAAAGAAACAAGCTGGAATGGTTTGCCAGCCAAGATACTACCTTCTGAGAAACCAAGGCTCTTTTATTTAAAATCCATGTGAGACAAGAGTTGTAAGGAGTTCAGTTTCATCATCTGTCTGTTCTCATAGCAACCCTGATAAACTGGCCATGAATCCATAGCTGGGAATTGAATTCACACTTTACAGACTATATCTCTGAAGCACATACCCACATTGCTTTCTTCAGGGAAGGTTTGTGCGTTGTTATCCTCCCGCTACCCCAGAGCTGCACAGGCTCATGGATCAGATGTGCCTTCACCAGTGAATGGAGGTGTCTGCAATTCTCCCACGTGAAAATGTTTCTCCTCTATACGCTGAGTCCAGAACCATGTCAGGACTCACGGGAAGCACAGAAGTCACTGTCTGTCCCTTCCAGACCTGAAGAGGCTTTCCCTACACTGGCTAGACCCACTAAGAACAGGCTCATCTCTCCTGTAATCAAACAGCAAGGAGACGGGAACACGATGTGCAGTGCCTAAACCAGAGAACAGCACTAATCGCTGACCGAGGGCATAAGCCAAGGAGCAAGGGAAGCTTTTGAACTTTTACCTCAGAGGTCTGCATGAAATCTTTTTGAAAGACAGGCGAGTTTCTTTAATATCAACTCAGTGTGGTGCAGGGAGAACTATTTTCTCACAGGAGATACACGGTGCATTGCAGGAGGAAGGGGAAGAAGTGACTTGAAGAAGGATTCCAGGTGGATGGATGGCTGAAGAACTGCTGAGGGTGTGGGACCTGAGGTGGGACCCACCTGGTGGGAGACTCTGAAGCAGAGGCACTATGGAGTTCAAAGACATGCATGTGGCTGCAGCTCCATCACAGACCACTTAGGGCTGGCCTGACGTGTGCCCCCAGCTGGGAGGGAGCCAGAGGGAAGGTGACTGCATGAGGGAACTGCCAGGCATGGCTGGCAGAGGTGACTGCGAAAAGGAAAATATTGTGGGGCAATGGAAACAACTGAGGAGCTGCACCTTGAAGGATAATAGTCTGTGAAAGCTGAAGGGACTCCCTGGGCTCACAAGTATTTCGCTGAGGGGAAATTGGGCTGTGTTCAGTACAATATTTTAGCTGCGTCTGTTCCCTCAGCATCACAGATGCAGGCAAGACCTCACCACGTGATTACTGTGAGTTACACTGAGGGGGAACAAAGGAGCAGAAATAGAGTGATGTTCCCCTAGTCACTAGGGACAGGCCATGCCTTACTAATCCTGATACCTAATTAAATCACAGTAGAGAGAAACCTGATGATACTGGAAGGATTTTTGGAGATGAGGAGGTAATGTTGTCATCCAGGTTGGTTTAGATTCAACTCTGAATGAGGGGCGGGATGTAGGGCAACGGCCTGAGACAATGAGAGATGACAGAGGATTTGCATCGAGCTGATTGCAAAATGATGCGATGCACTTT
Source organism: Gavia stellata (assembly GCF_030936135.1). Classification (NCBI taxonomy): domain Eukaryota; kingdom Metazoa; phylum Chordata; class Aves; order Gaviiformes; family Gaviidae; genus Gavia; species Gavia stellata. The sequence continues at coordinate 79,607,107 of NC_082596.1, forward strand.
TCTGACAAAAAGAAAGAAGCAGCATCAGAAACTCAGCTCATGCTGAGGCTTCTGATGAAGATAATGTGAGGGAGAAAGGAGTGGAGGACACCAGTGCTTGGTGAAATAGATGTTACTAAATGTCAGACAATCCTGATGTGGAGCAAGAGGCCATTGCAGCTGCATCCAGATGCCTGCAAGTGTTTCCGAATCAAAAAGGAGGCTTACAAAGGGAGGAAACACAGGCATGCATCTGAGGACAAGAGTAAAGGAACAACACACCCCACAGACAGGCTAAGGCAGTAGCATCACTTACTGCTATCAAGTGACACAGAACTAGTAGTAAAAGTATTTGTAAATACATCAAAAATGGGAGAAGGGCAAAAGGAAAGTGCTGGCTATTAGCAGGAAGGAGAACGAATACCAGAAAGTCTGGTAAAGACTGAAGTGTCCAGAGCCATTTGCTTCAATCTTCACAAAAGTTAATTTTAACTATATTCTGAATGAAATTAATTTTATAGTGGAAACAGGAGTACAGGTGTACGAAGGGGGAAGAAAAAAGTAAAACAGTATAACTAGATGTGGGCAGGTTTGAAATTCACCTCTGGGAGTTTAAGCACCTCTGTGAGCCATGATTTCTCTGACTGCATGGGCAGACGTGCAACATCCCCAGGGAATGGAGGAGGACACAGAGGCCAGTCTTTCCATGGAGGAAAGGAAGACACTGGTAGCACTCTTAGGCTACCAGTGATGTCTGAAAGATATGAAAACAGATTATCCAGAAGTCAGTTGATAGACATGGAGCAGATAGTAAGATGCTAAAGGAAATAACAAGGCAGCAGCCAACAAGAAACTCCTGCCCTCCTGAGCTCTCCCCCTACTAGACCAGTCTGGAAATGGAAGGAGAAGAGGGATTGAAAGTCTTCACTCATATTTTCTTCCTATGCTCTGTGTATGTCTGATGGTAGTCTCCTATTCCTACTTCGTTGTTTTTTCTCTTCTGAGTTTTCCTGCACTTCACAGTCTCTTTGTGTCCTACTCTCTTCCCACTTGTTCAGGTCCTTCTTCTCTGGTCCTGCATGTTCCTTTAGTCCCTCACTTCAGTTACAGTTCCCAACTTTTTGCAGCCCCCTTTCAGTCTGCATACATTTCTTCCCATTGTCCTTCCCCTTCCGTCTTTCTAGCTCTGTTTTTATGAATTCTGAATAGGATATTCTGTTTCCAAGAAAACGTCCCAGCCTTCCAAACCAGAACTGTATTTACCTCAAAGCTGAAAATCTCAGAGCTGAAAATCTCACATCTCCACAACTCTAAACATGGATTTTAGGAGAGCATTTCTCAAGCATGGGCAGAGTTTCAATGATTTTTTTATCACATTGACATTAATATAAAAAAGTAAAACTTTCAGATTCTAGAAAATTTCCCACGAGATTCTAATAATTTTAAGATACGCAAGGTCAAATTTAAAAATCTTTTTTACATTTATAGCTTTCAGCATTTCAAAAGCCATTTCTAAGCATCTACTTAGAAAATAATTGCAAATAAGTAGTGTTACTGCAAAAGAGTTTTACAAAATATTTTGATGGTTTTAAGAGCATTTTAATCAATATAGTCTGTATCATTTTCTGATTTTCCTACAACAATTGATTTATTTTATGGGCATTTATTTATGCTAAAGATATTTATTCAGCCAGTTGATCATATCCTTTCTTCCTTCCTCAATATAAGGTTTATCTTGAGGATTGATATCTTCTCTTTTGCGGTGTACAAACCCATGCGTCTGTCCAGGGTAAATTTTAACTTCATAATCAACTTTACAGTTTTGTTTAAGCTTCTGCTCCAGTAGGGTGACCTATAACACAGAATGTTCCATGTTGGCTGAGTACAGAGTTAAAACATTATGTATTTACAGTCCTCAAATTGTCCTGGTTTTTTACTGTTCTGGGAGACAGACACAGTGTGTCCTTGCCATCGTTTTCTCTTCCACTAATTTTATACCCAAATGCATTTCTGTTACTACACTTTCTTTATTTAACTAGACCTTTTTCTCCAGTAAAATAACAGCATGTGACTGTATGAAACTGCAAAAAGTATATGAGTTACTGTAATACTACCTGTAAAGGTAAAAACACCTATTGCTCAGTGTCATGAGAAGGTTAGCATGTAGTGATCACCGTACAAGTTACTGCTGATAGACCTCACACACAAAAAAAATGGGGCAAGATTTTGTATTAATTTGACATTGAGGGAGGAATGGCACAGATACAAAACCAGCAGTTCAAAGCTACTGACACCTTTGGTGGGAAAATTAAAGCCAACACCACTCAATGAAAGTGTGTCTTCCTCTCTCATCCCCTTGGTAGATATTTCTCCAGTCATTCTCCACCCATGCTCCCCAGGAAGGCTGTTGACAGAGTGTCAGGAAGGAGAAGCTCTGCAGGACAGTGGGAGAAGGAAAAGGATAGTCACAGGATTTTTTAATTTTCCTGCAACTAGTGATTCCACTGGTACAGGTGGGGACTTTCTGCTGATTTTATGTACAATCAGTATAATTAAAGGAGGGTCTTCTAGCTTAAACTTGACAGAAGTCTTTCTTTGGATTCTTGCCCTTTTCCTCCTAGGAACTCTCATATATATATCATCCATATTTTGCAACAGAAACAGAAAACATTTTTTAGTGTCACGGTAAAACTTTTTTATTTGGAGATAAACAATGTAAATTTGTGTAGAATTACTGTAAGAGTTAGTGAAAGAGGAAGAAAAATGTAAATTAGTTTTCTACTTTCTCTTAATTAAATATCAAACTACAAAACAATCATGAAAAGCATTAAAAAGACAAATATCTCTGAGGGGAAACTCACCTGCTCCAATGGGATGTAGTCATCCTTTTCAGCAAAAATGAAGAAGGTGGGATGAAGCAAACTGTATCTGTCCTCAAAGAAGCTGATCACTCCTAGGGAAGAAGGAGAGGTGTACACAGCGAGTCATGCTACTTAAAGTGGTTAAATCCCTACCAAAGCTAAACAGTCAAAATAAAAAACATTCTGATCAGTTAGAGGTGATCACTTTGCAATGAAATTAAACACGCTTTGCTTAAAAGTCCCTTTTGTTGTGAGAACTTCCTGTGATTTTGGGGTAGAAAGACCAGCTCTGCCTGAAAAAGTCAGGGAAGAATTTTTCCATTTGCCCCATTCTTGTGGTTTTCTTTGGGCATCTGCTTCTGACCACTGTCAGAGACAGGGTCCTGTGAAAGACGGACACTTGAGAGCTGCTCACCTCTAGCCTGGCGTGTGTGCTGGTTTTGGCTGGGATAGAGTTAATTTTCTTCATAGTAGCTTGTATGGGTCTATGTTTTGGATTTGTGCTGGAAACAGTGTTGATAGCACAGGGATGTTTTAGTTACTGCTGAGCAGTGCTCACACAGAGTCAAGGACTTTTCTGCTTCTCACACCGCCCCACCAGCGAGTAGGCTGGGGGTGCACAAGAAGTTGGAGGGGACACAGCCGGGACAGCTGACCCCAACTGACCACAGGGATATTCCATACCATATGATGTCATGCTCAGCAATAAAAGCTGGGGGAAGAAGAAGGAAAGAGGGGGACTTTCAGAGTGATGGCGTTTGTCTTCCCAAGTAACCGTTACGTGTGATGAAGCCCTGCTTTCCTGGGGGTGGCTGAACACCTGCCTGCCGATGGGAAGTAGTGAATGAATCCCTTATTTTGCTTTGCTTGCATTTGCGGCTTTTGCTTTACCTACTAAACTGTCTATCTCAACCCACAAGTTTTCTCACTTCTATCCTTCCAATTCTCTCCCCCATCCCACCAGGGGGGAGCGAGCAAGCGGCTCTGTGGTGCATAGCTGCCAGTTGAGGTTAAACCACAACAGCATGGCCATTTCTAAGATTGTAAATATTACAATAATTGTAAATATTCATCAGTCCAGATACACAGTTAGGATTTCAGTGTACATATATTTATACTGACATAAATTCATAAAAAATTGATATTGTAATTTTGACTATACAAATATATTTAAATTTAAGTAACAGCAAAACTAACTAGCCACCATACTGGCCACTCTTTTCATTATTGAAATTATTACAACAGAAAAGTAAAAAATTAGCAAGTAGCATTGTTGAATTGACTCAGCTGATCAGCAAATCAGTGCAGCAGAATAGTCCCCATAAACTTTCTGGAAAAATACCTTCAACTTCCTTTCACCTCAGATGAATATAAATTGCTCTGGGTTATATAGAAGTAGAGAGGTTTATAACAAAAATATGAAAGGTAGCATAAATGCATTAAGAATGGAAGTGTGAGAGTGCAAGGGTTAAAGCAGAGAGTTAAAAAATGGTTCATATTAGTAACAAGAGGCCACTACCAGAAGTAACATTGAGGAATAAGGTGTTCATGTCATGACCTGAAGGTCTGCAGCCTGCGCAGCCCCCAGCCCAGATGACTCATTGGCAAAAGACCCTGCACTCTAACGGAGGGACAGTTAAAAAGTTGCAGCTTATCACTACTGCCACGTCCTTCCCCGCTAGCCCAACAGGGGAATAGAGTACAGATGTGTGTGTCAAACAGGTTTTCCAAACAATGAAAACCAGACAGTGGGCAGCAACCTGTCCTAAGACTTATGCAGAATGAGGTAAGCAAGACACTGTGGCGAAGATCCACCTCATAGTAACTGCTGGCTCCTAAAAGATATAAAAGATGTGCCCAGAAACCATTTTGTCATCACCAGCCAAGGGGACCCTGAGCCATAGCGAGGCCCTGGCATTTGGTGTCCCTTGTACACTATGTTGCACAGAAGATATCCTGGCCATGCCACTTGAATACATAGATCTTGCTGGTTATGATTAAGTGCAAAGATGTGAGTGTGCAAAATCAAATTGTTTAAAGAATTTGTATAATAAAAATCACCTTCTTCCATAAGATGTCACACGGAGCTTTGTTACAGTAATACTCCTACAGAAAAAGTTCCTGCACCAGTCATGTCTGCTCAGAATGTAATAGGTGTTTGAGACTTACCATAGAGGGACACCCCTGTCTTTAAATGAGGATTTTTCAGCATCAGATGTTGTACTGCTGCTCCACCCCAGCAAAACCCAATGACACCAATCTTCTTTGCACCACATTGTTCACTTAGATACTTCAGGATGACATCAACTTCTCTGAGACATGTAAATGAAAGTGAATTAAGGCTCTAGCTCTATTCCCCTGGCCTCCAAAGTAGCTGCTGCTCAGAGACTGGCTGGGCATCAGTCTGCTTGTGGGAGGTGGTGAGTGACTGTCTTTGCATCACTCCTGTTTTTTCTTTTTCCTTCACTTATCAAACTGTCTTTATCTCAACCCATGAGTTTTCTTGCTTTTGTTCCTCCTATTCTCTCCCCTGTCCCTCCTGGGGGGAGTGAGTGAGCGGTGGTATAGGTGCTTGGCTGCTGGCTGGGGTCAACCCACAACACTAATTTTCTATTATTCATTTCTAATATACAAGAAAAACTCCAGGGGAGAAGACAAAGGAGAAAATCAGTCTTCCTAGGTCACTGTTACTAGAACCTAAGGTGATTTTATAAACAGCAATCCAATTAATTTCACAAATGGCAATAGTTGTCTTACAGGCTAACACAAATAGAAGTTTAAGAGACACACAGCCAGTCAAGAGCACCCCATTATCACAAATGTGACTGTAAGTAAACCATCTCTCATTGGGGAGACAAACATTTTATGAAATTGTGGAAGTAAATTTGAAATTGTTGCTTCAAAATCAGCAGTAACATTATGCAATTGATTTACATGTCAGATAAAAATGGAAAAATATAGCTAGAAGAATGGGAAAGTAGTATGCTTTGAACTAGTTGGGATCTGATGGGGAGTAGGACCAACATTGCCTAGTTAAATAGTGTTTGGTGACTACATTTGTACCCTATCTGAAATCCATGGAAGTTGTGCCTGCCTGCAGGAACTGTACCAAACTGAAGCGGAAGGAGCGAGCTGCATTTTCTAGCCTTTGATGGTGGTCTTTTCTTTTGAATCATTCATCTCACTTCTACTCTCTGCACAGGTAAACAGTGGGTGCTTTTATTCTTGTCCAAAGTTCTATTTTTCTCCAAAAAGCACCCCTCACATAACCATGAGCTTGACCTACGAGCTGCATGAAGTTTCTGTTTGTGGACATCCAGCTGTATTTGACCTGTTAATAATTTAGGATCTAATCCTGCATCTTTACTGAGGCAAAAATTCCTATGAAAGAAGGATGTCCACTTGCTGGACAAGGAACAACGGTTGTACTTGTCTATTTTGCCGGCATTTCGGGTTTTCAGCCAGTCATTGAAAGACGCCCAGTCATTAGAAGGTTTCCAAGCTTCTTGTCCCACAAAAAAATCTGGGCAGATGGCTCTGCAAGAAAAATGAAAACACTTTATGCCCATGAAATAATATTGCGAAAGGATTAAAGGGAAGTCCATGTGCGCTATACAACAAATTCGTTTTATTGAATACGCATAGAATTTAATCTACATCAAAGCACTATACAAGCAACCCTCATTATTTTTCTATGTCTAATAAGGAGACTTATCATAACTTTCAGATACATTTTACCCTGTTAAAATTAATTAATTAATTGATTTGACAAATTGTTAACTGCAATTGAAAATCCTTAGTGTTTTCCTACAGAATTAAAAAAAAACACAACTACAGTTTACACGATACATACATTTGGGCTAGCAGGAATGCTACCCAGTAATACAGGAAAGAGGATACCCAATATGCTTTTCACATGTTTGAGAACGTGTTTCTTTCTTTGGCACAAGCCGGTACGCTTTACCTTCATGGAATGACTTTCAGCTTCTCTGGAATTTTTACCGCAGCAGCGAAGTTGCACAGATGCTGTGTCAGGAGGGAGGAAGCAGGCTGCTTCGGGCTCATGGAGGATGAAAGATGCAAAGCAAGATTTTTCTCTGTTTTCCCTCTCTTATTCTGTCCTTGCCTACTATCTTGTTACAGTACGACTACTCAACTATGTTAGACCTCTAACACTGTTTTAACAAACAGGAAACTCTTTAGAGAAACATGTTAAGTGAAGCCTATGAAATTATTTGTGTTTGTATGGTTTATACAAAAAAGGGAAATAGTTGGCTCAGCAAACTTTGAAAACAGTAGTATTTCTCACATGTATCCATTAGCCGCAAGCATATCAGCCATGTATCTCGTGTTTGGGAGTTGCCATCCAAATATATCATGAATCACAATCACAGCTTTCTCTGTGCTGGCAGGTGGTTTGCAAACATACGCCTTGATGTGCTCAACTTGCACTTCCTGCCCACGACCTCCATAGTCAAACCTGTCTCCAATATCACACGGGCAGGGCCTCGATTCATTAGCCATGTGTGATACTAAAGAACAAAAAATATTCCATTGTGAATATCCCAGCATACCAAACTGAAAAAGATCAAAATACAGCAGTATCATAGATTATTGAACTTTTGAATCATTACAGTAATACTGTGAGCACACTGATTCCTGTTAGTTCTAAAATGCAACAGTAGTCAATAAGCCCATATGGTTGCTTTATATAAATAATAATCTTGTTAGAGTTACTTATGGTACGAACTCTTCAGTGGGGACCTGCTACGTAACTAGGGCTTCTATACCCTACAGTAATACAGTAAAAACAAAGTTAAGACCAACCAGCCAGGCAACGATCACAAATTATTTAAATAGTGATGAAGCCAGTTCTTTCACTCTTCATCGTGTGTATGTCCTTGTCAGGAATGCATAACTTTCTTTAGTACAGACTGTAAAGGCTTAATACAGGACTTAGCATTTTGAAGAAAAAAAAAAAAAACCAAAAACGACACAGCTACTGTGTAGAAAGATACAATTACACTTAGATTAAATGTGGTATTTTCCTCCAGAGACTTAAAATATTCCATAGCTGACCTTTTCAGTGTCAAGAAATTCTTCTTCTAAACCAGCTTTAGCATCAGATATTGCAGACTTTTGAAGGAGGATACTTAAGGATGGTGCCAATAAAAACATATCAGTGAAAGCCAGAGTATAAAATCACATTTATCTAATATTAAATAAGGAATGCATTCAAACCCCAAGATAGGTAAAAAGAAAACTGAACACAAGGAAAAAATCCTTAAGTTGAGCCAAATGTTTTATGAACAAAGTAACAGCAGGACTTGGTTAATTTTTTTTACAAACTATTGCTTAAATGAAAATAAACAAGTAATTCACAAAGGTCAAAAAATGCCAGCTGAATCTGACACAGATTTACATAGCTCTTTGGTCTCGAGTTAATGATTTTATGCCACTGACCTTAGGTTAACCAGCTGGGTGAACTGACTTCATATTGCTGCAAAATGACTCTAATAACATATTTGAATATGCCCAGAGTATCTCCAAATTATTAAAGAACGTGGAGAGCATTTAGATAAAGCTTTATCTAAACTCTCTATAGATAAATTGTGTGTACTAAGAAAATTTTGCTGGTACAGAAACAAGGATGATCAAACTTGACTATGCCAAACATACTCACAGAGAGAAAAGGGAAAAAGCAGGTTACTGAACAGTCCCTGAACTACAGTGACTTACATAGTGGTGGCACTGAAAGGACAGCTTTAGGAAAACAAACAAGAGAACAACCCTACAGCCAGGAGATTTGCACAGATTTCCAGGGACCAAGATGTTCTGGATTTGCAGACTTGAAAACTGAGAATATCCCAAGCAGTATTAGCAGGGCTAGGGCTGCAGATCTTGGGAGATTTCACTTTCACAGATTAATTCAAGACAAGCTGTATCTTATTTGAAAGCTGTATTAACTCTGGGCACACATTTATACTAAACCTCTACTTTTTTTTTAAATAAGCCACACCCACCCATAGGTTGTTTTTTCCCCGCATGTAGTCTCACATACAGGACTTCTAATTAAAAATAAGTCTCTCCGGAAAAAATTAATTAATAGGTGAGCATATAAGACAAAATACAGTTTAAATACATAATAGGAAAGAGTTGATAACTAATTTTCCACCCACAAACTATTTCCTTTTGATTAGACTAAAATATAACAAAACCAGCAACTGAATATTAAAGAAACATATATTTCAGAACTCCAGAAACACAAATGCAATGCTCTTACCAGTCCGTATAACCTTCAAGGCTTTAATTGCAAATATTTCACATTATCTGCTAAAATGTACAGCAAAATGTAAAACATTAAATATTTAAAGATGCACATATAGTAGCTGAGGAAAAGGGCTCCGGACACAAGCTGGCGAAGGGTAGTGTTGGTTCATATGGTTTATAAGCCATATAGACTTACAAGTTTTGTAGTGTAATCAAAATGTTCTGGTGTTTCTACATTTGCCATAGTATGCATTACATGCAAATAGTATCTTTTCCCATTTCTGAGGTGCTACTGAAACAGTCCTTAAAAACTAATCCCCCTCTCTTACATCCATCAAAGCTATATTCTTTTAGGAGGATCTATAAACCCACAGCCTTGGTGTTCCACCATCTCCACCTGCAAGCACTTGAGCATTTATTTGAAGACCAAACAATAACTTCAGTTTTCAGAAACTTGAACCTACAATCAGAAAAATATAAAGATCTTGCCATGCAGCTCTTTCACTTTCAACAGACTCTCCTGAGTCCTCCTCCTGAGAGGTCCTCCTCACCTCAGGAGGGAAACTAAAAGGTTTCTGAACCATCATCTCAAACAAATGGGGAAGAAAGTAGCCCCCTGATAGCATTTAAATGAGCATGCACTCTTTAAAAAAAGCACATAGATAAAATGAAAGTCCCCCAAAGATGCTGAGTCAGACCTCAGCATGCACTTAGTTTATATTTCTCAGGAAGAAAAGCCATAGAAGTTTAAAAAACCAAACAAAACACACACGTACCCGTAGCACAGCAAGTGTGCGAGATAGTAGAGGCAAGTCACAAGAGCTCGGCGTGGATGGTTACCACTGAATATCATCCCAAAAGAAAGTGCTAACCCATAAAATGAAAGGGGTGAGTGCGAGGATCAGGTTTCTTCAAATAAAGAGTTACATAAGTGACTGCCTTTATCTTTGTGTATTGCAGAGTCCCAAAGTTGAAAGCTGACTCTTTTTAAAGCCATTAATTTTATTGCTAGTGTAGGCAGGCTGTGCTGCTGTGAGGACTACTGCTATAGCTGAGTACCAAACCTTCTTTTTAACTTACACAAAATGGTATTAAGCATTGGACGTCTTTTCTTTTCAGCTTTGGAAACATGTTGACTTAGCTGAGCAATTCATTTAGACAAAACCTTTTTTTTTTTCCCCCTAAAGGGTATTCCTTTTTTTTAAAGGTTGGGGTAGTACCACTTTTAAACATTACATTGGCATTATTATTTCCTTAGACTATTTATCCATTGGTAAAAGACATATCTAAAGTCATCAGTGGGGTGAGGTACTGAAATAGAGACATCGTTTCAAAGCTCTCTACAAGCCAAAGCTTATATAGTATAGGAAAAATACTTTCTCTTTCAGAGTGAAAATAAATAACATGTAAAAAGGTAACACTTTTGTAGATTGCTATACATATCATTATAATAAGTGTTTAAAATACTGATACATTTTTATCCTATCACAGGACATTTTATACTTCTTTTTTTCCGTTTAAATTAAAGTGACAGCCTGATCTTTGTATCCCTCCCATTCTCCTGATTTTCTTTTTATTGGATTATTAGGATTATTCTTTAAAGACCTTTATCTAGGGATATTAGCAATCCAAAATTCACTGTTTCCTGTTCTAAAAAATAGCACTAAATGCACGTTAGTCTACCACACTTTTGCCTTGGGAAAGCAACGAGCCTTACAATTTAGTCCTCATATATAAGCTGCTTTCCCACATTCTAAATAACTTTGTCAATGCTATTTATTTACAATTCCTTAAAATAAAGTCAAACGAATTAAAAAAGCCTACCAAAGAATTCCAGAGTGAAGTCATAAGGTTCAAAACCCAACCCTTTTGTTTTGGTTTGGATTTTTGGCTTTTCCCACTTGTGTATTACAACCAACAAATTATAGCACACAGGGAGCTTAGATACTCCACAGCAACTTCAAAAAACAGTAGTAAAATAAATGCAAGAAAAATTGGCAGTTTAAATCATTTCTAGAAAGGAGAAATGACAGCAGAACCTGCTCTCCGCTCGAATTGCTTAACCATATTTCCACTCCCCTAGTCACAGTAATGTGGCTCTGGAAATTCTTCTTTATACATAAGACTATTCCCCTTTACCTTAATGTTAACATTAAACTTTAGAAATTAAATTACTTTTGACTTCCTGTTGTTTCCACATTCTTTGCTAGGCAATCCATGCAGGTTTTTTACTTAGAAGTCAAAACTTAATTCAACACATTCATGATCTCTGTACGTGCAGTTGGTTGCACTTTGTAAACACACACCTCTTTTGGATCTCGCACGTCCAGCTCTTACTCAGTGACTTACAGTTTTATCATGAAGATTTGGCTGTACTTGTAGCAACTTGTAACTACCCTCCCACTTCAAACAAATGCTGCATCTCAGTTTTTTTTCCTTCTTGCTTAGTCATGGTGTTAGTGTTACAGTACACGTGCTGTTTCAGTATTTATGAATGACTGCTGTTCTCTAAATACATTACCTGATCGTCCCCTTGCACATTAGCTAACCTTCTAATGCTAATGGAACTCCGTTAATGTGGAGTCATCCAGGTTTTACACTGGGGTAATTAAGGTACAATAAACTTCCAGACCTCTACCTTCTTTTCCTGGAAAAAAGTGTTGAGAACTGTATCACCCAGGTAACACCTGGGTTAATACATTACATATAAATGGTATCATATGAAAAGCAACAGTTAATCAGCAGTCGCAGGCCAGAATTCTCTGAAGACCTCCTCACAGGAAAGACAAAGGGCCATTAGCAGCATGTAAAGCATGGGAAAAAGCAAAAGAAATTAAAACCCCATTGAGAGAGAGATGGTTAATGCATACCGTTGACTATTTTTAAATGACAGACCAGAATGTGTATTTCTCTGATAGTATATCAGTTTAATTTGAGAGATTGTCATTAGTAAAATTAAGGCTTTCCTAAATTACATTTTCTTCCCATTAAATCACATAGCAGTCTTTATCAGTAGCACTGAGAAGGTGAAAAAGGGCATAATTTTTTTTTTCTTGTAACTTCAGAAGTACCAGCACCCAGTGAAGACACTAGGCAGCTGCTTTCAAACTAACCAACACAAGCCTTTCTCCCCACGAGGCATAATTAAACTGAGGAAGTCACTGTCATAGGGTGCACTAGAGGTCAGTATTTCAAGCAGGTTCAAAAAGGGACTGGCAAATTCACAGAGGCTAGGTCCATCAGTGGCCATTAAACACACTGCTCCAGTGGCAACATCCAGCTCAAGAATCCCCTCAATGGCTGGCTGCCAGGATGTGGAGCGAGAGAGGAAATTCCCTATGCAGCCACTGCTGGCCACTGGCAGAGGCTGGGTGCTGAGGTAGATGCAATCTTGAGCTGATGCAACACAGAGATTTCTGTTGTATCATCGATGGAGAGATTACATAACAAGATACATTATGCAAAACCATGTAACATTACTTCTTTAAGCAGCAATCATGGTTTGTAAGCCACACATTAAAATGCCCTGTCTGTGCATTATTGCATTGTACTTTTGAATTCCTGAACTGACCAGGAAATCTATAGTTTCACAGAACCAAAGGTAACCTGAGACAGTAGTACCCCATCGGAATAACCTGAGCCACACATTTTGAAAGAAGGTATGCCCATTTACATCATCTGCCACCAGGGTACCAGTCAAAAAAGCCTAGTCTCTCAAAATGAGCTTCACCAAACAATGTATTTGTGTCCCTAAATTTTGGGTTTGTGATTTATGTACAACTTAGATGAACAGTGGCCATAATACACAAAGAGATTAATTTACCATTAGTCTAACTTATTTCAAGCATTAAGATAAACCTCAAGGAACTGGAGAATATTTCACAGCATATTAAAACATGACACTGCTAGGTGAAATCTGAGACTCTTTCAAAAAAACATAATGCAAAAGTATCAATTAGAATCTACCGACAAAAAACATCTAAAATATTGTTTGTTTTTTTCTTTAATTTCTATTTCAACAAACTGTCCCCTCCAATTTTCTAAAATGTGTTATTGAAAATGTCCAGAGTATTACATAATTGTGTTACAAATTAAGTTGCTTGCTCTTCTACTACATGTATTTATGCAGCCAGTTGATCATATCCTTTCTTCCTTCCTCAATATAAGGCTTATCTTGAGGATTGATATGTTCTCTTCTGCGATGAACAAAACCATGAGTTTGTCCAGGATAAACTTTAACTTCAAAATCGACTTTACAATTTTTCTTCAGCTTCTGCTCCAGCAGGGTGACCTGTAATATGGACCATAGTAGTAATTATATTAATATAGGCATATTCCATGCTGCCAGTCCTCAGCTTATTCATAGTTCAACTCCCTAATGGCTTAAACCACAACAATCATTCATGCTAGACACTAATAACCAAGCTCCATATGGGCAAAACAAAAAGTAAAATTATATAAAGAAAAACAACCTTTGCAGTAAGGGTCTAGAAAATTTGTTAAAATATAAAGGCATGTCCAACAATCTGCAAATATATGGGTGTAAGAGAAGTATTTCCTACATGTGAAATATATGCCAATGCTAAACACACTACAACTGAACAAAAAGCTTCTAAAAGACACCTATGGATGCAATTCAGTGTATCCTACACAGTTTATGCGTTCCTAGGACCAACAGAAAACAGTCATACAGCCAAGGGTAGCTCCCAGAGTACAGTACTCCAAAACAGCAATGAGATTTTGATAAAATTTTGTTACCTGGGTTACTAGACATACTTTTACAAAAGAGACAGACTTAAGAAAAAAAAAAAAAAAATCTAGTTTTCATTCTTTGCCTAGATTACATTAGCCCTTCTATGTCTAACTCCACTTTTTTTGCTTATTTTTTGACCTTCAAGCACCATTATGAGGCTGAGTTTTGACTCCCAATTCAGGATAGAAACATAAACATGCAGAAATGACAGAAGATAGAGGTTATTAGCATACCTGATGAAGGGGAATGAAGTCATCTTTTTCACCAAAAATGAAAAATGTAGGGTTCAGGAGATTGGATATATCATCAGAATCCTTGATTAGTCCTAGAAAACGTTAAAGAAACAAGAAAACTACTTCAATTTACTTTTAAGGTGAAATCCAGATTCAAATACAGCACTCTGCTTCTGCAGTGAAAAGTTTCCATGTCTCATGCAATATGTAGCCATAACTATTAGCTCTACTTTCAAGCTACTGTAACCATGGCTCCTAGAAGACTACTCTCCTGGATTAAAACTCTACTTAAGCCAGTTTCTTAACATACAGACTGAATATCTGAATTAATAAGACTTGAAAGATGCCTTCTGTGCATACAAGCTTGAGCTCTTTTGAACTGACTGGGAAAGTCAGTGCTTCAGTGAGTAGACCAAAATTTACATTCTGAGAACATTAGCAAAGGGCAGCTTAGCTATCCCAGCTTCCTGAGCAGAGCATAAAAGAAAAGCTGGTGTAAAAAACCCACAAACTAACTTTACAGAGTAGCTAGATCAAAAAAACCACACTCTGCTCCAGGGTGAAGTTCTAGCTTCGCAGCATGCAGAGCAGTAGTAAACAGGAAAAGGGAACTAAATTGGGAAGGTGACCAAAGGACAACATGTCTGTCTGTCCAGACCTGACAGATAGACATGGCTGCTATGACCCATTCTGAAACTAGGAACAAATATCCTCACCACCATGTGCTTTGCATAATACCCTTCCTGCTCTGCTGAAAATAGAATAGAATATCTCAGTTGGAAGGGACCTACAGTGATCATCTAGTCCAGCTGCCTGACCACTTCAGGCCTGACCAAAAGTTAAAGCATATTGTCAAGGGCATTGTCCAAATGCCTCTTAAACACTGACAGGCTTGGGGCATCAACCACCTCTAGGAAGCCTGTTCCAGTGTTTCACCACCTTCTCGGTAAAGAAATGCTTCCTAATGTCCAGCTTAAACCTCCCCTGGTGCAGCTTTGAACCATTCCCATGCAAAGTATCTCTCTTCATCAGCTGACAGCCTGATTTGAAGAAATAATGCTAGATCAAGTAATTAAGCTGCACAATATACATATGTATGTGTACCTGCTTGTATTACATCCTTGTATTTACCTACCATAGAGAGATACACCAGCCTTCAATTCCAGGTATGTCATCATCAGGTGATGTGCAGCAACACCACCCCAGCAAAAACCAACGACCCCTGATTTCTTTGCACCACACTGTTCCTTTAGATATTTCAGAACAGCATCAGCTTCTCTGGAACATATAAGCAAATGCAAATTAAGCACCCATAGTAAAACCAGTATTTGAAAATACGAAAAGAAAATGTAGAGATGCATATAAGTGTCCCCATATTATGCTGCTACTATATTTTCTTTCACATACTATAAATAAATCATTATTTCAGACAAATATTAGGGGTTGTTAATCTAAAGTCATCAGAAAGAGCGGTTAAAAAAAAAAAAAGAACTGAATGGAATTAAATAAAAACACAACATGAATAACATACATCGAAGGAAACCTAAAGGATTTCCCCTAAAGGGAAAGTAGATGATTGATTGAACACCTACTTAAGAGTTAAAAAAGCTTAAAATTCTCTGAGAAGCTGGATGAATTTTTGCTTTGTAAATGTAGATAGAAAAAGCAATAAAACCTCTCCAGAGAATACTATTCATTAGACAGTAAAAATGCTGACAATAACTGTAAATTAGCATCGGAGATATTTGCTGCAGGAAAGTCAACGTAACAAAAAAGGTAAATGTTTTCAGAATTTACGGTGTAGCTTGAAATACACCTTGCCCAGATGCTGTATTCTGAAAATACCCATTTACCCCTGAAGCAGGTGTCACCATGCAGAGGCAGTAAAGTATCGGTGGGAGAGAGGTAGCAGTTAAGTCTTTTATATCACATCAAGACTATTTTCAGCCCCAGTTCCTTGTCCCCTGGGGCACACAAGCTATATAAGCCATCGATACATGAGCCTCACAAATAACACATTATTCACCAACACAAAAACACACACAGAAGCAAATTAAATGCCAAAAAATTCTTTCTTCACTGGAGCTGACACTTGAAACATGTGAATTGCCTGTAAGAAATGCCAGGCAGAGCCCAACCCTTCCTTACCGTTGCAGCAGGGAGGGGACAGATTCCAAACTAAAAAGTTTCCAAGACAACTGACCTCTCTGAGACAGGAGCTCTCTGGAAATGATTCAGTTATGTCTCCCATAACCTTCTCACCAAATACCTAAGCCCAGCAACCTTCAATGTAGCTACTCCCAACAGTCCAAGAAAGATATCTGCTCTCCCAAGAAGTTAGTTAGTTTGGTCTCTAATTAGTCTGACCCCTTCTCAGTATTGTCTTGCCAACAGCTTCCTTCTGTGTTATTAAGGCAGCAGAGCACCTCTGCTAGTGACAGGTCTTTGCTGATAAATGTTCATGCAGTGTTGAACATGGGAGGAGAAGAAATGATGTCTTGTACCTTCCCCTTGGCCTTTGCTAAGCCAAGAGTTTGACTCTAAGGTTGTAGCAGCAAACAGCTCTATTCTCCCACTGCTATGTAGCTATGCAATAGAACTAAGGCGCTAGCAGAGGACTCTTGCCTCACGTTGTCCAAAGTTAGCGTTTTTTTTTCAAGGCAACCAACACACCATGAGTTCAAATCACAGCAAACTTGGTCTTAAAAATTCTTCACAGTGAAAAGAAGAGGCTGCACACCAAATCTGTGTTCAGGGCCCTGAACACATCTACTTCTCCTGCCCCCCGGGGTTTGCTGCCAGGACCCAGGGTCAACCTAGAGATAGTGTAGGTGAGGGCTGCTCCATTCCCTCCAGTGACTACAGGGAGAGGCTCTCAGACAGCGCTGTGGGGTAGCCTCAGCAAGGGCTGACAACTCCTGTCTCCATAGGAGTTTCTTTTAAGCTGAGGCTCTGCCACTTGGCCTTGCTTGAGCTACAGCTCCTGCTCTGTCGCAGCCATGCCTGTGCCTGGCCGTGGGCCCTGTTGATCCAGACCCCTGTCCAGATCCTGGACCCACAGATTGACTTCCCAGCTTGGTCTTGGCCCTGCCACATCACTACAGACCAGCCTGGTAATCACTGGACTGTATCTGATACTGGTTAATATATCCGGACCTGCCCCCGACCCCAACTTCCTCATTCCCAGCTTGACCTTGGACTTGCCTCAGTTGACCCTGGCTCCCATCCTGGTGCCTACCCTGCCCATCTTTCTGGAGTACTGTGGGATGGGGCCCTGGCACTGCCAGCTGGTACTCCTCTTGGCTCCCAGCACCCTGTCCCCTAGGGATCTGCCAGCACTCAGTGTGCCCTGACAACAGATGATCCAGCCATTAGCTACCTAGGGCCAATTACACCATGCTGGGCAAGTAGTATGGCACAATCAAAAACTCTTTTCTTCTCTCCATCAACATCTTAAAGTAACAGTCTGTTACACTCGGTGAGACTCAAGATGAAAATTATGCTTTCTCACTGCTTGTCTCACTGGTCATTTTTAAACCATGCTTTTTGAGGCAGAGGAAGCAATTAGCAGTCTATGATATCAACATCAGATTACAAAACTCTTCACTAAGTCACTACTGAGAGAGTTGTCCTTGAACTCTGTTCAAGGCAAAATAAAAGGTCACTGATTCCATCCACTTCTAAGGATTCATTTAAAAAGGCCACCTTCACTGGTAAGCTGCAATCCATCTCAAAGAAAGAAAAAGGGGAAGGGGGAAGCAGTATCTGACAGCAGCAGGCAATGTGATACCCAGCTCCCTGACATCTTACTTGTTTATTTTCCTGGCATCTCGAGTTTTCAGCCAATCATCGAACTTGGACCAGTCATCAGAAGGCTTCCAAGCTTCTTTTCCTGCAAAAAAGTCTGGGCAGATGGCTCTGCATACACAGACACACACACACAAAAATAAAAATTGAATGAATTAACCAAACACTGAGATTTTTTTGGCCCTTCACAGCATGGAAATTTTCTATCCAGGCATAATTTTGGTTTGATTTCTTTTTCTTGAGAAGTAATTTTTTAAATATCATTGTTAACTATTCTACAGAAATGCCTATAAGCTTTAGAAAACATTTATAGGTATCTATACAGGCTTTTTTCAATGACTAAACCACATAATACAATTTGTGATACAAATCTAGAAAACAGAAATATTTTTATCCCTAGCATTTTACCTGTTTTGAGGACATAATTTGAAACTATACACAGTAAAACAATAGATTATCTTGTAAAAGATTATCAAACTAGGTCCTGATTACAACAATTTTAGATTTTGCATACAATACAATACCATTTAACATAAATCAATCATTAATGGGTTCAATTTAAACAAAGACAATTATATAAAATAGTTATTTACTACAGAGCACATCATGCGGCTTACTTACAAGCTAGGAAAAAAAAACCCCACACCTGATAGATAGACTGAGGTCAGCAAAGAACAAGTGAAGGGAAAATGTGTGGGAAGAAAGGGAGGAGTGGTTTACTGTGGACATCATTTGGTGACCGGAAAAAGGGAAGTACAGTAAGAGTCCACTCAGTACTAAAGAGTTCCTGCATCACCGGGGTGCCCAAACCCTGGCTCAGGATGACCTTGGCTGAAATGTGTTGCGTGACCAGCAGCAGAGTTGTGATGGTGCAATCCCTAGTGGATAATACAGTCTCCTCATGCAGAAGGAAACAAGCAGGGACTCTGGAGGCTGCCATCACTAGGTCACTCCCAGATGCTGCTCTGTGTTCTCCCAAGCCCAACCCACAGGGAAGCAATGGGATCCCTGGGAAACTGCTGTCACCTTTCACTTATTAAATGCCTTTGGCTCTCTCCCTCCTCAGACACACAGTATGTATCTCAATGATCATGGTGAAATGACTGGATCAGTTTGGCCTAAAGCAGACTAAAGTATGTTGCAAGCATTTTTATTTTTTCTTACTGTGTTTGATTATTTCTGAGAAAAAAATGACATCCGCAGCATACTTGTGTTTGGAAAGGTATGGGCAAAATTGCACAGCCTTTGGATAAGTACCTCTCAAAAAGGCTACGTATTGCTTTGAAAGTGAACCTTCCCAAGCCCATGTAGAAGAACAGGTTCTTCCCCACTCAAACTAGCCTGGTAAGACACTACAAGTGATCAGTCTGAATGTGGTCTCTGAAATATCTCCTCATCCCATACTGCACTAGGAAAAAATCCAGCTATTTTCCTCTCAATAAACATTGGTGCACCAGTTCAGCAGCATCTTGAAGCAATCAGGGAAGACACACACGGGCTCTC
Source organism: Gavia stellata (assembly GCF_030936135.1). Taxonomy (NCBI): domain Eukaryota; kingdom Metazoa; phylum Chordata; class Aves; order Gaviiformes; family Gaviidae; genus Gavia; species Gavia stellata. The sequence continues at coordinate 79,626,513 of NC_082596.1, forward strand.
TTCATTCAGACACTGCTGCCTGAAAACTCTCAGCTCTCCTCCTCCCTAGAGCAATGGAAACACCAGCCTTCTTCCCTTGACCATTGCAGTATTAGCAGTACAGGTGAAGGGAAAGAAGGTATTACAACAACAAGTGTGACATGGCATAGGCTGAGAGCATTAAAGGCACCATCTCTCAAAACCAGACCACTACAGAATTAGGTGGAGGTTTGCCGTTTGCAACTGCAGGCCAGACCCAACCTTATATGAAAGTTTGTAATGTATACTGCAAATGGGGTACCTCGCAGCATATCCAGTTATTGCAAGATGTTGCTGCATTTTGGAATTTAACTCCTGCAGGGCACCAAAAATGAGCATGAAAGATTTGCGGGGGGGGGAGGGGATTGTATTTAATACCGCATGTGTGAATATGAGTCACTCGTACGCACATATTTTGAATATGATATTGAATATATGACATTCAGTCATATTTCTGCTGATGACAATTTTTAAAAATCCCATCACAGAATTTAGCCTGAATGACTGTTTATTTTAAAAAGACTTCTAAAAACAGAACACATGTTGCTGGGAAATTTACCAGAATCACTTTTTACTGCATTGCGTTTTCAATATTCTACGTGTTCTATGTGTGCAGTCATTTTTTCTGTAAACAGCAAAGTATGAAGGAAGCATGCTGTACTCTGCAATATTTCACAGCAATGTTCCTTTCTGATTTTGTATCATGGAAACATATCATGCAAACTGCCCTGGTAATAGTTTCCTCTTACATATGGGAATTAGTTTTAACTTAAGGCTAGATATCATAAGGAGTGAGATTTCTGGGAGAAGAAAAGATTTCTCACATGTATCCATTAGCCGCAAGCATATCAGCCATGTATCTCGTGTTTGGGAGTTGCCATCCAAATATATCATGAATCACAATCACAGCTTTCTCTGTGCTGGCAGGTGGTTTGCAAACATACGCCTTGATGTGCTCAACTTGCACTTCCTGCCCACGGCCTCCATAGTCAAACCTGTCTCCAATATCACACGGGCAGGGCCTCGATTCATTAGCCATCTGGGAATCTGCAGGAAAGCAAAAGGACAAAGAGTAACGTAATTTATTTGCAGTAACAACTGTGATTATGGGTCATAATCTTCATGCAGTCCCCACAGTCCCATCCAGACACATAGTAATACCCACTTGATACTGCAAGGTTAGCAGTGAAAGCTCCAGGTATTTATTGTAAACAGGCTCTTGATACTAGCCCTCTCTAGTTGCCATAAATATTCATGAATTCCAGGTCAGTCAGCATAACCTAGGAGTGCAGTAAGGCCAGAAGGGCTTATGTCAGTCCACCATTCCTAGCTTTGTGCCTGGAGCAATGCAGCATGTGATAACTACATTTCCATGTGATGTCCCCACACACTGTGCTTCATAACCATTCCTCTCATGTGGTCTTACAGCTTTCCCCTCACAGGCTGGCATCTGGTAACCTCTTGCTGTTACTCCTATGAGACCCCACTGTCAGCATGCTGCTTTTCTGACAACTTTTTCAAGTCTTCATTGTGCATGTCCCCTTTCCCTTCCTCTATGGGGAATCCAAGGCTGCTGCTGTGCTGCTGCTTGCATGTACTTTGCTGGTCCCCTTGTATCCCCCGCTGCTTACAGCCCTTTCCCAGGGGACCCATCATTAACTGGTGTCTCTAAAAGTTCTAATAAATCAACTCAAAGAAGGTTTTCTCTAAGAGTTACACACTATGTAATCTGAACTGAGAATGGTCAGAGGAATAGAGAGACATACACCAGCGTTGTGTATATAACATATCCTCATACATCACAGATATGTAACTTCCCTAGAGGTATACATGTCAAAGGACAAACTAGAAGATACTTCATTACTCCTCAAGTGAAGAGAGGTTTCCAAAGAGTTTATGACCTAAGAGCTCTTCTCAGAATGATCGCTCAAGCTCAATTTCCTGTTTCTTTGAACTGCCAATAGGCCACTGTAGGGTCTTTTTAAACCGAACTAATTTTTGGTGTCCCCTACTCTACCCCCTCCACCAAGCAGGAGGTGGTCATACACAGAGCTTTTTTTCTACTCCACTTTGAGAAGCTGTTTAACCTAGCTCTGCCACCACTTTTAACTGATCAAAATGGCACTGTTTGCTTATTAAGACCTAGTCTCTCTTCCCATGTAAATGCATGGACTGGAATGATATTCCTTGCTCTGGCTGGTCCCCATGCTAAAGTGAAATGCAGCATGCTGGCAATAAAAATCAAATGCACTCTTCAATGCTGAACTATTTTTTGTTAGGAGTATATCTTAACCATTTATCTACTTCTAGATTTTCTAACGAATTCAAACAGACCTTTAAAACACTTCCAGTACTCCTCCCCTCTTCAATTTCTCTGCTACAAATGTGTGTAACATGGTAAATGCTATTAAAAACAAAACAAGAAAACACAGCGAACAACAAAACAAATTACTCCAAATCCTGCCTCTCTACACCAGTTACGCTCTTTCCACAGGACAACGCGCTTTGGGGTGATACAAGGAGAGGTTCTCAGCACCAAGAACTGGCCCTCTTTAAGGATGTCTCTCAACAATGCCTTTTTTGAACAAAGCTTGTCTCCTGACCTTCTGAAATCAATCCCTGTATAACCTCCAAAAGATGCAGCTGGAGTTTAATGTTCCAGACTGACTGCAGCTTTGCCAGTATTACAAGGAGGCAGAAGTACCTTTTCCAAATCACAGGCAAAGCAAAAGCATGAGACTTCAAATGCACTTTGTACAACCGACCAGACTTCAAACAACCCTCCTACCGTTGTACTTGCCAACTGTTTTCCTTCATGATCAGTAAGCCAACAAAAATTGATTTCTATGTAAGTAAAAGACTTGTTTCTTTTAAAATAAACCTGTTTAAAAATACACACTAAAACACAAGCTGTGTTTAAACAAAAATAACAGTATTGCCAAGGTTTAATAAACAAAAGCAACATGCTGCATCAATATTTTTTTTTAATGTAGTAACTCGAAGAACGTTTACAAATTATTCACAGAAAGGGGTAAATCATCTTGTACTGCTAAGGCTATCCCTACAAACATGCCAAAATTCACAGCATAACCTTTCTTTGAACAGAGTGAATGCTTGGTAAAAAATACTAATTAAATTGACATGGATGCAGATTTTCAAAAGGACATAAGAATAGTTCACAGAGGGAGTAATAGAGATGTTGAGCAGACCATGAACAAAACACTTTTTCCTCCCTGCACCCTGTAGAATTTATCTGGTACAGACTAAAACACATTTAAATTAAAATTGCAGGAACCCAGCATTTTAAAAGATGCTTATTAATTGAATTCTAATTTTCTCCTACATGTAATTCAATCACCACAAATCTAATGAGCAGAAGGTTGTTAGTTTAGATCAGCTCTTTGCTTTTGTGGAACTTCAAATGAAATACAGTTTAAACTTGTCTGCAGGTGAGACACATGAAGACTTTTAACATATCAGCCACTCAGGTTTGATCTCCACCTAAGAAATCAGCTGCATTGCCATCTCTTTTGACTTTTCTTTCAAAGCTTTATGAAGTGTGAATTTCATCATGACTTTAAAATGCTGCATGCCTTACCTTTTTTTCAAAACATTACTCACTATACTTTACAGTCTCACAGTTTTAGACACTTTGTCACATTAGCCCACACACAATGTATTTACAGCCCAGATCTGGCATTTCCATTGCCTTGATTTACCCTTCCCAGTTTCAAGATTTAGACCAGCACATAAGACCTCTCTATAAAATAAAACAAAACCAAACAGAAAAACAATTTTGGTAAGACCCAGTTTAGGTAGAGAGTCTGATCTGTGAACTTCTAATATTGCAGCCATAGCACAACAGCATCTCTGCTCCCACCCACAGCGGCAAGCCTGGGGCTACAGCATCAACACAGAAATAGGTAACAAGACTCAAAACAGCTCTGGTTTGAAATGCTTCTGTGCCTTCTCCTTCATCTCTATTTATTCTTCCCGTTGCCCAGAAACACCTCATCAGCTTCCTCTGTGGCATGTCATCAAGGTGGCAACTCCTTGTCTTCTCATCCAGCGAGTTCTGAACCTCAAGCAATAGGACTGCCAGACACGAAACTGGAAAAAATGGTCTCCACAAGAGTCTATACTATAGCAGAGGCTTCTCCTACCTTTAATGAGCATTGGTGATACTTGGACGGCAGAAGTTCAGATTTACTAGTCGCCATTCTTTGCATGCTATTTCTTCAGTGATAAATATTTGGGTTGCCTAAGGTGCATCCCCTCTCGATTAAGTTTTAGTTTGCCGAGTCATTTTAATGCGATTTTGCACTACTTAGCCAATGAAGTTTAAATAACAGAGAATTGCAAGGAGATTAACTCAGCATTTTGGAACTAATACTGTTTGTCACGGTTAAAATTCCCTTAAGCAACTCAGTATACCTCTATTTATATTTGTTTGTATGAGAAAAAAGATCTTACTCACGATGAGCAGGCATAAACAGAATACCCTCGGGGTACAATTCAAATTATGCTTCTTCCAACTCATTGGCTTATCAAGTTTTAATGATATCCCAAGGCAATCTGATTTTGCCATGTACAGGAGATAAACCGATAAACATTCAGTAGTGCAAAATAAAATGCAGGGTGTGACGATGCTGTGTCACAACCAGGGCTCCCTCTGAATAACTCCAGAGTCCTAAGGGGGAGGTGACATTCCCCCTTTTATCATAATCCAGCAGGCTACAGTGCCTTGCTTGCACACAAAGACAACGTTTAGCAGCTTTGCTCGCTACAGCTTCCCACTTACTAGGAAGCCAGTTTTCCTCCGACAGTGTGTACCATTACCGCAGGATTTGACAGGGACCATTCAGAGCGTTGATTATTGTAATTAGGGCCAAACCCCCTAAAAGCCTTCTTCATGACAATGAAGGAGAGGGGCCCCATCTTGTGGACGTTTCCTGGAGTGAGATCGGCTGTGAATCTCTTAAACACAGTGCTTTTAATGCAGTACTGAAAAGCTAGTTACGATAGCGATCTGCATCGGATCTCGCCTAAACTACAGTTACATCTGGGCTGAGCAGTTAGGAGTTATGCACAGAAAATGCCTCCTTTCTTTCTCCAGAGGCAAACCATCCTCCCCCTTCCGTAGCTGTGAGAAATCCTGCCTCAAGACAGCTTTTAAAGACCTGGAGGAAAGCCTACGCGCCGCCTGCAACTCCTTACCTGTGCACTGAGGAGGGGGGATGAGGGCAGAGGGGAATGAACCAGGATGAGGTCAGGGCATCCACCACCACCAAGGTCAACCAACCAAGCCTGGGAACAATTTATCAGGGGCCCCAGAAGCCATGGCACCCATAGACATATGCTGTGAACGGCAGGAGAGCCTGGATCCCCAGCATGGCTGGAGACACCCAGTGCCAGCTCCGAGGTCCCAGGGCTCAGCACGTTTGGAGAGGAGTACAGCCAGGCTTTCACACCTCTTCTGTAAAAGCTCTTTATACAACTTACAGCTGCGTCCTACACGTGCTATCCCACAGCTACAACACCCGGCTCGTTAGCTTCATCTAAGGAGGCTCCCCACTGAATGCTTATTTTTAAGAAGCTGCGTAGTACCTGGGAAAACAAAAAGAAGAAAGCTGTCGCACATGCAATGCCTGTTCCTAGCCCACTTCAGATGGGTTTTAACACCAACAACACAACTAGCATTTTTCAGTTCAGGACAAGCTACAATAGACAACTGCTTTCCCTTAAATTTGTATTTTCCTGATTAGCAAAAGCGTCATCATGCTCACCCCTCGTCTCCTACAAAAATGACGTTCTGTATGGCACTGTCTTCACAAACCCACAATACTTGGAGGATTTTTCGGAGGTCACGAAGGCACAGGGACAGGACTGGTGCCAAGGGCCTGGAGCGCTCCTTGGGGTACGTGGCAATGCTGCAGGACGTTTGGCTACACAAGATACAGCTGGTAACCTGGTACAGCCATTTGGGGACATGGGCTAACACATACTCAGGTTATCATGCAGAAAGCACCAGGCTGGCACGGGGATTTTGGGGGTCAGAGGAAGTTTGGGTTTGAAGGCACCCCCAGAAGTCACCTCCTCCAGTCTCCAGCTGTGGGCCAGGACAGCTTCTCAGCCAGACCGCGCCACTCAAGGCTTCACCCTAAGGGGTTTTGAAACTCGCCAAAGAGGGAGATCCCACCACTTCTCTGGGCAGGTTGCTCCAGAGCCTGGTTATGAAACATCCTCTTCTCCCCAGAGCTCGGTGCTTCCCCTAACGCCTGCTGCCTCCTCGCCTTCCCCTGTCCCCTCCTGACAGGGCCCCCTCCATCTCCATCGCGCCCGCGCCGGGAGAAGGCGGCAACAGCCCGGGGTCCCCTCAGCCCCCGGCCCGGCCCGGCCCGGCCGCCCCGAGTCCCCAGCCTGGCCTCGCCTCGCCTCGCCCCCCGGCCCGCACCCGCTGACCGCGCTCCCACTTTCCAGCACCCTTCCCGTCAGGGGAGACCCAAGCCGCGCCCCTCCGCGGGAAGCGCGGGGCGATGCCCGGCTCCCCCGCCCCTGAGGGTGCGGACGTTACCAGTCGCGCCCGCGGCGTGTCGCCGTATGGGGGCCGCGCCCGCAGCGTGTCGCCCGCCCGGCGCCAGGGGTGCAAAGGGCGGCCGCAGCTGCCGGGATGCGGGGCGGGATGGGGCGGGCTCTCGGCAGCAGGCGGTGCCGGCCCGCAGGTGCCTCTACCCCGCTGGGCCCGAAGCGGCCTCAGGCTCCCGGGGTACGGTGGACCCTCCCGGGCGGAGTCGCTGAGGGGTTCCGGCTGGGAGGGTCACGGGTGGCTTTGGGAGGCCTGCTCTCCGCTCCCGACCCTTCGTGAGCCAGCGGCTGCCGGCAGCGAGCGCCGGAGGCGGCAGCTGGGCGCTGGGGGCGGCTGCCCCGGCCCCGGCCCCGGCCCCGGGGGAGAGGCGAGGCCTGCAGGGGAAAAAGGTGGGGGGGGGATTGGCAGCACTTCTCCAGGTCCCCCCAGTACCACCTGAAACCTGGCCTAGGGTCGCAGAGCGCATCCGGGGAGGTACTTAAACAAAACAACACACGCATATTTTTCTTGTAGTCTTCTGTCTCGGTGTGGGAGGAAATTTATTTCCGCGGGTCGGTGAGCGGAGCGGGATGCTTGCTTGCGGAGCATGCGGCTGCTGTTGCTAGCTTTGCAGAAGCGTGGCACCCCGGCAGGAAGGTCAGCCACTGGAGATAGCCGTCTGCTCACAACAGGACACCTCTCTCGGCTATAACGCAATGCTTATGTTTTCCATTCCAAGTTTCATTCTTTCTAACTATTGAACATCCTCCATCACCATGGCTATAGCCATACCTCCATTGATACGGCTGCCCAAAAGACGAAGACAGACATGCTGACTGGCCACACAGGTACTGACTGGCAGACCAGAGAGCTGAGCAACGTGCAGTTTGTACAATGCCTCTAACTTCATGACTTCTCTCCTCACAGCAGCGTTGTTTAACATACTCAGTCTGTTGAGGTACGCAGACAACCGGCATACTGTGACGTATAGCTTCACTGATAGGATAGCAATGTGTGAAACTGCCAAACATTCCTGATATCAAAGGGAAAGTAATATCCATGCAAATAGCTAGCCTTGATTTATTAAGCTGCATTAACAAGGCAACAGGGTGCAAAACTGATGGATGTTGTAGAAAATAAAAAGGGACATGGGTCCCTTAGAGGACCTCTGAGTAAACACAAGTTGCCAAGTCATTACCAAGGCAATGAAATCAAAAAATACCAAAAAAAAAAGGTCAGCAGGTCAGTAAAACCGGAGCCAGTGCAGTAAGAGTAAACAGGGGTGTTTATTGTTGTCTATATGTTGTGTACTTGTGAGGAGATAAGGGTGATAAAGGGGAAGAACTTGAGAGAGGAACAAGGGATATAATGTAAAGCAAACAATATAATCAGGACTGAGTGGGGGTACCTGTTTGTGAGCCCTGTGCCTGATCACCACAGTTTGGACCGGGACAATAAACCCACTGTTTCCACAGTGTTCATGCCTGTGTTATTTCCACAGCGGGGAGGGACTGGTTATGTTTTCCCTTGATGCTGATGAAGGAATACTAGAAGTGCCCTTCTTAACATTGCCAAGGGAATACCTGGAGGTTGCCACCTAACACCACCATTCCTTCCTAACTGCTTAACACAGCCAAATGTTTGTTTCATGCATGGGAAATTCTGCTCAGTGCAGCAATATATTGGAGACAAATGCTTTGTAGTTAAGTAAAAAAAAGTCTGTATGCAAACCCATGGTATTTCTGTGTTAACACCTATGACCACCAATCATCATACCAAAATAAATCCTGAAACTACTCAGGTAGATGAAGTCATGCTCACTAGCATAGACAAATGGATAAACAATATCATTACTATTGATATCATAATGCAGAATAATGACGCAAATACAAAGCAAGATAAATTCAATCAAATTTTAATGCCTAATTATCCTTTAGTCCAATTTCAATTTCACAATTTTGTGTAAATCTTGTAAAAAATAAGAACTATAAATTACAATGTTCCTGGTTTTGTTTGTGACAATTTTCAAAACCAGATAGTTTTCCCTTGACCATGTTGTTCTCTAAAATATAATTAAATCGATTACTGATCTTGAAGCCTAGTGTTACTTTATGCTTTTGTCAAATAAACATTTTGATCCAATCAATCATATCCTTTCTAGCTTCTTCAATATAAGGTTTATCATCAGGTTTCATATCTTCTGGCTTCAACTGTGCAAACCCATGAACTTGTCCAGGATAAACTTTAATTTTATATGCAACTTTACAGTACTGTTTCAACTTCTCCTCCAGTAAGATGATCTGTAAAAGAAAGCAGTCTTCCATTATATTGTGGCTTTTTTTTTAAGTTTGCCTAACTTGTCGTTTCTCCTATCGCTAGCTACATCTTTGTCTTTTCTCAAGTGTCACACTTGAAGCAGGTTCTGTTGCTCAACAGATGAGAAAACCCCTCTTTGGAATGTAAAACTGAAACACTGAAACATTTTGTAAAAGTATGGGTGAGTCTGAGAACCTCAACAGCTACTGCAGAGGTGGTTTGATAAATCTCATTGCCATAAAGGAAGAGGTGCAATTCTATTCAGAGATTTAATATGGCTTGTAACATAATTTTAAGCTCGGATCTTGAGACAACATATTCCCTAAACCTCAGTGCCTCTCAGTCCAAAATATTTTGATAGGCTTAGTAACAGAGTTTAAGAAAACACAGGGGTTTTTTTAGCTTACTGTATAACAAAAAGACAGCGCTTCTGCACAGCCTTTTGATGATAAGTACACATATGCTTACACACAGAGTACTAGTCATATGATTATGTACCTGTATATATATGTAGACTCATTGTGCTCATTTCCATTAAAAAGTCAGAAGATAGGAGAATGAACACTTATTTTGCCCCTGCAAGGTTAATTCTACCCATTGTGCAGATTAGAGACAGTACCGTAATTTATTTCATGTTCACTTTTTTTTTCCCACACAGAGCCCTTTATTGCTCAGTGCAGAAAAGAATGTATTTGAGGATTTATTTTTTTTTTAAACACCGGAATTTTTCTTACACAATCTGCACGGGTACCTCAGAGAGAAAGTTTCAGGAGAAAAAGGTATGGTTATGATGTGTAACACATGATGGAAAAAATGTATTTACGAAAATTGTGCCCCTGGGAAAAAGACACTTTCACCATAAAAAGGGGACAGGGAGTGAAGTATTTGTTTTCCTGTGCAGAGGAGACACGTATTTGAGGTACAGATCAACATGCTGAATAACACAGAAGTAAATACTGATTGGCTTTCTGCATTCCCAGAGCACACTGCCAGTTCCCCAGTTAGACCCTACTCCTACGCAACAAACTATGCTAGGGGTGGTATGTTATCCTTGTCACTGAAGAGAAAGACATTATGCACAGAAGAGGGCACCAGTTTCCTACCCATATATTTATCCAGCCTCTCAGATATGCTTACAATAAGGGTTATATCAGAATATAGATGGCAGTCAGGAGTCAACAGAGTCCACAAGTTGTCATTGTATTAGTTAAAATTCATGTCCACTCTTCTGACACAGTTCATTTTGTCTTCTTGTACCAAAAGCAATTAGTCATTGGTCCACATCATCAGAAAGTTCAGTTACTAGGCTGAATTTTTTTTTTCCATTCAAAGTCCAAATTCAGTGGATTAGCTACCTGTTCAGTCAACCACAGCAGTAGTACCCAAGTTTTTGAGATGTTAGGCTCATACCAGTTTGATCTCCCTGCTCAGTTTCACACTTTACTTGTCCAGCCACTCAGAGGCTGATGACTGGTCTTTACTGCATTTCTCACCTCAAAGAAGAAGCTTTTACCTAAGCAAGATATGGGGGAAGTTGAAATATAATCAAAACAATCCAGCCTGTCTGATTTTTCATACCTGAAAATGGTTTCTAACAAGTTAGGATTTCTGTGTGGGATAAAAGAACTATGGGAAAAGAAAAAGCATTTCCAGTACAACAGCTTACCTGATCATAAGAAATAGTGTGGTCTTTCTCACCAAAAATGAAAAATGTGGGATTTAGTAAATTGTATCTTTCTTCAGAGTCCCTAATTATTCCTAGAATGTTTTTGAGAAACAGTCTGTTAGTGAGGTTAACATTTTTGCAAGATAAATGGCAAATTAAAAGACAAAAGTTCTATTTAGGTTTACTCGTTATGTACATTTTTTAGATCAGGACAGTTTCTATTTGGATGGAGAAAAAGCATGTGGAAAATAGATTTCCTCACTCTCCAAGCACTAAAAAAAAAAGATTAGAAAATTATTGTGCAAAAGGAAGCAATTTTTTTCTGGTTTACAGCATTCTTAAATTTTTATACCAATATAGCATATTGCTGAAATAACCATAATTAAAATCTGCAACTCACCTTTGAGTTGAGTATTTACAGAAATCGTTTCAAAGCAATAACTAGACTTGCAAACTATGCATAGTCATGTGAGCCCATGTAAGTTTTCATGTGTTCTACACTACCATAGAGGGACACCGCAGCGGTTAATTGAGGATTTTTCAGCATCAAGTGATGTACTGCCATTCCACCCCAGGAAAACCCAACGACACCAATCTTCTTTGCACCACATTGTTCCTTTAGATACTTCAAGACAACATCAGCTTCCCTAAGACATATAAACAAAAGTACACTAAGGAATCTATTGCAGAATCAATACTTGACAATTTAAGAAGTAAATTAAAAGAGATACATGACTTTTTCTGTGTCTGCATCCCCAATTATTTAAAACAGAGAATACTGGGCATTTAGGCCCAGAGCAGTGGCTTCTATTCTTAAACGGGAGTTAACATCTCTGGTCCTAGTTTAGGGAAGTTCAGGTGTAGGTATTTAAATACTTACCTGAATTGTGACCTGCTCCTTTGTTTTCAAAAGAAGCAAATTTTTAATTGAATCACTTTGTCTAGGGCAGGACAACTAAAGACAAGACATATCTGCAAGTAGAACAACACCTTGCATTATGGACTGTAGGAATAGATAAGCTTCACTGTGCTATCTCTACAGAGTCCACCTATTTAGATAAAGATTTATCTTAGTATGTCATTCCTGTTGCATGAGTTAATATTAAAATATCCTACCAAGCCCACATGCAGTAATACTGTACTGAAGTAGCAATTACTCAAAATTAAACTGTCAGTAACTATAATGTTTAAAAAAACAGGTATTGCATGAGGTATAATGCAAAAAATATGCAAGTTATTTTTAATGTAGGCCAGAGCAGGTAATCATTTTTTTTTTAATTGCTAACTTCTTAGGTCTCAATAGTTTTATCTTTTTTATTATCTACAAAGTTTGAAATTAATTTTAAATGCAGACTGCATATACTAATAACTATTTTCAAGTATTATGCACATTAGTATGGTCATCACGGGTTTGGTAAGGCTGAGAAAAAAGCAGTTCAGGACTGACACAATCAGGAGATTGTCCCCTAGGCCTGTAGCATGTGCACTGTGAATGGATAAGCTCTCTCAGATTTGATTTGTTTGGAAGGGTAGTAAGTCATGGGTATGTTGCATTCTTTGTGCTCTGAAAGAGCAATAGATCTGAACTTGAGGGCAGCTACAAATGAACCCTCAAAAGACAGCACAGGCATATCCTTGAGGTCTTAATTGTTTATGACGGTGCCCACATATCTGCTCAGTCTTTGATACAGGATTTTTTACAGGTGTTAGTCATTTGTCTTTTCAAAAAATTTGGTCACAGCTTCTGCTACTATATGGTCAAAAGCTTTGCTGAGAGATGTTGAAGTCAGGCTGTGACCGCTGGGACCTCTTGAAAGGGTCAGAAGAATACTTGTGGCTTACAAGATGCTAGCTGAGTAATAGGGTGTCACTGCCTCACTATCGTCTGCTGAAGTTTTAGACTGTGGTGATAGATGCTGAAGGAACAGTAATGCCTCCCATAATTCAGGGAGCCGTGTTACAGGCACTACTAGGCTCTCCAGATAGCAGGCCCTCTATTTCACATTGAGAAGAACAGTACAGTCGATCAGATCTATCTTGGGTTTTGGCAGTCCTGCAAATTTTGATCTAGTGCTGCTCAGGAGAGTATCATCTGCACCTATCATTATCTACAAGGCAGAAAGCAAGATGGGCAAGTGACAACTGGCAGATAACATGAGCACTTGTGGAAGAGTTTTCCTCCTTATCTGAGGAACTGGAGGAATCAGCACTTGTGGGTGAGAGTGCTGGGTATTTCATAGCCTGTGAAACACTGGCTATGAGCCTGTGCAGCCAGTATGTCATAGTTAGAAAAGGGCCCAGGAAAACAAGATGGGGACAATAAGCTGAAATTTGCTGAATGCTTTTTAAAGTTCAAGTATAAATATTCATCTTACTTGTCTACTTTCATAGGATCATGACCCTTCATCCAGTCAGCAAAGTCAGCCCAGTGATCAGTAGTTTTCCAGGGCTCTGTTCCCTTGAAGAAGTCTGGGCAGATGGTTCTGTGTGAGACATGGAATCAAGTCAACTTTCACATCCAGGTGGGGAGAATCTGTGGATGTCTAGAAGTCTCCTAATGTCTTTTCTACTCAAGAGTACACATCTACATGGTTATTATCTGAATCGTATTCTACTCATCCTGTTCTGGCAATTAGCAGAGCTGAAAGTATATGTCTTTCTATGGAAAAAAGCCCACAAATAAACTCTCATTATTTCCTTAGACATTCTTAATACAAAAGTAAAGGGATTAAGCAACCCTCCTGATTCTATATAAACACATATATATCTCTTTGCTATTAAAAGCTACAGCAGCTGTTCAAAAGGTTTGGTTCTGAAAAGCTTATACAACTTAAAGATAGATACCAATGTTTATCTTTTAATCACCCATGCTGCCACGTAAGCACGAACACTGGCACTTCATGACTCTCCTTGTGGCTTTGTGCTCATGTACCCATTTTTGATGGGTCAATTTTAGTAGCTTTGGTGGACTTTTTTTTTGGAGGAACATTTACTCCCTTTGCATTTTTATTCGCTCAGACTGAAATGGTATGGTTGCCCTATGTGTATGGGAAACGCCATATGCCATGCTTAGCTTTGGGGCTGGTAATCTATCAGTGCATTTAAGAGGAAGATAGGATTGCTTACATGTATCCATGACCTGCAATCAAATCGACTATGTATCTAATGTCCGGGAACAGCCATCCAAATATATCATGAATCACAATCACAGCTTTGTCTGTGAAAAAAGATGGTCTACAAACATAGGCCTTGATGTGCTCAATTTGTACTTCATGTCCAAGGCACCCATAGTGAGATCTTTCTCCAGAATCATATAGGAAAGGATCACCCATTTGGAAACCTAAAAAAAAAGAAAAAAAAAAGAGAGCAAGAAAGTCGAAAGAATTTGTTAATACAAATCATTAAAGGCAAATAAAGGCAAATACAATCTGCAGAAAGTAGTTCAATAATTTCTGTAAATAACATTGACATCCTTGTCTGAAAGGAGAAAGTAGGGAAAAAAAAGCAGTGTTCCAGTACAGAATAGCTCTTAGTCTGTTATGTGTTATTAAGCTGAGAATGAAGAGAAATATCAAAAGGAATGTTATAAAATTACAAACAACCTGCACATGTAGGTCCTGACTCTCATGTCACATTTGTTTTGCTCCCATGCCACTCTGTCAACACTGGTGTGAAGCAGTACAGCTTCAGATGTCACTCTCTCCCCAGGCATGGGGCCACCACGTGTGTCTTCATGGGGAATCCTATGCTGGTTTCTCTGAATTATGTGATGGGTGAGTAGCACAGCACTCAACTGCTACAGAAAAGTACAGTGGTCAGTGCTTCTATCAATGCTGGCACCTGCTAGCTAATCTGTGCTTTTGGTAGCAGCATCACAGCTGTTTTGGGAGCCGATTATCGGGCGCAGTTGCTGCAGGACTCCAGTATGGATTTGTAAGTTAGATTCCAACGCCTTGGGCCCATATGCCCTTGAAAGGGATTACAAGAAAACAAGCAGATTTGCAAATCTCATTCAAAATGTGTGAGAGTATTTGGTGTTGTCCCTTCTCCAAAAATAGCAATTACAGACAATGAGTCAGTAGCTGTGCTGGAGAGATTAAAGTCAAAAGTTTTTCTGACTCTCTGTGTCAGGAGCTTGGAATGGATTCTGTGTAAAAAGTAGACTGTGATCCTGTAATTAAAAGCAGTTTTATAATGCATCTGTACAAGGAATCCAATTAAGTCTGCAGGAGCAGTGTTAATAGTAGCATTTCCTGGCCATGTACTGACTCTGAAACTGTCCTTGGGGACGCAGTACATGCACCTGCATATACATTATGACTGTCTCCGCTTCATCATTTCTACATCAGCATATTATTTCTGTTTGAGTTGTAACACGTACTTCAGAAAACTATCTGGTCTTCATGGAAGTGCGGCAAATTCTGGCAAAAATTGTATACCTTCCTCAGCTCTCCATTAACCACAGCAGCGGAGAGCTGGGTTTCACTGAGTAATGGTAAATTTTGCCTAGGCAATAGGGCCACATTTGGAGCCATGGTGCACACAGACTGAAGAACAGAGAGTCAGTGCTGCAGAGACTCACCGCTTGCTTGTGCCTTACACAACACTTCCCAGCTTGCATGATTAACTCAATAGGCTCAATAACAGCATCCAAATTTTATATGCATTTAGAGTGCCTTATACCCAAGATAATCAGCCTTCCCAATGTATTGTGCAGAGACACTGTTCTTCCTCATCCTCTCCCAAGCCTGGGGCTGCTCTCACCAGATCTGGCAGGGCTAGCACTGAGTTTGAGCAAATATGTTTGATTACAACTGTAACCCCTGGCTGATAGAGTGTGGTGTAGAGATACAGGAACTGGGTGAATGTGGCTTTACTGCTAGAATCGAGCTGCTTCAGAAATAGCCATGATGTGGATGATCTCACATCAGAGTAATCCTGTGCTGATAACTGAGAGCTGATTACATTTGTTAATTGTTCTACCACCTTTCTCAACAACTGAATGTCAGGATTGGTGCTAGGATGCATAAACTAGCCTGATCTTCAGGACTAAAACATCCATTGTTTTGGCATTGTATGAAAGCAGAAGTTGTAACATGCATGGGAGAGTACCTCCTAGTTTAAGCCCCCCATAATAGGCCTGAACATGCTTGAAAGATGTCTGTTTATGCAAAAGTTCTTCCTACCTCTTTTTTTTAACCTAAGATGAACGAGCTCGTTGAAGTGCAAGAGACTGCCTGGAGCATTCACAGGCACTCCCAAAGACAGCTAACACCGCTGGCTTCTGAGATGGCAGCCACAGTCTTACCCCACTAAGGTCTTTTGTTCAGAAGGGCACAACCTATGGTGTTCCCTTCAAGGAAGTCATATTTAGGAGGCATTAAGCTTTGCAATAGTTGTGAAACAGCTTACAGCCTATCTGTTGGTTGCTTCCCAGAAATCATTTCTTTGCCCTGTCTTTATTGATGCCTAGCCAGCTGGCTCTCCTCCAGGCACCAGGCTGCGGAGAACCTTAGTAAATAGTCAGCCACACCTCAACTGCTTAGAAGTCGTTGACGGGATCCTGTTCAGTCAGCAGCTTTATTTGTTCCCGCCCAATTTATCCCACGCAACACGGTGTAGCGAAGCAACAAGCCAGGATATTTCCTACCTATCCTGTCTCACCTCATTCCCTCTTCCCACCAATTTCATCCATTACACTTTTCCTTTTCCTGCTTTCCCCATGGCATGGTTCCAAGCAGGCAGCATCTCGCCTTTACATCCTGCTCCTCAATCGCTGAGCTCCAGCACAGAGGAGACACGGGGCCTGGCACAAAGCTAGGAACAGGGGAAAAACCGACTGCTGCTAACGGGGAGAAAAAGAGTGATATCCATGAGTCTGCTGTCATCCTTCTGCTCATTAAGAGAAGGGCTTCTTATAGCTTCTCCTTCTCACCAGTGGTTCTACTCTTCATTGGGTGTCTCAGTATCACTCAATACCAACTCACCTCATATAACTGAGGAGAGTTATCTACTATTATTATAAGGCAAAGGTGAGCTCCCTTGGGTGGTAGGACAGACCCAAACTATTACATTTCTAGGGAGCAACAAATCACATGTTAAATCCTGCTGAGTTTTGGTTTTCAATAGGAAAAAACAAATCCCTACTTGGCAGGTGGGGCTAAAAATCTTTTCAAAAACAATCAGGTAAAACAGGGGCAAAGACAGTCCTAAGGATAATCCCCACTTCTCAGAAAGTGAGTATGAGCACGTGATCTCAAAATGCTGTGCTGTTTGGCAGGACCTTGGACTAGTGATGCCAAGATGTTACATCTCTGCCGTTTTCCTGGGTCCAGTGATAACATTTTAAACTCCAGCAGTAATTTGTTTCAATGGTAAGTGCTCCAATGGGCCAAACAAGGAAAAGAATGGGAATTCGTTACCATAAGGGCAAGAGAAATTATTATGGTCCTTTAATGTGATCTTGCTACTGATGGACATAAAACGGTTACCCGTGTCATCAGAACTATTGCTGTGCCACAGCTTGCAGCAAGCACCCAAAATGAAACCCAGTCTTTCCCAAAGTTGACACCCTTTATCTTCACCTTATCCACTCCCTAATACTTGTCTTTGTGCATTTTTTTACCGAAACCAAAATAAAGGTCTCTCTTTAAAGGAGTGGGTTTTGCTAAATGTTTTGTGCCTTTTCAAAGAGCTGTATCTAATTGCTTAGCAATTTCAGATTTCTCCCTTTCAAAACAGTTAAAAGTACTTAGCCTTTCTCTGCTGCCAACTCAGTCTTTGTGGACCAGTTTGCCAACACATACCTGGAGTACAGGATCCTGTTTTAGCCCAGCTCGCTGCTTCTGCTCAGAGAGATACCAGCTAGATTTCTCTAAACACAAGAAGAAGAAAACCAGTTCTGCTGACAGTTTTGCTCCTGCTTTCTGCCCATCCAGTTTCCAGGTGCTCTTCAACTCTTCTGCAGACTTTGGGATTGGGAGGTGAGGAGGAGAGGCTTAGCACGGGAGTCATCCCCACCGGAAGGGGTGGGGACGGATCATGCAGAGAAGCAGGGTGCAGCAGGCTCCACATCAATTGCCTTTTACTCCACCTTTTATTTATTTATTATTTAAGGAGTTTAGAAAGCAAGATGCACACAAACGCTATACTGCATTTATTTTTTTCATCTCTCTAAATACATGTAATTCCTAACAAATGTACAGAGAAGTTAAAATGAGGACTGCTGAGTCTTCTTATCAGCAGACTTCAGTTTTCTGGGAAAAATTCCCTTCCAGACCTGTACACTACAAAGTAAATTATGTGTGTGATGCAGCCATTTAAGACACTGCAGAATCTTTGGACCTCAGCATTTATAGCTGAGACACTTAGCATCAGTGGTGCATTTGCTGGTGCGAGATTAAATTCAGAGATGCATTTTCTTATGGTATATTCATGTGCTTTTATTGCCCGTAATAAACGTCTTCAATGGAATTTGTGCCGAATTAAGATGAATCTGTCCTGGCAAACTTGCAGCATAAAAAAATTATGGAAGTCTCCCTAGCACACAGATTAAACATATTACAGCCACACCCACAAGTATTCCCAACAAGTCCAAAAGTGTTCCAGGTTATTTTTTATTAGACTTGCTTTCAACAAGTTAGAAATATTTGAGTCTGAGCTGGTTGTTATTGATGGTGGCTTGTTGAAATTTTCCATTCCTATTTCCATAATGGCCTTGTATGCAAGGAACATTAGCTTAGCCCTCAGGCTGATGTCTACTATAGCTTTAATTTTCTCTGTGTGTGCACACGGTTTGTGTGTGTGTGAATGTTGGGGGGGGAGGAATGAGAGAGACAAAAGAGCTCAAAGAAAATGACAATGTCATTTCAAGTCAAAGATGAATAAAAAAATTTTGATCCTAAGTGTGTATGACAAGTCCCACAGTCACTCTGTAGATCCTCAGCAGTACTCTGTGTGGTAGTGACCACTGTGTAACCTGAGGACTATGTAAAACAGGTCATGGTTGGATTCAGTTCACCAAACTTGAGATATTTTCAGTGAGGATGTCTACATGTCAGCAAGGTGTCTACACTCCCACAGTTGTCATCAAGATTTAGGGTATGATTCACACTCTATGGGTGTCTTCTTTAGAATGAAATAAATAGGCCCCTAGGTGCCACCAACTGTGCTGATCACGGAGTTTAATGGCAGCCTACCCACCTAGTGCAGGTGCAGATTGCTGTGCTGAGTGCATCATCAGTCAGGCAAGATGAGTCCCACCTCTGTGTGCTGTGGGAGCTACACGCAACTCAGAGTTTGTCATGTTTGTCATGACCAGACAGAGGGTGTTTGTCCTGTCATACCTGTCAGTAGTTTTGCACATCAGGATTGTATAAGAAGCCATTAAAAAGATTGCTTGTGTTGCAAGGGAGGGAGTGGGGAGACCGCAGAAAAGATTCAGTTTATAGTTTGATATGAATGGCATCTTGCTTGAGCTTGTCTAATCCCACCTGGGTGGGCATGCTGTACTCAGATCCACAAGACTGAAGTACTGCCTTCCTACCTTGTCCCCCCAAGACTTGGGTCTGTCCAAGCTGTGGTCCCCTGTGGAACAGACTGGGCCAGCAGAAGCAGACATCTGATCCTACATGCATCTCACGACTGTAAAACCTGTCTTCATGCATCTCTAATTGGGGGTGGTTAGGGTGAAAGGAGAGCGAAGGACGCGCTCTGCTGTAATGCAAGCCTTTGCCTGCACACTGTGTTTATGTTTGACCCCAAATCATTTAGATCTCCCATACCTGAAGAGACTGTCTCTTTCCCCCTAAGATATAATCACCTCTGTAATGGACTCAGGATTATGGAGTTGATTGCACACATGCATCTCCTACAGTCAAGCAACATATACATTTATTTTTTTAAGGCTGCTGTGAACATGACTATTTTTAGGGTTTCCAAACAAAAAACAAAAAAAAAGGAAGACAACAGACAAGGGTTGGAATGAGCACAACAGATTCACTTGTTCAAACACACAGTGGTCAAATTTCTCCTTCACCTGAAATACACAGCTGGTTTTTGTTTGGTTTTATTTTTTTTTCTGAAGGTTTGTACCAATACTCCTCTAATTGCTCCTCCTGTTTTTATAGAAATGGGCATGGAATAAAACCCTAGAGTAAATACTCACAGCTGTTGGCTGCATTTTTAGCTGTATGTTAACATAAGAAACCAGATCCTAGGACATGCAAGCCTGCTGTCCCAAGGCAAAATAGAAAGGTATTATCTCCCAGACAACTACTGATAGATAAAAACCCAGAAAGGCAAGCACTCTGTTGGCATCTGGTGCAGAAGTGAAAGCGTCCAACGGAGAGACCAATGGACAGGTTTAAACATGCCCCGTTTACTGCCACCTGGTACAGTACTTGGAGTGCTGTTGGAAGCAACAGTCTTGTCAGAAAATCAAAATCATTAAAAATGTCACATTTATGTTGTGAAAAACCTGTTCAAAGTGCCTATGATGAGTGATGCTTTGCTTGCAGCCTAGAAGCTGCAGATAAGGCAAGAGGGATGGTGACGCTCCCCTCTCCTCTTGCGTGGGTCCTGCCGGCAATAGCAGCCTTGTTAAGGGGTCACCACCGCTGAGGGTACCTCGTGAGGAACCAGTAGAGAGGCTCTCAGGAAGATTTAGTGGAGAGGCATGGCGGGATGGGGTCAGAACAGCTCAGCTCTGTGGAGCCAGCTGTAGTGCCAGTGAGAGCTCATACTCAGCACCCGCCCTGAGAGCAAGAGGCATCCCTTGGGACTTGGGTGGCTACAGGAGGGGAGCGTAGCTAGTCCCTCTCACACAACTTCTCTGAAAAGAGAGGGCCTAATTAGTGGACTTGTAATTTGGAGCTGGGTTTGTGGCTTTTGTTTCTGTATGTTTTTCCGATTCCTTTCCCTCTATCCATACCTATAACTTTAATTATGCCAAAGCAATAACAGGAAAACTATTTTAATATGGTGGGTGACATGCAAAGAGGCGTATTAAAGTTACCTAACACTGTCCAGGTGTTTCTAGGTTATTCAGCAGCTCATCACTTTATTAAGAAACACTTTTAATGGAATTTCAGTACAAGCCACATGATTCCAAATAATAATGAATATTAAGAGCAATAGTACATTTTGGAGCAATGGCTCCAAAATAGGTACCCCAGATCAGAGGCAGCACCACTGTTGCACTGAACAATATAAATAGAGACATGAGCAAGACAATAGAATTAAGATTACATGGATAATTGCATGGATTAAAGTCTGATTTCCTTATCTAAAAACCTGAACATCTATTTTTTGCATGACTTAAAAATATGTGTATTATTTTTTCTTACCAAATATTTTGTCTTCTGCTCTAAAACCACAAAAATTTGGAAACCAGAAGTGACTAAAAAGTACTTTTCCTTTCAGTTATCCGCCATTCAGACTATTACCTTCAAGGATTAATTCATTCCACGTATTTAGTCATTGAAAGCTGAAATTTGTGTGCAGAATATTCCCCATAAAATGTTGATTTAAAAATATATATATATTTGATCTGGTTTGCTCCAGGGCACAAGTCCTTTTTTCTTTTTCTTTTTTTTCCCTTTATTTGGTATAAGTTGTCTCATACAAAACTTATCTAATGCTCATTTTATATTTCAGGAACTTTCTATGATTAATCAGCTAGAAGGGGGTCATTTTGTTTGCTTGTAATTGAGGCTGTACCTGCACTGAGGTATAAACAAAATTTCGGTCTTCAGTACAAATAAGTTGCCTTGATCAAAAAGCTGCACCTTATGCCAGTAGAACTTTTCAGAAGAGGCAACTTTCATGAGTAGAAATCTGGCTTCTCCTCTGTAAACTCCCAGTGTGCACTTGAACAGTTTGATTTGGCTGAGATTTTTCAAGAGATCCTTTTTAAAGCCAAGAGGACCCCGAAATTTCCACTTACATATGATCCCCCACAGGTTATACATCTTCTAGATGAACATTTAGTGGTGTTTTCATAAATGGAAAAAGGGGAAACGTTTGCTGCTATCACTGATTATTGAACAGTTGTGGCAAAAATTACTATACTAAATCAGTGTCTTAAACTCCAAGACTTTAAACAGAGTGCCAGGAAGAAAAACCCTTCTTCCCATGTTTGCTTGACTTTAAAAGTCCTGTTTTGCAAACATGTCTATGCATTAGTAATCTTGGACTGGATCCAGGCAGCTGTGGACTGTATCCCACAAAGCAGTACAGACGCCAAAGTGCAACATCAAAGCAGCAAGTTTAAGGAAAGTAAATATAAGAGCTTCTAATTATATTACAAGGTAATTACCATACATAAATCAATTCAGAGCAATCAAGGTACTTTATTAAATACATTTGCAGGGAGCACCTGTTCTTACCCTTTTTCTAAAGCGAAATAATGAACTTTGGCCTAGCAGAAAGAAATCACATTTCAGTGTAATCCTGCAAATGGTTGAGTCTCTGCTGGGAGTGAGCATACCTACCCCCCAGTCTGTGCCAGTTTAACAAAATCAGTTTCTCAGTCGTGAGAATGGCCCAGCCCACCGCGTGTCCCTGCCCAGCGCTGCGCAGGGCAGGCACAGGCAGGCACACGGAAGGGAACGCTTGGGCCAGGGAGGCCAACCAGACTGAGTCGCTGCCTACCCTATCTGGTTCAGAGAGGACGTCTGCTGCGTGTGTCATCAAACGTCGTGGTGTGGAAGAGGTTGTTTCCCCCTGCCTACCCGGACATCTGCCCCTGCCCACCTGGAGAGCTGGAACTTTTGCAAGGGCTATGTGTGCTGAAGCAGCGGTGCCAACGAAGACTGAACTTCCAAGCTCACTCATCCACAGCTCGTTTGTGAACTAGCGAGTTTCAAACTGGAGGTTTCAGCAAGGAGAAAGCATGAATTTAAGCAAGAAACTTCAAGGCCTTACCAGATTTGCTCTTAAGGTCTGATATTACCGCTCTTAAGGTCTGATATTACCACCTCCAGTCCTGACAATTTCCAGCATACTGCTTCCTTCTGGTCTGAAACAAATGGCACCCCAGTTCCCTGATAGACCCACAACAAGAACTCAGAGAGCTGACAAGTTATGGGCCGTGAGGCAAAAAGCTTAGGGCCACCTTATTCAATCCTTCACAAGGTTCCTCTCTCAGGTGCTTTGATTTTCCCTTTTTTCCCCCAGGAAGCTATAGAGATGATGGCCTGTCTGTACTTGACACAGCAGCTACCATAAAGCGTGCCCCTCCCAGAGCCCCGTCTTGGGCTGCAGCTCAGACCTCAGGCCAAGCTCATCTGTTCATTACAGCCTGTTCTCCTGGCTCAGGAGGAAAAACCAACCCAAACCTGAAACCCTTCCCCAGCAAGCTGAATCAAATCCCCAGTAACCTGCCTCTCTTCAAAGAGACCAACAGTGTGCACCTCAACTTATTAGCTGCCCCAGATCCCCTAGCTTGCTTGTAGGTTTGCTTGGGGAGCCACGATCCATTTTTTTGAGTGAAATCACTGCTTGCTTCTACCAAGCCAGACCCCAGCGGGTTTCCTTTCCTCCTTGTGCAAACCTTTGTGTAAGCCCAGATACAAACAACAAATGAGTTCTCCAGGGTGTGGATGATCTTTGGGCTTGTTGTCTGGATAAAGAGGGGGAGGGAAAAAAGGGAAGTTAGCCATCTTCTCCGCAGAAGGAATTCATTGTTTGTCTCTACCATCACATACTCTTTCTCATGAGAGAGTGATAAATTGACATTAATGGGATAGCATTTGTCTGAATGTCCATACAAAACATAAAACTTGGATATAAAGGAGATACGAATAATGCTGTGGGAGGAAGTCTTAGATAGGCTGGTCCTGAAAGAAGAACCCAGGACTTTGTATCCAAGGCACGTGCCCTCAGTGTGGCCTTGAAGATTTAACATAAATATGCTTGGTCAGAGATCCATGTTCAAGCTACTGCTCCACCATGCTTATTCGTGTGGAGACTGCCATACCCACATGGCTACTTCTTACCCTCTATCATCTCTGGGAGAACTTGCCTTTGTACAGCCACTTACGTTTTGATGTGAGCCGGAGCCAGGAGCCTGATTCCTCTCATTCCAGTTGGATACCAGTATACTATTAGCTATTCCAACACTCCCTCTCTGGTTTTAAGCAGAAATCGGTGCCTGCTGATGATCTTTTCCCCTGAAATTTCTTCAAAAGTGGCACCAAAACTGAATTTTGATCATGTGGATTTTTCTGATGATATATATTTATCCTTAAAAAAATCACAGCCAGCTCATTTCAATTCCTTAGAGTTAGACCCCAAGGTTTGGCTGAGCACAACCATTTCTGTATATTATGCAACAATCGTGATAAGTTCTTTCCTGTGAGAAAAGACATAAATGCCAATATTTTCAAACTTAAAGCTCTGAAAGCTAAATGAATTCCCATATTATGTGAGTTGAGAGGAAACAGTAAGCATAGCATGACTCAGAAGAACAGCAATGAAACTGCACATTCCTCACTGAACTTGTGAATTATGCAAATAGAAAGTCAGAAATTAAACAACAGACTACTGCCTTGGCATTGTAATTAAGGCTCTTCATTACCACAGAAGATGCTTTTATAATATAGGTTTGTTAAAAGGCCTGTTTTATGTTTCCTGCTTTGATGGGATAAAAAGGTTTTGTGAAGTTTGGGAAACAACTGGTTTCCCTAAATGCAAACTAGATGCTGCACATTTCACCTGGGTACAGTTCAGAGTAATTTTTGATGTGTTTTTCTTCATCTTTCAGGCAGCTGAACTACTGGCAGCTGTGTTGCTTACTCCTGGAAGCATCCCAGAGAATCTCCAGAGTTCAAAGGCTGTTAGGAATTCTTCATAGTCTTTAGATATGGTATCTTTTTGAGGAACTCTTCTTTCTGTGATCTCCCAACAGCAGCTGAAAGCCAACAATTATAACCTCCTTGTCACACTTGTAACTTTCTTTTCTCTTGTACTAAATGGCTCTCCACTTATCTTAAATGCAAATTTTACAAAGAAGAAAATACACTTTTTCTGAATTTGTTTTTTCTGAAAATGAGAAATATATGGTTTTTTCCAGCTCTAGATTTTTAAAAAAAAAGAACATGACTGAGATGCTGAAGAAGCAGCCAAGCTCAAGCCAAGCTCAGAAGAACCAAGCCAGTACAAGTCCCAGTCCTACTGCACACCTCTTTCCCAAGGCTCCACTCACTTTACTCCCTGGGCTCCAGGAGGGACTTTGATTTTCCCATGGAGCACAACACTAAATACATATGCTAATTTTGTAAGTACAATGGATTTAGGATGGACATCCAGGTGAGTGAAAATTTTTCTCTTTCAGCTTCCAACTTTCATTAAAATATGGTCATATTAAATAACTGAAAATGAGTAGGCAAAGAATCTTATTGAGTGTCTGTGATTATATGTGCTATGGAAGTGCAGGACATGAGTAAATACCTTTGAGAAGTTGACAGATATCAATACAGCAACTGGAATATAGCAGGCAGGGAAAGTGAGATGGAAAAATAGATGGAAAAGTCACTGAACTGTAATTACATTTTAGTAAATTGTTTGTTGCTCTGCATATTATAAATATGGGTTTTCAAAAACAGAAAGAGGTCTTTAATGTCTTTCTTCTCATGTGTCTTTCAGTGACAATCTAAATTAAACCCTTTTTTGGTCATGATAGCTGATCTGGAATTGATCCTACATCCAAAATCTACAAGCCAATCCAAAGTATACTGCAGGTCCAAGAACATTTCAGATATAATCATGAAAGTTATATAAACATAAATACATTAGCATATTTAACATAAGCATACATTTTCAAAACTCAGTTTTGGACTGCAGTAAGAAAATCTAAAGCAGAAAACCAAGTACGAGCTCTCCTTGCTGTACAGATTTCCAATTCACCTATATTCACAGATCCCCGTTGCTTAGACAAACTAGACAGCCCTGGGTTCCCTCTCTCTTGACCGACTGGGACTTCCTCCTGTCACTGCAAGATAAAGGCTGCTGGTGAGAACACATCAATTCACACAGGCATGCTGCTCAGTAGGACTGTGCTGGCATGCTGCCAGACTAGATCCAATCCTTTACAGCCAGGCTCACACAACAGGCTCCTCGCATGAGACCATTTGGTGCGTCAGTGCTGGGAGCACTCCCACACCCCTGTCCCTGCCCCCTGCCTCCTTCTCGGTGGGGAGCTAAAGCCCTTCTCTTTTCTCCTGGCTTTGGACTGCTTGATACTGTTGACAGGACATTTTACCAGGTAGCATTTTCCATAGAACTTCCTAGGTTTGAAACAAAAGTTCACGGAATGGCATCAGGGTGACAGTCACCCCTACCTGGGCCCTCATCAATAAAGCAAGGTTAGAAACTCCTGGCACATTCTTTCCCACATCACCCTGAACAGAGGGACAAGGGCTAGTCCCTGGGGCAGGAGCTGGGACTGCTCCTCGCTGGGGCTTTCTGCACTTTCTGCAGCTGACTAGAGGCAGAGACCATCAGCCGTGGGCACATCGCCCAGGCGCTCCTGGGGGAAGCACTGAGTTGTCAGATCTTTCTCCCCAACCACCTCCAGTCCCAGCTGAGCACAGGCAATGACTGACCCAGCTGAAGGGGTTTTGGCAGTCACGGGGTGTGATCTGGGGGTTATTCTAGTGAAGACACAGCAAGATACAGCAGCCTGAGGCAGGACAGTGGATCGGCAGCCCCTGGTAACCCACTTGTTCAGCTGCCACCAGCACTGGCAAGGTGCAGGGCAGCTGTGCAGGATGCTGCTTCAGATGGTGAAGGCTTCAGACACCTAGAAATGCCCGGGGGCCTCTCATGTAACAGGCTTAATCAGATGGCAGCATCAAGGCAATAGCTTTCCCAACATCTGCAACTGCTCATTTCGTGCCCATCAACTTGCCACATGGCCCCTGCCAGGTGCATACCACCGTGGTCCCTGCCTGGCTGGCCCACTGCAGGCCCCAGAGATGCCCTCTCCTCCGCCACCCTCTTCTCAAAGTCGCTAAACCACCTCCTGGGGCTGGAGCAGAGGTGCCCTCTTGTGGCACCCACCCAGCTCTGTCACCTCTCTGGATCTGCCCGTGCTCCTGCTCCTGGTCTCCAGGTCTCAGCTGCCATGAGGCTCTTCCACTGCAGGTTCCATAATCTTCCTGTGGACTGAGATGAAGCTGACTGACCTGTAGTTCCCCGGATTCTCCTTCTTCACCTTGAGGGTGGCTGTGACACTTGCCTTTTTCTCGTTTTCAAGGACCTTCCCCTATTAACAGTTCTTGACTTCTAGTCTCTCTCCTAGACCCCCTCCTCTCAGTCACCCCTCCCGACTCGCCACACTCATCTTGGCCACGCTATTCACCATAATCCTTTCCACCATGCTTCGCATCTGTACAGCTCCTGGCTGCTCTTCCGCACGCCTGCACAGCAGGTCCCCTGTACAGAAGGAGAAACTCCACTTGCTCAGCTTCAGCTTACCCCCATCGGGAGTGAGATTGAGGGAGGAAGAGAGAGTTGTCCATGAGCCTTTGCTTTCCTTGAAGCGACTGTGAGGTTCAGGCCTCCCAGAGAACTCCCTGCCCTTTATTGTATAAATTCTCCCCTGTCCTTCCATACAAGCAGGATCAGGAACTGGCTCAGGGTGACCAGGAGTGTGTAAGAAAAGCAGAGATAGTGCATCCCCTCAGGAGGCTATAAATCATTTGAAGAACTCTGCTGTCCTTCCTGGTAGAAGATCATTGACAGAAGAGAGAAAAGGAATGAAACTTGAGGATTCAGGGAAAAACTAAAGAGAAGGAGAACTCCATTTGCCACCCCAAATATAAGAGTCCTGACTATAAAATTTGGTACAGGTTTCTGACAGCAATTTGTGTTCTCAAGGCTCAGCTGATAATGAATCAGAAAACACAGGCTCTCAGAAGACTCTTCCTTCTAAAGTAGGGATAAACTAGACACTTACTTCTAAAGTAGGGACTTTTCCAGATGTTCTCCTTTGAAAAGGACAGATTCCAAACAGGTTTGTTCTCAGGAGCTGAATGGGGATGCTGAGTTGAGCTGCTCAGATACTCTTCAGACCCTCTGAGGACAAGGCCATGAGAAAGAAATACCATGCGCTGCCATTTCTGTGTGTATCATCACCCTTGTGAGACGACTCTTTCTTTAGCAACTTTAACCAGGCTGAGGCCCTGGCAGAGGCCCATCTGACATCATGACTGCATTAAAAAATGAGTAAAACAAAATGTTCTACTGAACCACAAA
This sequence comes from Gavia stellata, assembly GCF_030936135.1. Lineage (NCBI taxonomy): Eukaryota > Metazoa > Chordata > Aves > Gaviiformes > Gaviidae > Gavia > Gavia stellata. The sequence continues at coordinate 79,654,337 of NC_082596.1, forward strand.
GAAGAGCCAAGAAAATATTGCTTTTGAGTAGTAAATGTGTTTGATGTTCCATGTCAGTCACCCAACTGAAAATCTTCACTAAGCCAAGCATTTTGCTCTCCTCTTTAGACATCAAGAGCATTAAGTGGTTTCTTCACTGTATTCCCTGACCCTACAGGTCAGTACACACAGCAAATGCATTATTGCTGTAGGGAAACAAGCAAAAGCTGGGGTTTATGCCCAAATTCTCAGAATGCAAGCTACAGTGAAGTGAAAGTTACTACAGAAATCAGACAACTTCATAAAACAGAGGTCATCGACTGATCAACCTGTAATAACTCTGACCTTTAGACCATAACTCACTTTTCTCTGGCCAAGACAACTCCCATCCTTTTTCCTGTTGCTGCAAATGTTTGAGAAAAAGTAATGACAGTTCGTTAGAAATCTAAGCGCTTCCGTATTTCCCTAGTCAGTGCAGGAGAAGCAGAGGCAGTAACACAGGTGTTGTTATAGAAAGTATCTGTAGTGACTATGTGGAACATTCTCCACAATAGACACGTTCTCTTTTTGGCAACACTCACAGTTTTAAATGAAATAGAACTGAACCCTGCCCTGAGGAGTTCAGTTTAATTTGGTTGACAGTCATAACCTCCAATAACATCTGGAAGGTCAAGAAAAAGGTTTCTGGCACAGTAAGATTGCTCCTGCTGAATACTGAGAATAATCTCTAACTGCTGTAATCTGTAAGGGTACTTTCACAGATTTTTAAAGACACGAGAACCAACATGACCTCAGAAGGACTTACAAGCAGTCACTTGACAACAGTAACATGTTTCACATCACACCCTCTATTACCCAGAACAAGAAGAAGTATGCAAAAAAAAAAAAATTATCATTCTAATCTAAGTACATAAATATCTAACTGTCTAAAAGGTTCACTTGAAGTTGACGGAAGTGTTTTAGGTAAAGAACTCTATGCCTCAAAAGATATCGCAGTTATTAGGAATGGGATATTCCAGAAGACAAATACAGCCCTTTTTTTTTGTTTTGAACCCGTGAGTCTTTTCACCGAGCAACAGCAGCCACAGAGCTCTCAATCCCGGATAGGTTAATAACAGCTCTCGGCATGACAGCGGGATCCCAACCAAGTTGATACAGGCTATGTTTTAAACAGAAAATCCACTGTAACTAATACATGTGAAAAGATCCCTGCTGCTCTTAAGCAATGTAATTTGGTGATGCACATTCTGCAGATCTTGAGAAGAGTCGTGATGTTCTGCAACTATTTCTTTAATGCGTGAAAATGGATATGTGTCAATCATCCAAGTATTACCTAGCTTCTTGAAATCTAGACATAGATAAACAGCCTTGATTTTCTTCTCAGTCAAACCTATTCAACAGTAATTTCTCCTGTAGTATCATTTTAGACTAGGTTTTATACACTCTAGCAAAACCTCACCTCTCACTGGAAACAGTAGTGGGCATACTCCCTTTCTTGGTTGAAATATTAATAATCCATAGAACAAACCCCAGTGCATAGCCAAGCATCTCCTCAGAAATATTTTCTAAAATAAGCAGATCTGGAGTCTATATCATGGCTGTGTCTGATGGTGCTGAGCCATTATGTCCATCCCTAAATGTATGCTCGGTGCAGTACTGCTACGCATTTTATGGCATACAGCAGGTGTGCAAAACATGAATCACAAGTCACATTTTCATTCAGGAATTTTGACTGCTCAGGTAGCTACTAATCATAGCCCAGGTTCGGCAAGAAGCAAACACCAGCTGAAAGGAAACACGCCAGTCAACACCAAGGCTTCAGAGTCAGTATCTAGCATCAGTCCAACAGCCTGGGCCATCCTGCTGGTGCAGGAGTAAACATGATTGCATATGCAGTACATGTGAGACTACTTCTCTCCGTCTCTGTACCAGGAATCCGCTGGCACAGAAGCTACGTGCTGGTTAGGGGCAGCTTTATGAGATGTCGTGGCAAAATGGCGAGTCACCAGGAAGCACGTCCTCTAAAGGCCCCGTAGCGCACAGGGAAGGTCCAGGGTAGCAGTGGCTTTCCCTGTGCATTTTCGTAGTCCACAGACCTCTGTGCTTTCTGATTGGGCCAGGCTAATTTTCTGTAGGCCGTACTTCGTGCTATATACCAGAGTGCCTGCTCTAACAGTTTCTCTCCTGCTGTGGAAGCTCTAGACCTCCCTCGTGGTGGTACATCAGTTGGTGGGAGCCATATACATGTTCACCCCAAATACTGCCTCATTTTTTAAGATAAAATGGCATCCATTTGGTTTTCCTCAAGATAATCCATTGTGTCTTCCACATTTCTGTAACTTGCTGTTCATAACCAGCTGAACAATTTTTGTGGTGAGTCAGGCAGACAGCTGAGGAAAAGAACTAGGATAGCACTGAAAAAACCCAAACAACTGGATAAGAAAATAAATGCATTTTGAAATGTTCAGCTAAAGAAGAACTGAAGAGCGTTAGCTTTTGCTGTTTGGCTTTTTCAATGCTCTGAACTTTCAAAATAGCTCTAAAAACGTAAGGGAATCCTTTTTATGAAGTCATTTTAAAATGGGAGAAAAGAAGGAAATGTCATAGTACAAATGCTGGATAGTTTCAATTTTACAATATTTATTTTGTATTCTCTTAAGAGAACTTTTGAACAAATGACAATATATTTTCTAAGCATTTAAATGTTACAAACCCAAAATGTTTTATCAAAATAAAACCATGTTCAAAAGAATCTTGTCTTTTTTCCACTCCTCCCACCCACTCTAAGTATCCCCTTCCTTTTGCCATAACCTTCTGTGATCTGGGGTTACATCTATTACTGTTTTCAGTTTCCACCTGTAAATTTTCCATGTTTCCTCTGTTATCCAGATAAAAACTTATTTGGAGCAGAGATACTTTTTTTTCCAGTGTGTTTGTTCAGTGCCTGTTGGCACAAATTCTTGACTTTGGTGACAGTCAGAAACTAATAACAGTCTCCTAACATCCTCCTCTGTACCAAAAATTAAAAACTTCTTAAGCCGTGGGTATTTCTCAGGCGAAGAACACCTAACATATTACCAAATAGACGAAGATTAGTAATACGTTCACCAAAACCACCAAGAAAGCTGAGAGATTTAATTTAATTTAACTTACAATAAAATATTTAAGTCCAGACTTGAACTGCCACCCACTCTGCTGCGGACATGATGGCCGAAGGCTTAATGCAAAGGCTTTAATGACTGGTTGGACACAGAAGGTCAGATGGTAAAGAGAGCTGAAAGTTGCTATGACTCCTTGATCAACTAGAGGCGTTAAAATAGCTGCCACAATGGAAAACTGAAGTAACACACACACGCATTTCGTAAGTATAGAATTTCTCTTCACCCTTAATAAAATGAACTTCTGTTTTCTTCCTTGACAAGATTCTTGCCAACTCACCAGGGACCATCCGATAACTTTCTGTGCACCCAGCAGAGTACAAAGTTTTAATGTATGCTGTGTCAGCCACTTAGGCCAGCAAGACCCGAAAACATAAATGATTAAGCTAGAAGAGATTTTTGTGTTCTACTGAAGAGTTTATAGTTCTGTTGGAAATTTCAGGCTCAGGAAGGAGAGATTGGATTTGAAGAACAGGACAGGTAACAACTTCCCCGAGGAGGCAGAGAGCTGCTTCCAGGCCCACCAGAAAAATCCGTGGCCTACCCGTTCCTGATCCCTGAAACACTGGCCCTCCCAAAGCCTTGGCCGACGTCAAGTATGAATGCGGCGTTTCTCTGTGGTTTGGGGTAGAATTCAGAACCGTTTTTAGCTGCATTTTGTCTGACTTCCGCGCTCTTCCCGCTACAGCCGCTGCCCAGAGCACGGACGCTTCCCTGTGCCGCGGCCGGCGCCTCCATGGCCACCAACCGTCCTCTGGCGCTCGCGCGCTGGCGCCCTGACTGCCCCTCGCGCTCGCTCGCTCCCGCCCGCAGAGGCGGGGCCAGGCGCTGCCGGAGGAGGGCAGTCACGCAGCAGCGACCAGCGCGCTGCCAACGTGACCGCCGGGCGGCGCGCCCCGCGCGCCCGGCCCGCCCGCCCCGGCGTGGTGTAACCCGGCCCGGCCCGCCGCTCCGCACGGCCCCCGGGCCTCCCGGCTCCGCCGCCCCCGCCAGGCGGCGCCCGCGGCGAGAACGGCGCTCTAGCCCTGCCGGCACGGTGGTGCGGTCTCTACGGTGCCCGCACGCTTCCCCGCGCGGCCCCGCCCCCCGCGGTCACACCACTCGCTCGGCCGGCGCTGCGTCAGCCAGACAAGATGGAGACCGCCGAGGAAGGTACTGCGCTCGCTCTGCCCCGACCGCTAACCCCCCCCCTCTTCCCCGGCCGAGCGGGGGCTCTGCCCGTGCTGTCTCGAAGGGTGGAGGCGCGGGGGCGGTGTCACTGGGCCCGGTAGCCGCTGGGCGCGCCGGGGGCTGTTTACGCCCTGAGGGGCTTCGCGTATCGGGGCTGCAGGTGCCCGGGCCGCCCCCGCCCCGCGCCGCGCCCCTCCTCTGCCGGGCCCGTCAGCCTCCGCGGGGTGGCGGGACGGGGGCGGCGGCGCGGCGAGCGGGCGCGCGGGCTGGTGCGCGTGCGGGTGCCCCTTACATAAGCGCGGCCGTTGGGAGCCGGGCGCTGCGTGGGGGGGGTGGGGAGGGGGGGCGGTGCTGTGGTAACACACCGGCGCGGGGCACCGGCGCGGGGCTGGCCGTTGGCGGTGCTCGCCCGCGCCCTGGCCGCCTCGGGCGGTGGGGACCGGCCCGAGGCTTCCGCCGGCTACGTTCTTTCCCGGCTGGGCCTTTGCTAGGGGGGAATGGGGATCTCGGGGGCGAGTTAGAGGTTCAGTGCAAGGAAATCCCGGCGCGGAAGGCAGCAGCCGGGGTGCTGGCACTGGGGCAGCCTCAGAGGCCGTGAGGGAGGGACTGCCCTGAGTCGTGCAAAATCCTCGCCGCGTCCGGTTTTCTCTCGGCCGGCAGACGCTGTCATACTCGGTCCTGTAACCAGCTTCACTTTCAGCTGAATAATAATAGCAGCTTTAGCTGCTGCTGCTTCTTTTGCAAGGCTAACTTTGTTATGTATGCAGGAAAATCTCTTCGAAAAATTGAAATGGAAAATTACGCAGGAGCTGACATGTTTCTCTGTATCTTCTACAAGAGACTAATACATAGTTACTTAGATCATCTTAAGAAAGTTGTTAAAGAGATCATAGTCATATTTTTTTAATTTATAGTTACCATTTTTGAGGGTATTGCTCTTCTTGCGATCCAGTGTGGGTGTGTTTCACCAGCACTTTTGCTCTGCTCAGATAATGTTGAGGAACTATGTAGTTCAAGCTGATAATGCAGAACTTTCATAAACCAGGACTTCATATTGTAGCGTAAACCAAAATAAATAAAGGATGTGTGTTGTGCTATGTTTCTTGCAGTATTTGAGCTTTGTTTGTCATCTTAAGCAATAACTACAAATATATATTGCAGTAGCAAGACAGTTCAAGGAAAGTGTTTTGCGTCTCGGCTTTTGTTAGCTCAGCATCATTTTGAATGTAGCTTTTTATCTAGTGGCACTTGACTTTCCAGCTTGAGAGGATTAAAAAGAAAAAAAGTTGGGAAAACATGAAACACCTGATGAAATAAGACAGCACCTTTGTAGAAATGTCCCTTGGGTTGTGCTGTAGACATCTTTGGTACCTGTGAAAACAGATGGCTTATCAAAATATTAGTGTTTTTTTAAAATGTAACAACTTTTAAAACTGCTTGCTTCAATTCTGTCATGCCTCTGCAGACCAACAGTTGCTTACACTGATGAAATTAACAACGTGAAACTTTGATTGCTTGGCCTCTGGTTGCCCAGAAAACCTGGATTATAGCAAACTGTGGAGTGGATACTCAGTAATGACGAGCTGTGTTCCCACCACTCCAGTAGGCGGTAAATCCATCTCAGGGGATTTAATTTGAACAGCTTAGTTGATAATTTCTTACAGGCTGTTAACAGTGGTAGTCTTTGATGATACCTGCTTTTACAGGACTCGAGTAGGTGAGCAGAGAGACCAGGAAGAGAAAGAAGAAGGGGCTGTTAGTTACACTTTAAGACATTGTCTCCTTTAACTAAACCTTCGTGTTAAACTCTACACTTGGAATTTGGACTTTTCTGGGGTTTATATGTATGTGTGTGTGTAAACACGCACACAAATGTGTATACATGTAGCCTTAGATATCAATGTTACCCTCAAAAGCTTTGAGTGGTAGGATGAAAGTAACTAGTCTATATACTCACTTTCCATAAATACCGCTAGAATGTTACAACTTCTACAGTTTCAAACTTCAGTTCCCACTATTAGAATTTCAGGACAGTTGCCAGAACGCTGAAGAGACTTCCCAAGGTTAGAAAGCTTTAAATACTAGCAGCAGCAGCAAAGACTGCATTAGTGCCTTAAGGAAGAGGAAATCTGTGTTCTAGTGTTACTGTGTGCCTGAACTTCTGCTACAAAGTGTCAAATGGACTTCCCTAACTATTGATAGCCCATCAACGATAATGGCCGTTCTGTTTCTGATGGGTTTCGTGCTTGACTGAATAGTATTGTGGAGCTAGAAAACTTAACTGGATGGTGAGAGCTCAGATAAGAGAGGCAGTTTAGGGTAATAACGTCAGACCTAAGTGGCAGGTGGCAGCTTCTTCGCCTCGGAATGAATGTGAGAATTGCTTCTCTGTAGCACCTGAAAGCACCGGATACCAGGTTTTGCTGATGGGAGGGAGGTGCTTCTGTTTCTTTCTAGTGAAATCAGTTTGTTGCTAAATAACATAATATTCACTTTTGGATATTACAGTGATGAACATTCAGTTAGAGAATCATTCTCTGGGGGAACAAAAAAACCAACTGTATTATCCAAGGTCATTCTTTCCGAAACACATGCACGAAGAACAGGAGGCAAAGTTTGTGTGCAAGTAGAAAAATAGCATCTGTTACACAGTGGAATTCCCTCTGAACGTAACAGTAGGTCATAAGGTGTATAGCTTTACATGTTGACTCTCAGTGGGGTTTATTGTTTTGAAGCTATCAGCTGCTTAACAGTCCAGGTTGTTACACACATAATATGTTTATTTGGATTTATAAAATAAGTGGGAATATCTAGAAATTCTCATAGCCTTTGAAAAAATAAAATTTAGGTTTAACTTACTTTAGCAAGCTAATCAAGGAAATCCTTTTCCAAACAAAGAATTCATTTGCTTTCAGTAAAGCAAATTTTGTTTTTTTCCCCAGCAGTCTTGAGAATAAGTGAACAGTCTGCTGTGAAAGCCAATGGACAATTAATGAGTGGGTTCAGAGAGCTATGGGGGTCTTTCAGAGAACAGTATGCTTTTAACTTGCTTTCTTTGGTGCCAGAGAGTGTTCTTAAAGCAGTGGTTTCACATCCTGTCTCTTATGCTGGCTCTAGTGCTAGTCTGACCCTTTGTAAGGCTGATCCAGTGTACAAAGTTGTCAATTTACTGTAGTGAAATAGCGCCATTTGAAGGAACGCTGGAGGAGGGTGGGTATGCCACAGCTAGTGGGTAGGCCCTGCCTGTTAGTTGAAGAGACCTGTCCTGTGCAGCCATCTGGAAATACTCTTTATGATAAAAGAACCATTTGTTACATGAAGTAGCACTTCTGGTCATTCTTGTCAGCAGAGAAACCAAGGGCTTTTGATGTTTGCAGCGATATGTCATTGCCCTTTATGGCTGTGACGGAAGTACTCTTTATGTCTCTTTGTAGCATCATTGATGTGGTACTGAATACATGTTTCTGTTAATTCTAGGTTTTCGGCCTGCATGAATGAATTCAGATGTCTTTTTTGTAGATATAAAAATATTTTTTTTCTTTGGAGTCACTTGAATTCTTATGCTTTATGTGTAGAAACTGTTGTAATACTGTGTGAACTATGGATATGGTCATATTGTGACTTCTTTGTAGAAAAACATTCATATTTTAATGTTTGGTACCTTTTGGAACTTTTTGTAGAAATACATTAACTTTTGGAGATGTCAACCAAGAACGAAGATAGGTGATTCAGACTTGAAATTGCATATTTTCAGTATTCTTACATCAGTACTTTAAGTTGGTATTTTTCTAACAAAGATCTGTGATGTGTATCTTGCAGGTTTGCTGAATGGTGGTTGATAGAGAAATCATTATCGAAAGAGAACCTCCTAAACTTAAATCTTCTATAAAAGTGGACATTTTATGTTAATTTCCTTAATAGAAGTGAAAGTGCAGTGGTATTAAAGGAGGAGTAAATGGAAGATACCATGCATCTGTCAATAAGCTAATAAAATACTTGATTTTTATTTATATTTCGCTGCGTGTTTAAATGCTCTGGATAACCAAATGGTATTAAAATAGACATTTGTTCTGTAGAGGGAGAGGTTTACACTCACTTCTTTGTCCACAAAACATCTTGCAATCTTTAATTGTAAGAAAATGTCAAAAATGGAGAATAAAGAACGTGCAGGCCCTATTGAAATACAATTGAAATTATGAAATAAGAAATAGAATATGTCTTTCCTCTTGTGACTGGAGTGTAGACTGCTAAGTGGATGGCTACTCAGGTAGCAAACTTGCAAAATACATATTTTTGTTTATTACGATGAGTCTTCCCTTTCATCAAGAGCACCTAGGGACATCCATGTTAGGTTCAAGAGTAGCAAATGGTATGTTTAAGTCATTGTTAGACATTAATAAATCTCTTCTGCTCAGCATCCGTTTAACTTTGTTCAAAACTCAAATGCAGAGAGCACTTCTGCATGTAGTTTTACTGTATCTATTTCCCAGAAATCTTAAAGATATAGTAAGGCATGTTTTGGGGGTTTTATAACATGATCAGTCAGATGACATTCTTGTTGCCTTTTCTGGTGATCTCTCAGTCTTCATGCCTTGCATTACATGAAATCTGTCTTTCATCTTCTTTCAATTTATTCTGCCTTTGTTTTGCTACATGGCAAAGTTTCTAGAATTTAATTGTATAATTTGTCTTGTAAATTTGAGTTCTTTAAGCAGTCATGTTTAAGCTTTATGTCCTTGTCAGCAGATATATGCAGAGTCTGTCGATCTGAAGGAACTCCTGAGAAACCCCTGTATCATCCATGTGTGTGTACTGGCAGTATTAAATTTATTCATCAGGAATGGTGAGTTCTGTGTTTGTGGGGGTTTTAATTTTTTTTTTTTTGTAACAAAACACGTTAACATGTTTCTAAAAACAATACTTCCTAAGTCTTCAGGTTAACTAGTAAGAAAATCCAATTTTCAGTGGAAATGTGTTAGGGATTTTGATGTTTTTTACATGATGGTTCATTACAGATCATAAAGAATGTAGTAATTATATATGAAAAGAAAGTAGTCATAATTGCATTTAGGACTACAGTTCTGGTCATATGTAAGCTTTATGAAAACTAAGGAGAAAAATCAGTATGTTGGAGGTTTTTCTTCCCACTTGTAGTTGTAAATAAAAAGAACATCTAACCTCATAGCAAGAAATAAAAACAGCCTGGTACTTTTTGGTCATTTTGAGGTCTATGATCAGGGAAATGCTAAAGTGAAAACTGTAATTCTGGTCTACAGCACACATTCCTTTTGATGGTATTTTAATAGCCATTCTTTCACAAATACAACAGTTCTAAATCTTAGGTGTGTGCATATATGTGTCATATCTTGAAATGTTTATAAGGATTGGTGTCACTAGTGGGTGTCCATGTCAAGATATATGCTTTGAGTTATTAGCCTTTTCAATAACATATTCAAAGAATGTACTTTATCAACAATGTAAGTGATGTAATTGAAGAGTTGCTATTACTCAGAGTCAGCTTACCTTTTTCACTTTTTGAAACTTACTTGGTGGCCTAAATGGGCTTAATAAATGTGCTAATTTAAGTCCCACTTGATAGTACTAATATCCTGGTTTATGTTTGAAAACAGAGAATTGGTGTGTTTTTCTTAATGGAGGGATAAGGTGAAGAGATGTAATAGTGTGTATTAATATGATCACTTTTTATTGCAGCTTAGTTCAGTGGCTTAAACACAGCAGAAAAGAATACTGTGAATTATGTAAGCACAGATTTGCTTTCACACCAAGTAAGTATGTTTTACTACTTCTATTTTTTCAGAACTTCTTTTCTTTTTTCTCTTAGTATGTATGAAGTGATTACTTTTTCATTCAGCATGATAGATCCAAACTCATGTTTTAACTTCTATATTCTTGTTTGAATTGCAGTTCTTAAGCATATTATTGCAGACTGTGTGAATTGTTTAAATAATGGATAATCTAGTTGTTTCATAATCTTATGTGAGCTGTAAAAGAAGTATTATTCTGTACCTCTTCTCACTGCCTCAGTCCCATTCCTTTGTTGCCAACATTACAGCGTATGGCATGTTTTCAGCTTTATTGATAGATTTGAGTGTTTAGAAGTCTGAATGTTAAGGTGAAACCACAGCAAAATTTGAATTTGAAAACCAGTTTTCAGTTACCTTTGAACTATCCACCTGCAACACTACCTCATGACTTCTGTCAGTTTTAGCTCAAATGGTTTTGACAGATAGTGCAAATGATAATTTTCCACTTGCATTTCAGTCAAGATATAGTAACTACCCAGTATTACATCGCCTTTTATGTTAGATTCAACTAAAGAAGTTACGCAACTTATGAAGAATTACTGTATCTTTATATAGTTCTCAGAAGATTCTTAATTACATTTTAACCGATAGTAGTAGAAATAAGTGAGGTCCTTTGGCTTGGTGGCAGGCTAGGCTCAGTATTGCTAACTTATTGACTGTTGAATGGGTAGAGTGGTTCTTGTGCTACCTCTTTTTTCTCATTAAATGTACTTGTGCTTATCCATCCTTTACAACTGCTGAACTTGGTTCTTCGTGGTGCAGATATGTAATTTTTTTTTTTAACTGATGAGTATCTGCCCTGTAGAAGCTGTCTTGAGTTGGGAAAGATAATGAGGTTGGACTATTTTAAGGGTGTGGTACAATAACGTGTACTTTACTAGTTTTCTACATTGGTAGAGAAAACTGAGGCTAAGGAGCCAGATGGTTTAGTTAATGTATTTTCTGTTCCAAAAAATCCTGTAATCCACCTTCCTTCTATATATTGAACCTCAGAATTTTCCATTTCTGCCAACAATTAAACACATTAGACCATTTTTTTAAATGATCAGCAGTGAAATGTACAGTATTAACTCTGTCTTACCCCAGTGAGGTGAACAGCATATTTTATGTTGATCACAGCAATGCTTTCAGGTTATTCTTCTTAAATAGTACAGCGACCTGTATAAGAAATCTAAGAGTTGTCATCTGCTTGCAGGTTTTATTTGTTAAACATTTTTATAAAGGCATTATATTGCTTCTGTTTGGAAGCTTTGCAGATTAAGAGTGATCCCTAGTTCGGGAGCTCCCTACAAGCAAATTAGCCACTTTCAAAATTGCATTCTGCTACTAGGTCCTCTACGGAATTTTGTGTGCAAGACCAGAAAAATGCATTTCTGTGATCGACTAGTTATTAAGAAGAAAGAAGACTTTCTAGTTTTGTACGAAAAGAAAGACAAAAATGTATAGTGTTTTCCTTAGGATATAGAACTTCTCATCCTCTTTTTTCTAAATGAAAACCACTTAATATGTGTGTTACTATTGATACTAGAAAGCTTATTCACTGCCCTTGACAGAGGTGTTCCTGCAGAAGTTTAATCCTTGACTGACATAGCTGTTACCAGCACAGCTTGTAATGTAGTTGCAGATTACGGACACGTGAGAAAACATAATTGAATTACTGTGGCTTAACAAGTTACCATTTCTAATAGGAGCCTTGAAATTGGTAATAAGTGAACCTCTTTCTTCCCCATGTAATAGAGTACTTCCTCCACATTCAGCCTCTAGCAAAGTTCTGCTTATCCTGCTGTCACACACTGGCCACTTCCCAGGCTGAGTACTCTCAGCGGATAATGTTTTCTTGGCTTTCTGCATTGCACGGTGTGCTTTTTTTCTACCAGGCTGGATACAGCGGTAGCCTATATCGGGCACCTAGCACAGATTCCTCCAGCCCTCTCTACCCAGTGTCTCTTGTTTCCTTGTTTCCCTCGCACCCAACACTCATGCAGTTATGGTTTCCTTAGCTTCTCTTATCCCTCTTTATTTGGAAGATAATGTGGATGTCCAGTCTGGAAGCTTGATCTACTTGTGGGAGTTGGGAAAGAGTCACAGGTGCTGGAGAGAGAATGATAAGCCACAGATGGTATTGATGTATACGCCAGTCATCCAAAATCAAGTTGGATCTGGCCTATAGCCATGCCAGGTTTAAAGCACTTTCAGATACGTTAATTCACCACGGGATGTGGTGGAATAAACACATGTATATAATTAGTATCTGTGCTTCAATGGACAGGCACTAAGTCGAGAATAATAGTGCAGTAATACCAGCAACTCCTCTTTTAGTTTAGCTTGGTTTGCTTGTTAAGGCTGTTGTTGCTGTCATTCTGTCAAAAAAGCTCCTTTGCTAGTATAACTTTGTGTGTGTGGAGTATTCACAAAATATTCCTAGTGCATCCATTCTTTAAATCCTTTACCGTCTTTAAAGTCTGTAATATCTTGTGACTTCTTTAGCACCTGAACTGCTAGGTTAGTTACTGTTTGTAAGGAAGGAAAGAGTAGAAGGTTCATCTTGCATCTTGGCAGGTGTACAAAGGAACTGATTTTTCATTCGAATAATAGCAGCATTCTCTTAAAATGTTAAGTCATGTAGGCAAATGACTCAATTTCCAAAGGCATACTTTGAAGCTAAATTTTATATGTTTTAAAATTCATTCATGTTAGACAGTTCTTCAAGTTATGAAATAAAAGAACTATTAAAAAAATAGTAGCTTTGGACTTCTTTGAATTATGTCAAGCTGCTTGTTCTTTTTCAACTCGCATGTTTTCTTTCTGAGTTTTTGAAGGGCAACTACTCTATATTCTTTTCCTCCCCACGCACGCACTTTCCTTTGTCATGTGCTAGATGCACTTTTCTTGATGTCACACTAAGCATTCGTAAGCACTGACCCATGAAAGAAGGTGAGGCTGTATTTCCCATGAGAAGATAGGTTTCAAAACTTCTCTTTTCTGTAACATTAGCATAAATATACAAATATGGAAGTAGACTAACCTGATCTTTGGCTGGAGATTGGGATGGGTTGATCCCGCTGCTTCCTAAGCAGCTGCATTGCTGGTAAGTGGTCAATATGATGTCACAAGCTTAGTTAATACAAAGATTGTAAAATGGAAGGAAGCCACATGTGTAGGATGTTCTTCAGTTTATAAATTATTATACTTTGAAATAAGCTTATGATTTATGCATGCAAAGTTACTAATTCAAGGCCTGCATGCGCTTGGAACTCACTGTATTATTGTAATCCTGTTTGTTACTGTTCTTCCTCTTTTGTGTTGTTTGCTACCTTTGTTCATGCGTAACTGTTAATATGAAAGTTTGCTGGATCAGGAACTACTTGTTCCTGTGAATCATTTGGATGATTGAGCTCCTAAGCTATCCTATAGCTCAGTGAGATTCTCCACATTAAAAAACCCCAACCGTAAGTATGTAATTAATCCATACGCCTTGATACTTTTTTGACCATCTTAAAACCTTCCAGATGTGCCTAGCATGTCTAGCTTAATGTGAAAGAGTTCATGGTTCATAGATGTATTTTTTAAGGCAAAGAAAAATTAGTATCACTCTGACATAACTGTAAAATTTTAAATTACATTTTCATATTTTTAAGTAACTTGTGCAAAAACCATCGCTTAGTAATTGCATGTTGTTTGTAGTAACACTTAATTTCTTAAGTTCCAAACATTTGGATCTTTAATTTTGTAATTATACTAAAATGAGTGACCCATTTTGTTGGGCTTGTCATTCAAAGTAATTAAGATTTTATTGAAGGATATAATGGGCTAATTTTTTTACCTGTTCACTTTGACAAACTTTAACACAGTAGTCCATAGATTCAGCATTTCTAGAAAGTCTAGTTTGGAAAAACATAAACTTCTGAAACAAAATACTACATGCTGGCACAAAATTCTACATGTCTGCTGCCGGCTCCAGGGTGTGGAGTAAACATGCAGTTGAGATACATATGCGTGTCATTTCATATGTTTTGTTAGACCCATGGCTTGCATGAGAAGGGGTGGCATTTTTCTCCTTGTACCTTAGCACTCTGGAGCAAAGTCTGTGTATGTCTTAAGAGTATAAATCATAGAAACATAGAAGGGTGTAGGTTGGAAGGGTCTTTTGAAGATCATCTAGTCCAATGTAAAGAGTAACTCACAACCCCAGTGCTTTAAACCGTGAGCTATGAAACACATGTTTTTTACTTATGAATTACGTAGTCAATTTTATGATCAGTGCACAAGAATGATTGAGGTGGCATACAAATGGCTTGCAAGTGTAACAGTAAATAGAAAATCTATGGGTAAGAGGACTGTAAGCTTGGAGATTCTGTGAAGTAGGCTAAATGACAGTTTTACCTAACCAAAGAAAGATATTTTGCTTTCTTCCACACTGGGCATGCACCTGTTTAGGTTATGGGCAAATAGGCTGACTTGGATGGGGAAAAAGTGAGTGTGAAATAGGATCCAGTTGCATTGTGACAGCTGTGGAGAAAATAAGACTATTAAAAAAATTTGAGCATTCATATTAAATAATGGTAGGGGGTTTTCGATACAGCATATGTCAGAAGGATGTTGGTTTTCTAGTGTCTTTCTGCAGCTCCGCTTCTCTCAGTGAAAAGTGAGATGATGCACTATAGGAGGGGACTCATGGGAGGCATGAAATCTGTAGGTATAACATAAACTGGGAAAATACATTTAGAATCTTTATTTCCTTCTAGGGGGAAGCCTTGCATTTTCAAAATGCTACTGGCCAGTAACATGAAAACTACTGATAACTTTCCATTGTATTTTATACTAGTTCATAATGATCATATATCTCTGCAAATGTGTGCATGCTTCAGAAAGCATCCACTTTTTACCTTGAGGCAGAGCTAGCCATAAATGGGGGGATAACTATATTTAAACCTACACAACCTGTTCTTATTCATTGGGAGTAAACCCTTAGGAGACAGGGAGAGTTTTGGACCATTGCTTTGGGACCAGTTGCTGATGATTCGTTGTGGAGGTGGGTTTGTACAGGGATTCTACTGCTGGTGTGGGACAGGAAAGAGGAGCAAGAGAATTTCGGGATTAGGAAGAGCCTGGTGTTCTCTCTGTATTGGTCCTTTTTTTCCTGTTGTGCAGCTGGCATTTATAACTACAGAGAGTGCCAGTGCTCCTGATGTAGCTGCTTCTTTTCTTCTTTTTTTAATACAAGCTACAAAAGTGAAGTCTGAAACTATCCAGGTTTGCTAATATTTATAATTATCATTGCATACTACGTTATCATAACAGAACATACAGGTATTCAAAGCAGGATACTGCTCTGATAAGGGCTTCTTTCTGTACTGCCCATGTCATGACTAAATATCTCTTATATCTCCTTGCAGGGGAAATTGTGCGGGCAGTATAGTTTTCATTTGGATTAAGTTTTCATATGTTAAAAAGATGGGGCAAGAGAGGTTAAATTGGAAGTGTGAGTTTGTTTTATTTCTTAAGTTTGGTAGCATTCAGGTTCAGCAGATTGTCCCAGATTGTCAAAGTACAGTTGTGTGATCTTTGTACTGAACAGCCTCTGAGGAAATGGGAGTGATGAAAGCTTCCTGTAATAAACTTAAAGGTATCACTTCAGTAAGCTAGAGCATTGGGAGCTTTTTTTTTCCACTTTCCTGCTCTGGATTTTTTGTCAGCTGAAATCTGTTGACAAACTGTTTCCCTGAAAACTGCTAATCATTGTTGTCTGCCTTCTTCCTTATTTTTTCTAGGAGAAGAAAAATTTCCCAAAACAGCCTTGAGTTTTTCCTACCTTGTTTCTGTTAGTGTAATAGCAGATTTTTGTTCTGAGCTGTCTGCTTTGGAGAAGCAAAATTAATATTTGTGTTCCTGAGAAAGTTAGGCTTGTGGGGGAGGGTGGTGTGTGTGGAACAAAAACCCACCCCCAGAAAACAACCAGCCAAACATGGCATGGACAGTTCAAAGTAGTTGAACTAAAGATATGAAAGCTCACTTATGCTCAGCCAAAGTCTGTTTGAATTTCATGCTGTAATAGAAAAAAACTCTTGCTTTAATTGACCTCTAATAGAGTGATTTTTGTTTGGAGGAACTGTGGTAAAAAATGCAGGTAATTGCTTTCTCAAACTGATTTAGGAAGGCTTACTGGGGTGGGAATTAAGGGATGGAGGAAGGATGAGGAGGACAAGCGTGCAAAAGGGAGTGAAGAGGATGTATACCGCGGTGGTAGGGGACAAGGTCTCAGGCCTCACAGTGGTAGTGGGGAGTGGATAAAAGGGGGTGGAATGTGGAGAGAAAATAGTGGTAGATGACAGACATAAGTAGGGGGATTAGCTATGAAAATCACTGGCATCAAGCTTCAGTGCAGCAGTGTGCTTGCACACCAGGGGTTCCTGTCATGCTAGGAATTTTTGCATTTCAGCTACCTCAATGCTGTAGGACATTGAAGGGCTTTATCTTATTGTCATGGTATAAAGCTTCTAGTGGTAGAAGCTTTATATGTTTTGAGGTGTGGCAAAGCAGAGTAAAAAGAGCAGTCTTCCACTCCCTCAGCCCAGCTCCTGAAATTATCAAAAAGCACCAAATTGCAGCAAATTGTTAAAATTTGGGGGATGTAGCTTGTCTTCTCTGAGTAGTAGGTACATTGTGCATTTATTTGAATGCTTACTTTTAATCCTAAAGCCTTTAGAAAAATGAATACGTAGAGGTGCTAACATTTATAACCACTTCAGCTTTACTGAGTTAGGATGGGTGTCCTTTTTTACAATCCCCTGTGAGTGTTCAGTAATTCCTGAAAGATGCAATTTTTTTTTAAAGCTAAACCCTCCCAACTTTTCCCTAACAAACAAGTCATTAATGCATAGTTAATGTTTTCCTTGTAGCCTCTTTTGCAGTTCCAAAGTGTTGATCAAAATACGTTTTTTGAAAACTAAAAAAAGAAGCCTGAAAGTATCCGCTAAGTTCAGTTTTGTCAGAGTGATACCATAAATGCGTAACAAATACACTCTAGGTAGGTATTCTTGTAGAATCCTTAGCAAAGGTCTTCTTGTCTCCTCTGATAATTTTCCAGAATGTTTATTCAGTGTGAGCTGAGAGATCATTAGTAAGTATTCAACTGGCATTTTCTATGGTACTACCAAATTGTATACTAAGTCTGTTTCTGTAATAAGAAAATTGTAAATTGGTAGACAGTGTCAAAATATGTTTGTGTCCTGCTTACAATTTACTGCTCTACGTTCTCACAGCTACGCTTCCCTAGTGTTACATTTTTAGTCCTTTTTTAATGAATTCCCGTTCCTTGACAGATACCTGACAACTAAGAACCTTTGAAATTTAAAACCAGTTGCTATTTGTCTTATGGTTACTGTTTTGTTGTTACTTTGTGTCAGATATCCACACCTTGTTGAAATGCACCAAACTGTACACGTTATTTGGCTACTTCTGCATGTTGATACTGCTTTTCTATGTTCTGAAGTTCTCTCTATGATACAGAAACTTAGGGGAATATACCTGGAGACAAGAGTGGTTTTTTTATCCTATAGAGGCTTCCTTTCTGAGATTATTAAAAGGATGATTAGGAATGTAGGTAAAGGTAGCAGGGGTGTTCGTTAGAGAAAAGGGGGGATGCAGGTAGATTGCGTGAAGCCCTGTTTCTCAGACTTAAGTCGAAGGATTGTCCATGAGAGGGAAGGAAAACTTTTCTCTAGTAGTTCTTATAAAAATTGAGTTCCCTTACATAGTTAAAAGTATGTGGTGTTTTAAAAAATAGTCCATTAATTGTGTTAAAGTCTTCAAGCTCAGCTGTTTCCAACATAACTGTTAAATATCCAGGCAGCAATGTCTTTGTGCAACTCCTAACTGTAGTTTATCTTCTTTATTCAAATCTGTTATACTGTGCATTACCACTTCTTGGCATCCAAGTGTGTAGAAGCTAACTAAATGTAATGAAATTGTTAGAGAGGGTTGTTTTTTAATTGTTTGCAAAAGAAGAAGCCCTGTCACTGTTTTTCTTGGCTTTTGAGTAGGGGTGGGTTTATGTAGTGTATAGGTGTTGAATTTAAAAAGTCAAGAAAATTTACTATTATGAAAATGTCTATACAGGCTGAGAGATTTGCATTATGTTCTGTAATAGAAGTGACCTTAGAAGTCTTGCATGGTATGAAATAGATATCTGTTGAAAGTAAAAGTCATTCTGTGTAAATTTCAATGTGTGTAGATACTTAATCAGTTCCTTTCAGTTTTCCTGTCTGTGTGGTACTTTCATTTTGCTGATTTTTGTTTTTTGTGTGTGTGTGGTTGGATAGCAAGTAGAATCTAAATTATCTAGTACAAACAAATTGACAGTACGGAAAATTGCTAATTGCTCTTGTTCCTTGTGCTCTTTCCTTGAACTAGGTGTATAAGTAACAGACAGGGATGTCTTTGTGGTAGTGGTGAGTGGGAGGGCTACTGAATTTAGAATCTGCTTTTTCTTGCAGGCTGGAGCTTGTTTTGAGATAATCAGAGTTTACAGTTGATAGAAAAGTTTTCTTAATAGCTTTATTTAAGTCAAAAACTAGCATGGAGTTTATTATTTTTTCCATTCCAGTCAGTACACAATGTAACAAACATGTGATGTGAAGTGTTTTTTTGTTATTTGTTTGGGGTCATCTCTTGGGAATTTATAAAATATGCTTATTCTTCTAATAAGCTTTTGTCAAATACAAACATTTTGTAGCTGGCAGGACTTTTACATAAATGCTTCTTTAAAGGAAGAACTGTTTCATAAGTGCCTTTTCTACACAGTTTATTCCCCAGATATGCCTTCACGGCTTCCAATCCAAGACATCTTTGCTGGACTGGTTACGAGTATTGGCACAGCAATACGATACTGGTTTCATTATACACTTGTGGCCTTTGCATGGTTGGGAGTAGTACCTCTTACTGCATGTAAGTATTAATTTTTTGTACTGTAATAATCTTATAGGCAGGAAAATATGCCACTTCTTGCAACAAAGTTTTGTGAGACCATTGTTGGTTTATTTAAATAAAGTAAATCATAAATTTAAAGATATTATTTCACATATTTTCAGTCAGAAGTTCTAGCTGTTTGACTCTTAAGCTGGTCGTGCAATGTAGGAAGGAGTTGAGCGACAGGAGAAAATGCATGAAAGGGCTTTTAACTTCTTATTCCAATAAAATGCCTCTTTTCAGTTATGTTCTTTAAAATCTACATGGAAGTTTTTATTTGATACCATGTATTAATATTAGATTAGCAGAATTGTCCACGTTTTCCTAACCACCTATAAATGAAGGTGCAATTCTTTTTAGTATGAAAAGTGAAATTCCTTTGTAGTCATACGTAAATTGATTAGTAAAACTCTACTACGATAAGTAGTAAAGGAATTTAACAGAAAAAGAGAGCACACATTTAAATTACTGTAATATCCAGTTTGAAAATCACTTTTCGAATACAAATGGAAAGAGAACTATTGATGTTTCAACAAGCTAAAAATATAGAGAAGATGAAAAAAGGCAAAGGGATATAGTGTTCAGTCAAGGAAATGATTGGAAGTGCATCTTTACAAACAGTAATATACCCCTTGAATGAAAGAGCAAGGAGCTAGTAAATGCATCTCCCTAGACAGTTTCTTAGTATGTTCTGTGCTTTTATTTGTAGCTGGCACTGGCTTAGTTTGAGAATAGCACAATACTGGCATCAGCCATAAAAGAGTGATCCTGTTTCTGCAGCCTGTCCTTCCTGTGCAAGAAAAAGAGCTTTTCTGGGCATGGAATAAACAAGATTTACATTGAAACTAAAGAATATTTCCAATTTCTTCCTTGGGTTTTTAGATGAATCTTGGTTCTCTACCATTGTCTTTCAAAATACAAAAGTTGTACACTTTTCTTACTAAAACTTCTAAAGGACAGCTAAATCATATTCAATAGATTAAGGTAGTTATGTTTCATAACTGTCTGAAAACCTGATGCTGGCTCTTCAGTAATACTGAAATGTTACCAGAAGTCACCATCTACAACTTAGATAGTTTTGGGGTTTTTTTAGAAATGTGATTTTTGGGTTTTCATACTCATTTACTAACTAAGCCAACATAACTGACTTTGCACAGGAAGATACCTAGCATGATAGAGTCATTAAGTCTAACAAACCTTGAAAAATCCATTTACTTTTGAAATTTGTCAGGATCTGTCTTGCGGATGTGATTTTTGTATAGGTCTTAGCTTGCATTAAATGCCTTTAATGTAATCTTTAATTTTCTGTAATATTTAAATACTTTTTAATGTAATCTTTTGCCTTCCCCATTTCTGTCATATGGCTCAGATAATTGTGTGTGGCTGGCTTCACAAGGAAGTATTCTTCTCATTATTTTATGTCTGGAAGAAAAAGGTGCAGCATAAAAAACTTGTCAAACATACCAAAGGAGATGTATGGTTGAACAAATCTGTCTTCCAGATTAATGTGCTAGTCATACAGTTATCCCATTGTGGGATAATGTCTTCATTCTTTTTTGGTAATTTCACTTCTTTATTGCATTCCCATCTTATATGGTTGAGTAAAAGGAATTTCTCACTCTGTGCATATCCTCAGCATAATCCCAGCAGGCTCTGATATGCTGTCACAATTCTGTTAGCACAAAGCATATTTACATTATTGGATGAAAAAAGCCGGTTATGCAATTTGCCGTGATCTGTTCAGAGAAGTAGGATTAATTGGGCCAATTTAATCCAAAGTGGTTTTATTCTCTGTGATAATTGTATTTAGCTGCATGGTTCCTAGAGTGAAATACCTAAGGTACCTATACAGTATGTGAGGTAAGAAAGAGGTGTACACACTGAGTAAAGTCATTGTGTATACTAAAGCAGTAGGACATGCTGGAGTGGGAGTTGGGTTGTCTGAAGTGCCTCCTTTATCTCAAATTTTAGAAATCACTGTTCACACACCGATAGGGCATATGAATGTATTTTTCTGGAGTGATTCAGTTGCCTTTTTTAAAAAAAAACAATATAGTTAAAGAGAATGATTGTATACATATTTCATGTAATTGTGTAGTGGTTAAAATTGTAGAAATGTGTAATAAAACTACTTAAATTGGCATCAGTAAAGTATGAATGGAATTATGTATGTGAGCAGCAGAAGAAGCAGCAGCAGAAGGACTAAAAGGAGTATTTGCTGTTTGCCAAAGAGCACTGTATATGTGATTTCATTCAAATCAAGAGGGGAAAACAAACAGACTAAAGATAAGGTGTCCGAAAGGTGAAGAACAGGACTGGAGTTACAAGATACATAGATAAGGAAAATAGGAGAACTGTGAATTTTGCCTCAGACTCCAGAGGGATGAAAGAAAACAGTAAGGCAGAGGTCCCAAATGGCATCCACTCATGAAGAGTATGGAAGGCAAATCTAAAATCAGTTCATAAATGCCAATCAAGAATAATCCAAGAGATACGATGAGGATTTACTAGCTGGTGTCCTTTGTCTTCAGTGTTGCCCACAAGTGATCCTGTCCAGACCACTTGCATACATGTCTTAGTGCTTGTATGAGAGCGAGCAAGTGAAATCTGTGAGGAAAAATAGCTTTTTTTAGACATCAGTTTGCTTAGAGATTTTGTGTAATAAAATCCCCTTCTTATTCCATAAAATCTCACGATGAGTTTTGTTACGCTCGTTTCCTACCAGTGTAGTGTAATCGGGAGTTACAAGGCCTGTGTTCTTCGACCTTTTCAGCCTGGCAGAGTTCACAGAGGTATCTTGCCCCTTTGAAGTTCCGCCACCATGTAGCTAGATAGTAGGCAGAGGCAAACTATTGAAACTCACTGGCAGCAGAGATCAGTATCATCTTACTAAATTTGATTCAGTGACTGTTCAATATAAAATGTGTAAGTAGTACTGACTACAATGAGACTGAACATTTTCATTAGATCAGCTACAGCCGTTGTCTCTTTTGTGTTCTAACTTACTCTAGACCTTTTAATTTTGTATTATTATTTTGTCTTATTTTCTGTCCAATGTCAGAACTTCAGCGGGAGGGGTGGATTGCACTAGGGATGTAAGTGTTAAACTTCCTCCAAGTGCTATATTATGTCTTTTATAAAAGGTGAGCATAAACAAACCTTTTGGGCATTTCTGGTGGATTGATTCATGAGAGATGTAGAAACATAAACTTTCTATAAGTTCCAAACAGGTTTAACCAAGAGGTAATAACTGAGCTATTTATTCTAGATCACAGAAACGTAGTGTGCCAGTGTATATTTGGGTACCTATGCCTGCCTGAAAGGTGGAATGAGAATCTTAAGAATTGCATTTCTGGGTATGGGTGCCTTAATTCTTCCCTCATCCTGTTCTGAGCATCTGTGTCATCCTCCTATGGATCTGAACCTAGTTTTCTGAAGTAGACTATATACACTAATAACCTACTTTTAAGATTATGTGACTGAAGAATTGTGGTAAAAAGCTAACATTAACTACCATCAAGTATTAATCCATAAAACAATTATTTAAAACAGATAATGAAATGGTGAGACTCCTTGCTACAAGGTATCATAATACCAAAAGTTTATACAGGTTCAAAATATGATTGAACAAATTAAGGGGGGAAAAAAATCCATCGAGAATTAATTAGCACTGAGATATTACGGCACAGGAACTGATCTCCTTTGCATGAGGCATATGAGAATGTACTGAGTAAGTATTGCTGCAAGTATCTTTAACCTGTTCCCATCTTCTTCATTAGGCATCTGTTGGCGTGACCAGTGCTGGAGCCAGGTCTAGATGAATCTTGGGTCTAACCTAGTATGGCAGTTCTTACACTTTGAATGTATACTTCATCAAGAATGTTCAGCTCAAATAAATACAGCTTTGTTCCACGTGGCTGTATATGGTCTTGAGTTCTGTTAATTTACTGAAAGTTGAGGGTTTGTTCCTTGTCATAAATTTAGCTAGGACACCAGGTGAAAAGATGGTACCTATGGTCCTTTCCAAGGGAGGCTAAAATCAAAATCGAATTTATACCACGCTTCTGTTTCTTCATGCAGGTCGTATCTACAAGTGCTTGTTTACTGGCTCTGTGAGCTCACTACTGACACTGCCATTAGATATTCTGTCAACGTAAGTACTTAAACAGTTTGATACAAATAATTTTTCTGCTCAGATTACTGTGAAAATGGTTGCTTTGGAACGTCGTGTCCCTTTTTTCCAGTTACTTGTTATCTTCCATCATCTTACGCGAGCAGCTGCCTGTTGCCCTTTGCATAGCGAGATATGTGGCCAACAGTATTACAGTAGAAATCATTTCACTTTGAAGTTCTGTTATTCAGGATCTTTGGAGATGGAAAACTGACTTTACAGAATGGGTTAATGAAGATTTGTATTTGATGTCAAGAAAACTTATGCTGCAAAATTACACTTAATTTAAAAAATTAATTTCCTACAGTTTAAATCAGATGCTACATAGTAGAATATCAATATATATTGCTAATAATATTAAAAAGCAAACAGAATGTGACACATTTTTAAATTTTGAATTTAATTTTATCCATCCTGGGTCTTTTATGTGATAGGGTTTTTTTTTTTATTGGATTGCCTCTAGTTGACAGTTAGATTTTAGTGCTTCAATCACCATATGCAACTGAATATTGTCAATCTTTGTCCTTTTTAAATCAATATTACTTAATCAGTACATACCAACACAACAGAGTTTCAGGCTGGTTCTTACTTTTTTCATTATCTTGAACCCGAGGAACTGAAACTCGCTTTGAGTAGAATCAGTTGCAAGTCAAGCAGGTTTTGAATGAATGTCCTGTGTGGTTCAGCTAAGCCATCTCAGTTGGGCTATTTGATTTGAGACTTCAGGTCATGTTACATTTAGTTTTTATTAACGGAGGGAGGTGATTGCTTGAGATTAATAACAGTATATTTCCTGTTATCTCCCAGTAAGCGTAGATTTTATTTTTATTTTTCTGAGACGAATCTGAAACAGCTGAACCTAGAGCACCTCTTCTCTTGTCTTTTACAGTCTAGGGAGCAAATAAAGGACTCGAATATGTGTCAGATTTTAATGGCACGTGAAGCTGTGCTTTGACATGTATTTCTTTGGCAGAGTCAGTTTCAATAGCATCTTGTGTCATTTTTTTAATTTTGGACTTCTTTTCCCCATGGTATTCACTGTGCTGTGCAGGCACAAGTGTTTGTGCGGCTGCATGGAGAGCCAGACTGATACTTCTTTGGGGACGGTAGAGTACTGTGGTGGCATGTTTCTTACTTTTTTTTAAAGAACATGTTGTAGTTAGTTACTTTCCTGAGCAAATTCACTGTGGTCATGGAGTAGTGCAAGGGTGGAAGCAAGTGGGAGGGGGTACCTGGAATTAGGGATGAGGGTTGCTTAAGGCAATTTAAGTACCTCTTGCATTGCATGAAGCCCTATTTTCAGTTGGCTAACTGAACTTCGTTTTGCTGTTGCTTTACAGTTATGTATGACTTGACAGATTAGGATTTTTAAAGTATAGAGGTAATACCTGGGGTAATAGACTACCTGAAATGTAGAGCAGTCGAAGGCAAAACCTGCAGTTCCATTTTTTTGGTTAGGGTAGCTCAGCAGATAAAATGTTTCAGTGGACTGGATATTATGCATCTAGCCATTTACACAGAGCTTTTACTGTAAGAGATCTTACTTAGCAACTGTTGTGTTTCCTTTGCTATTCTTGAAGATTGTTTTTCCTGAACTACTCTTGAAGCTTTTCTTCATATTGAGTCAGATCCTGTTTTGCAGGAATATTTATGTTTAAACAGTAGTAATTTCACAAACCAAACCAGAGGGAAATAAAACCTTTTCCAAATCAGTGTTTATCTTGGCACTTAAAACCATTTGTACACAGGCACATACAGCCTTCCTAAAAGAAGCCTTCTTTGAACATTTTTTTTAAAATCAAATAAAAATTACGTCTAGAGACTATCTTCACCTAGACAAATAAATTCAGCTTTTTGCACAAATACCAGTTTATTTGTTGATTTGGACTATGAGGATCTGTTTGTGGTAGTTAATAAGACTAAACTTAGTCATTGTTGGCAAAATATTTGTCATTAATGGTCTTGGTTTGTTGGTTTTTTTCTTTCTTTAACAGGGAGAACTTACTGGCTGACTGTTTGCAGGGCTGTTTTGTGGTAACATGCACTCTGTGCGCATTTATCAGCCTTGTTTGGCTACGTGAACAGATTGTCCACGGAGGAGCACCACAGTGGTTGGAACAAAATCAGCAACAGCCACTCAATGGTGTTGGTCAACAAAATGAGGTAAAACTTGACTGCTCAGTAGTTCATGATAAATTTAGAAGATGTGTTTTTCTGAATAAATACATTGTCAGAACCCAACAGTAATGTTATTTTACTGCAGGGTATCTTTAGTTATACGTTAACAGAAGTTGAACATGTGTTCCTGTATAAGCTCAGTGACACCACTGTTACATTTTTGAAGTTCTGTAAAATGGAATGTTAATGGATTTGTTATACTGTAATTTTTGTAAAGTAACTTCAACATTGTGTAGATTCTTATGTCTGTATCTTTGCACTTTTTTTAACATAATGTTGTACATATAAAGCTGAATTGTCAGCCATAGTCAATGAAGATGCAGCTTGCTTTTATTTTGTCTTTCATAAGTATTTCAGTAGTTCATGAGGTAACAATTCACTGTTCTCAAAGCAGCTGGAGGTTTTGTTGAAACCACTGAAGTTGGAGCTTCTCTGTCCTCCCCCCACCCCTCAACACACACACATGCACTCCTTTAGTGTTTACAGGAGCCTCTTGGGCAGGAGAAGAGATGATATAAGCAATACGTGCATAGGGGGGAAATAATTAAAATTTTGTTTTCTTTTGTAGCAAATGTCAATTTTTTAAAGACAGAGATAGAGGTCATCAGCTTGATGACTGGTTTGGGTTGTCCTTGGATTATTGTCTTTCTAATATAACGATAGTTTTCATAAGATCAAGAGAGTTCCCCTCTATTGAGCACTGGTGAGACCACATCTGGCATGCTGTATCTAGTTCTAGGTTCCCCCAGTACAAAAGAGACATGGACATATTGGAGTGAGTGTGATGAAGAGCCGACAAAAATGATTGAAGGACTGGAGCATCTGACATATGATGAGAGGCTGAGAGAGCTGGAACTGTTCAGCCTGGAGATGAGAAGGCTCAGGGTGGACCTTATCAGTGTGTACAAATGCCTGATGGGAGGATGTAAAGAAGACAGAGCCAGAGTCTTCTTGGTAGTATTGAGTGACAGGACAACAGGCAGTAGGCTCAAATCAAAATACAGAAAATTCCATTTAGACAAAAAAACGCCAAACAGATGAGAGGTTTTTTTACTGTAAGTGTGATCAACTACTGGAACAGCTTGCCTAGAGGTTGTGAAGTCTCCATCTCTGGAGTTACTCAAAAGCCAACTGGAAACAGCATTGAGCAACCTGCTGTATCTGAACCTGCTTTAGTAGGTGGGTTGGCTAGATGATCTCTAGAGGCCCTTTCCAACCTCAGCTACTCTGAAGAAGCGTGAATGTTTATCTTCCTCTTTTAAAAGGTTTAGTGGTCCCAGATTTAATGCTTATCTAAAACAGTACATTATCAACCTTTTCTTAATATTATTTGTTTTTTCTATATACAGGGTAAAAGTACAGAGAGAGATTGATCAATTTAACCGAATACTAAATCCCGTTTCTGCAGGCTCAGGCTGTTGTAAATGGAGGTGTTGAAAATGCTGTGCTTGATCAACCTGCTAACCCGGCTGCTGAGAATGTAGTTGTAGGTGAGAACCCTGAAATTCAAGAAGAACAAGTAGATGAAGAGGAGGAGGATAATGAAGATGAAGAAGATGCTGTAGTAGAAGATGCAGCAGATGCAAACAATGGAGCACAAGGTAACAGGTGACTCAAAACAGTAATATTCTAGTTCTTTTTAAATACAAATGAAACCATTGAAAATAGAACTGTCATAATTCAAGGAAACTGTGTACATTCCCACTTCAGCTTATTTCTCTTGGTTTTGCAATTTCATATTTCGAGTGGTGAAGCACTTGCTTGCTGAAAAGCTATTGGCATTTATGAGGTCAATGTTATGCACTTAAGTCGTTTTGTTCATTTAAAACATAGCATGGAGTGGTTACATCTTGTTCTGGGTGAGTCTAACAGCTGTAAAAATGGCCATTGTTTCCTCAGATGACATGAACTGGAATGCTTTGGAATGGGATCGAGCAGCTGAAGAGCTTACTTGGGAGCGAGTGAGTAAGAATCATTTTCTTGAATTGAATAACTCAGACTCATACTTGAAATGATTTGTAGTATTACTGTGTTAAAATCCATTTGGTATAGTTTGGGATACCGTTGTCTAGTGTGGAAATTATTAGCAAGAGGCTTTAGTGACCTAAAAAAGTCATTGTATTAAAACCTAAATGTTGTTATGCTACTTGTTAACTATCAGAAAGGCATTTCTTTGATTTGAGATATAGTAGCAGCTTAAAACATGTTTTAGTACAGACTTTTCTGAAGTCTTCAACTTGGTCAGGTTTAGAAATGAATCGCAGCTTGCATTGAGGATGCTAGGTGAGATTAGCAGCACATAGGTGTTGCGTTATGTATAGTTTAATACTGAATTTCTGTATTCATGAAAGCATTAAACTAAAGAAAAGAGAGAACTGGAAATTTTGGTTAATTTACTTTGTTTACATATTTGCAAAAGACAAATGCATTTCTTAAAAATATAATGGAGCGTTTAATGTAACATTGCTTCTGTTTTGTGTATCAAAAATTCCATAATTAGAGCATGAGATGCATGTATGCTGTAATCATAGAATGGAGACTCAAGAACTAGTTTTTTGTAGCTGGTTTAGAAGTAGCCAACATCTGAGTTCAAAGCTCACCATATGCAGCAAAATCTACCTGAAGGTAGATACAGCAGCTTCATGTGATTTGCCAGTGTCACTAGTGCCTATGGCAGACAGTTGTAAAGCTGTATTCCTAGGCTCTGATGTAGTTGTTGCCTTGATTGCAGTGTAGTAGAAATACACTTTTCATCATGAGGCACAGGTCTTAATCTTTGGCTTTTATCTAGTGAAAACTTTTTAGTTTGCTTTCAAAGGTACTTATTGAAAAAGGGCATACATAAATTCAGTTTTCTGAACCATTCTACGGTGTATCTCAAGACAAAAGTGTTACATTCCTGAACCCAATTTATGTGCTGGGAAATGTTGATGTACTCCAAATTGAAAATATTTTGATGCCACTCCATGAATATAGAAATCAGTTTCAGCAAACTCTCATAACAATTTCTAATCCTATGTGCAAGTAGATATCTAGTTGGCATTTAGTATCAAAAGTGGGGTAGGCTTTTCTGCTGTTTCATCTTGTGAAAATAGCATGCAAGCTTTCTGAATTTTCAGAAATATTTGCATCTCTGTTTACTTCATAAAGTATGTGCAACTTTAATATCTTGGAACTTTGTGCAAAATTCTGGTACAAAATAGCCTTGAACCTGGTACTTTACAGCAGTAATCATGGAGTAGGAGTGTCTGGATTGAAATAGTAAGAAATCCTTGAAGTGGGGGGAAAAGGAGAGATTATGGGTTTTTTATAGATGCTCTATTTTTGGCTGTTCTGTGGAC
The DNA here is from genome assembly GCF_030936135.1 of Gavia stellata. NCBI lineage: Eukaryota > Metazoa > Chordata > Aves > Gaviiformes > Gaviidae > Gavia > Gavia stellata. The sequence goes on from NC_082596.1 coordinate 79,683,126, forward strand.
ACTTCCTGTAACAGCTGTGCAGAGTGATGGAGGATTTGCTTCCTGTCTTCCCTAGCTATAAACCAATTCTGTCCCAAACAATAACATACAGTGTAGGAACATTATCCTGTTACTAGTTGCTTTTATACATTGAAGGTAAAATATTAACCTTTGACTTTTCTCAGTGCAACATAAACTGCAATTAGGAAGGAAAAAAAAATATTGCTCTTGTATTTTAACATGGAGTTGTTCAAACATGATTTTAAATAACAGTTCAATCACTAAAATCTCTTGTAAATAGAAAATTTTTGTCAGAGTCCTCAAAGTCTTGGAGAGAAATAGCCTATAAATTAATTGATTATATGTTTGGTTTGCCATGTATAAACATATGTGTATTAAGATATTCCACATGTATATTACTGCCTTTGATCAACTAAGTTTACTGTGTTGAATGAGAACTTAGTTTCTATCTTTATCTTTAAGAATTTATGTATAAGTTCTGTTGGTTGAGCAATGAAAAAAGCTTTTGACCATATTGGAATTTAAAAGTTGGTGTGAAAGAGGCTTATTTTAGATGTGTGTTGCTTAGTTTTTCTGATGAGTAAATAAAATTAACTTTCTTATCTTCACAGATGCTTGGACTTGATGGATCTCTGGTTTTTTTAGTAAGTGAAATCCTGCATTTCAAGAATTTTATAGGAGGCTTTTTTAAGTAAACTGTATTTTTAAAAATTACATCATTCTATTTTAAGTTCCTATTTTCATATGATATATATTCTTTAGAGACTTTCATATGATGTCATGTTCAAGCAAACTGTCTTTTTGAGGAGTTTCACAGAGTAGAGGGGTGTGTGGCATAAAAGTGGAATTTTTTAAGATAGAGGTAACTTTGGATCACGTACTCCACTGTAAATACAGATTAGACCCTTTAAAAAAACATACACTGAAAATACATATCTGGTTTAGCCTTAAGTTTTGCTCTTTATGTTATGATTAAAATAGTGTCCTCATTCAGACTTTTCTGATTTGCCCTAATACCACCAGAACACCACTAGTGAATTTTTAGTGTAGACGGGATCTTAAAATTTAAGATCTTCCGTTATGCTTCTTGACTTTATTTGGGTTTTTTTTGTTCCTCCCTAAAATTTTTCCCCTCTTGAATATTATTTTAATTGATATCAGATTCAAATCTTTTTTTTTTAAATCTTCACAATAGTCAGTCTGTCTTGTGGAGCACATATCTTTTAAATTGGCTCCAAAAGTCTTTATTATTACGATAATTTAGCAAAGCACTCCTGAAAAGGCTATTGGCTTTTTAACTCTTGTCTGTGGGCGAACCCATGTTGATTGTCTCCCTGACAAACTCTTACATCTGTAACGCCTGTCTTCTAGTGGGCTTTCTTACAGTTTGTTTGAAGGGCTCTCTCTGCTGCCTACCCTACCTGACTGTTGGAGATGTCTAGCTCTGACTTCAGGGTCAGGGGAGAAAGAGTGCAGAGTCAATGGCAACAAAACTTTAACCCATCACAGCTACATTCATTGGGTATCATCTGTCAGATCATTTATTTTAAAAAGAGAAGTAATTTTATATTTTAAAGGGAAAAAAGATCTGTGCTCTCTTCCAGCAGTATAAATGTTACTTTAATGTGTGAAAGAAATAAAATTCTTAAATATGAATGTGTTTGTTAGATACTGTAGTGGATAAATGTCTCATGTCTGAAATAAAATGTCTTCTATTTTAATGTAATGTCTTATGTTTAAAATAATGTAGATTATGTCATTAGTGATTGATCTTAAATATTAATACCAAAAGAATTAAAATTTGCGTGTACTTATGGCTGAGTTCACATCTTAGCTAAAAGTAATATTAAAAAATAGAGATGTGCTGTCATTCCTAGAGAGCTGTTAGTTTTGTTAACAGGTTTCTTGTGACAAAGTCTAATTGTTAAAAGTTCAGATGAATATTTTCTCATTTATAAAACAAATATCCACATATTTAATGTAATTTTTTTTAAGGGTGAAACTATTTATATTGACTTAAAAATAAAATCTGTCCTGCATGTTTTGGCCTTTGTGTTAGGGCAAATTTCTCTAACATGAGATGTGCAAGTTCTGGTAATAATAGGCAGTTGAAATAAGAAGTTTAGATACAAAAGTGAAGTCACTTATTTAAATGACTGGTATTTATGTGCTGTTTCCTTGTCATCTTCCTCCCTCCTTCCCCCATGCTCCTTGCAGGAACATGTCTTTTGGGTGGTATCTTTAAATACATTGTTCATACTTGTGTTTGGTAAGTATCATTTGCTCTTAGGTTTTAAAAAGATTCTTCTTTGCAAAATGACAATGCAGGTTAATTTTAAGGCTGTTCTCTCAGAATAAATCAAGTTGTGACATCTAAAAATGGAACCACAAACGAACTGGGAATACGAATAACAAATCTTTATTGTTTCTAGTTCTGTCATTTTAATTCTGTTAAGTGAAGAGATTTAAAATAGGAAATCTACCAAAAGCTTAATGATGTCAGCCAAAGCACAGAAAATAATACTTGTTTGGAATACTGTTAAATTGGAGGAGGAACCTCCTGGAATTTATTTTATGAGCAAATGAAGTACTTCTAGGAATGGCTAGGATATTTTTTTTTCTCCTTATAGTTTTTGCTAGATAGAGTTAAATCACTTTTTCCATCAAGAATCCATTTTTGGAGCTCAAAATTGGGAGGGAGGGGGACGCACAAGAATGTAGCTGTCTGTGTAGAGTTGTCAAATATACTTTCATTTTGTGTCCAAAATTACTACCGAACAACTTCCCTTAGTTCATACAACTTAGACTGACTTAAATTTTAGAAAATAGTAAATTCTAATCAGTGGTGTATTTTACTTTATTTTCCTTTCTCCTTCCTGTAGATGCTGAAGCTGAACTGCAGCTTTAAATGTTTGCAAGACTCTTTCTGTTTCTATTACAAGATAGGAATATTTCCATGTTCTGATTCCATGTATGGTTAGTGCTAGGAAAATTTCTTGGACATAAACTTGTCACAGCTTAAAAAAAAAAAAAAAACCCAAACCATAGGTGTATATTTCTCAATCATTTGAACCCCAAAAGTAAAGGGTAAAATGCCTGCCTTATTGTAAATAGCAGTAAGCTCCCCCTTGAGAATTTCTGGAATTCCTATTTTATATTTACTGCTTGTAATATGTAGGGTAAATTTGCATTTTCATTCTGATTTTACTGCAGAAAGGGGAGTTACAAATTTAGAAATAAATATATATTTCTTTTAAGGCTCTCCTGAGAGGCATTAGACTGTGATTCAGATTCTTCTTTTTTCTTTTTTTGTACCTTGCACCTCTTGAGTGATATGGGAGAATAACATAACAGCTCTTCCCTATGCCTCAATTTTGCCTGTTTCCCTGCTAACAGAAGCTTCTGGATTATAGTGCTGAAGCTCGTTAGTGCTGTTAATTTGACACAACTGTGTGCAGAAGCAGCAGCATTTAGTGACAAGATAGAGCATTTTATATGCTTGAAGAGATACCAGCCACAAAATTTCACTTGCTCTGAATTATCAGTTTAGAAGGGGATTGGTTATGTTGCTTTGGTTTTTTGAGTGCTCTTTCTTGGCAGAAGAGCTTGAGCTTTAAAAACTGACATCATACTGTAGATAAGAAATTTTTGCTGGCAAAGTAAAGCTCACAATACTGAACCAGTGATTTGAGCATCTAGTTACTGAAATGAATCAGCAGATCAAAAGAAAATAAAAGGAATTATCATGTATATTTAATTCACAAAAAACTGTAACTGTTCTAATAAGTTGGAAAATACTTGAATTATTTCTTTCTGATAATTACTCTATTTTATTCTGTAGTTATTGGAAGTTAATTAGGTTTTTTAGCTGCTATAAAATTTAGGGTGTTTAATAAGTAGATAATAAATACTAAATTTATAAATCCTTGATTTAAATTCAATAATAAGTGAGTAATGAGAATAATTAGTAGGGTTGTCATATAGATGGTTTTCAATAGCTCTAAGTGTGCTTTAGCAAGTGGGAAACTAACAAGTAGAGAAGAGAAGGGGAATGACTTTCCCAAGTGAGCAGGAGATCTGGGAATTTAATTTGTGCCTCTCAAGCCTATTCTTATTATCTTTCCCACTAAGTGATACTGCCTAATTTACAACTGCCAAATTTCTATTATTTGTAATTACAGTCCTGCTGAGTTCAAATGTCACAGGAGGTACTTTCTAGAAGACAAAATGGAAGGAAAGCATTTGGAACCTTAATAACTGGTCCAGAAATTTTCCTATTATGTTCTCTTGGACAAGTTAATTAAGTTTGACTTAATTCATATTTTCTATAGCTCAATTTAGTACTCATAGAGGAGTCTGTACTCCTTCATGCTTTTTATTAAAAGGGATCTATCAGAAATTCTCTTTTAAGAAAGTTGTTTAAAAATATGATAAACTGTCCACTATAATCTCATAAAACACTGTCAAAAAGATAAAATTTTTAAGTCATGAGTCTGATGTCTATAGGAGTTGAATGTGATTTTTTTTTTTTTTTTTTCTTCATCTCACTTTTCTTTCTTTTGTTCTTACTGGGCAGGAAGAGCTCAAGTCCTCCTTTTATCTTTTACATTTTTGGTATTCCAAATAACTGCTGATTTCTCTGGGTAATACAAGTTCTGCTAAATCTTTTCCTGGATTTTCTCTCTCCTCCTCATTTGCATATGACCAATAGGAGGAGAGAGGAGGAGAGAGAAAATCATCAGGCTTTTCATTTGAGGGTATGTTTAGTCTACAGTAGTTCCCAGAGTGGATTATCATGATACAGTGGAGGCAACATAGGTGAAAATAAAAGCTTGCAGTTACTGCAGCCCCTTTACTTCCTATTGGCTCCCTCTACTCCTGTAGGAAAGTGATGTTGAATTCCGTAGTCCTTTGTAGCTTCATTAGAAGACCACAGAATGAGCTAAAACGACTACTTGATCCTGTTGCAAATACCCAGCTGCCCAAAAATGGGGAAAGTGCTGTGTTTTTTAATTCATTCCTCCTGAGACCTCAGAATTGGCAAGAGTGAGTTCTCAAGAATGATGACAGTTCTTAGTACATTAATTCAAAGTAAAAGACTTCTCAGTTGCTCCTCATCCTTTCACTGAAGCATTGTCTTTTTCCCCTTCATCTTCTCTTTCCTTTGCAAATTTCTGCAGGGCTTGCATTTTTCACAGTATTCTTAAGAATTAAAGCACTAAAACTGAAACCTTGCTAAAGCAAGTCCCATCTGACCAAGACGTAAAATGGCTACTTAAGTCTTTTAGTGCATGGGAAAGAGTGAATATGCAGAACAGGTTTTTACAGCCGTCTATGAGACCAATACCACCCTAGTATGTAAGACTGAGAAATTGAATTAATTTACACACAGCAAGATGAACTAAGAAGGAAAAGACTGTCCTCTTACTATGTGTAGCTTTATATTGTTTGTAGTCTTTCTGTGTGAATTATGATCTGATTTTCAGTGTTTATAAAATTATAGAAATATAGAAATGGAATAATTACCATGTTACAATACACATTCTGCAAATAAGGCTCCATTTAGCAGTTTTCATGGTCTTTTTTTCCCCTTCTTTCTGCTTACATTATGCAGCATTTTGTCCGTACCACATTGGTCACTTCTCCATTGTTGGCCTGGGCTTTGAGGAATATGTAAGTACTGGTTTGTAATTTCAGAATGAAAAAACTACTGCTATTTATTTGATGACAGTAATTTTGTAGCATCTGTCCACTTTTATTTTGTGACTGCAAAAGTAACTTGGAGTGTCTTTCATTTTTTCTCCTCAAATCTTTTTTAATCTATGATCAAAAATGTTCTCTCACTCCTCCCACTTCCTCCATTATTTACATTTCAAGTGAGGTTTCCTCCTTTTACAAAAAATGCGTACTTTTTTTAACAGCCTCTTGTTCCTCATGTACATTTTTAATTTGTGTACTGAGTAATTTTCAGAGTTGAAGATAAGAGGTAGGTAGTGAGATCTAGGGAGGTAATGAGGTAGTGTAAGGTGACACTTTTTGTTTTATATATAGAGGTTGTTTCATGTTTGAAGAAAGTAATTGTTAGACTTTTTTCAGTAAGTGTAAACATTACTACTTCTTTGGTATCTACATCAAGAGTAGAAAGATTATTAAAACATGTAAGAACTAAAGAAACTTGTCATTCTTCTTGAAGAGTTGAGATTTGGAATTTATCTTCATTAAATAAAAAGGAGATGTAATCTTTTAAGAGACTGATAAACTTCTCTTTTTTTCCCTCCCCTCCAGGTTCAAGCATCTCACTTTGAAGGCCTGATTACAACTATAGTTGGATATGTTCTGCTAGCAGTGACTCTAATTGTTTGTCATGTATCCTTTTGTCAGCAGTTACCTGTTTCAGATTTTACATGTAAATCATCTTTCTGGCTATATTTTGAGGAGGCACAGACATGATGCAGATGCAATTAATTTACCATTTTGCTCTGCTGTTTTGGTGAAATGAGAAGAAAAGGTCTATTCTGTTCTCTTGGATATTTAAGAGTTGTCAGTGTGACTGCATTCTTCAGGACAATTGCATGTGTTTAACAACACAAAATCATAGGCTTTTATGCTTGCTTAAAGGCCTCCAAATAAATTTTGAAGGCCTGTCTGAGAAGATGAGTGTAGAACCATTGTTTTTTTTCCTCACTGTCCTTACACTATTGCTGTGGGCTATGTAGTTGCAGCAGAAAGAGAAAAGGGATTATAAAAATACGTAGGATATGATGGGAAATCTATTCACATCTTTTTGATCCTGCCAGATCTTTAGTGTGGATTGTTTCAGTTTCTCTTTTATGTCTGAACCACTGAGAGTTTACAGCAAGGATTTCAGATGATAACCCTCATTATTACAGAGAAAATTAAGTAATGGCAGAGGAGTCCTGAAAGCTAGAAGGATTTGGTCACAAGTAAAAAGTCTGCATTCTAGCCGCATGTTTTTAAAGGGACTACATCAACTTCACTTTGAAAGAATAAACATTTGATAGCAGTTTTCTGTTCAAGAGTACACAAAGCTAACATCAACTTTAGACCGTGCTACACCAATGTGCAGTGCAAATGTGGCAAAACAGTGTATGGGCATGTCTCTGTTTTGCCTCCTAAAAGAAAACAAAACAAACCCCCAAACTGTAATATGCATCCAGCTTTTCTTGGATAAGGTAAGAATTTGTTTCAGACTGCATGAAAAGGAAAGGTCCCATTTAAGGTAGGCCTTCAGTTTTGAAAGTTGCTCCTCATGGCGGATGTTTTCAAAGGCAGCTGTTAATTTCTTGAAAACTTTTGGATGCTTAATTGAAGAAGGGTGGTAGTAGTATTATTTATTTATTCATTTAGTTCAGATACATGTGTGGGAGGGTTAACCAGCACATCAGACTGTGACTTCCGTAGTCACAGCCAATTTTGAAATAGAGCCCTGATAAAGTAAATACTTCTAATTCACTTTTGTCTTTTATAAAATTTCCTGTTGTTAAAAGCAACATAATATAATGTTTCATATTAATCAAACTATGCTATGAGGTATTTTTCAGTATTTTCTTGACAAAACTATTCAGGGTTTGGCAGCACTTGTTAAGTTCCAGCGTTCACGTCGTTTATTAGGAGTTTGCTATATTGTTGTCAAGGTAATCCTATTTTTTGTGTGTAGCAAAAAACCCTCTCAATTTAAGCTTACGTTACAATTTCTTAGCAATTTCTGTTAAACTAGTGAGATGTTCTTTTCTCTTTTTTTCCTAAAGGTTTCCTTGTTAGTAGTGGTTGAAATTGGTGTGTTTCCTCTCATCTGTGGCTGGTGGCTGGATATATGCTCTTTGGTAAGAATGGAAATAAATAGGATAAAATATTTTTTAACTGTGTTTATATTTAAAGGAAAAAGTTCTGATGAGAAGAGTTGCTGATATGAGTTTGACAGCACTCTTCTGTTTTTATAAACATAATATTTCCAGAGGAAGAGCATTTTTTAGGTACTGCTTAATGCTATTTTTATTTTCCTTTATGTTACTAAATACAAATTAACATGCTACTATTAAAGTAAGATCCTAATCCTTTTTACTGCATTTACAAGACCACTGTGATAATGAATTTACTTACAGGCAAACTTGTGTACTGAATAAACTTCTTTATATAACCATCTTATGTGAAATGGTAATGACTTCACTTTTAATAGTTGTCCAATCTCTTTCTGTTTTGAACAAGATACATGCTGTGTTTGCTTGGAATTGAGAAAGACAGTTTTTCTGTCCTGAAAAAAAAGTGATTAATTTCAAATGGAGAAAATTAATTTTTTCTAGCTTTAGTAGAAATAGAATTTTACTTAAGGGAATAAGTATTTTCTGCCATCACAGTGCTAATTTGTTTGAACTGTTTTATAACTTGTGTAGTGTATGTTAGTGTTTGAGTTGATGTCTGTCTTCTTTCTGTCAGAAGAAAGAAGTTGATCAGAAATTGATCCTTATTTGCTGTTCTTACTGTAAATTATTCCATTTTTTTTCTAATTAAATGCTGTAATTATGTGTTAGCACAAGGCAGACATTTAAATTAAATCCCTAGTAGTATATATGAGCTAGGGTAAACAAAATTAGTAACTGTGGAGGTTTGCTGAACTTTATTCATATTTGTTTGCTACTTACTTTCTAGGAGATGTTTGATGCCACTTTGAAAGATAGAGAATTGAGCTTTCAGTCTGCCCCAGGTACCACAATGTTTCTGCACTGGTTAGTTGGAATGGTTTACGTCTTTTATTTCGCATCCTTCATTCTTCTACTGAGAGAGGTAAGTCTAGAAGAAAAAGATTGGTATGTAACATAGTTAGAGAAGCATGCATGTTGAACTGTTAGCTAAATCTTTCACGTGTGGGTATCGCTGCTACTGTGTTTTGTGTGTGTATTGGATTTCAGCCTTACGTAAAAAAGACCACACTGGTACTTAACTGCAGTGGAAAATGATGATATAGAGTATATTTTACTCAGAGATTTCTAGTTTACAAAGAGCCCTTAAACATGGGTGTTGCCTTCAAATGAATCTAAATACATTTCAGCTGTTTAAGACCGATTAATACTTGAAAATTCAGCTTGTAATTGGTTATTGCTTCTCTACTTCTCTATGATAATGCTTCATTTGTTCTGTTTCTGTACAATTTTCTTGAACCTTGTTCAACAAATACCTCTAGTATGTTTAAAACTTATTTGCTGCAGCAGTGTTATCCAAAATGAAAAACAAAGAATACAAAGATAATCTCTTCGTATATTGTTTTCTATTTCCTGCTTCAGGTATTGAGACCTGGTGTCTTATGGTTTCTCAGGAATTTGAATGATCCAGACTTTAATCCTGTGCAGGAAATGATTCACTTGCCCATTTATAGACATCTCAGGAGGTTTATCTTATCAGTGGTAAGGACTTTTCTCAAATTTCTTTATTTGGAAAGAAAATTTCATACGTTAGCTCCCATATATGCTACTGCGTATTTAACAAAAAACATTTTCACCATGAAGGTGATTAGACACTGGAACAGGTTGCCAACAGAATCTACATCTTTTGAGATATTCAGAACTCAACTGGATAAGGTCCTGAGCAACCTGATATAACTGTGTCTGCTCAGAGCAGGGGGTTGGGGTAGTTTACCTCTGGTGGTCCCTTCCAAAACAAGTTTTTCTGTGATATCTTCTCCTTATGCAAAATCACAGGAAACGTTTGTGTCTGCAGACAAGTGTTTATTATTATGGATATTGTAAATCACATAACTCTTTCATGATGCTCTTAGTTATTGCAGTAAACATTGTGTGTCCAATTCAGCTAAAGTAGTGCAGCAGGGGTAGAGTAACTTTCCAGTTGAGTTTTGGATTGGATCGTGCTGATCTAGCCAGTGGTACCTATTTCCAGACTGTCATTGTAAGATATTGAAAACAATGAAAGTTTTTTTCCTTTTGCTTGTTTGTCTGAAGTTTGCCTAGCATGCAGTAAGGGAAGGGACTCGGGCTGTTTTTGACATAAATGTCATGTCAACTGTGAAAACTGATATTACCAGAAACTTTATTATTTGGCATACTGTATTACTACACCTAAAGTGCTTTGAGCAGTGAAAGCTCAGAGAGATCTTAGTTCTATTAGGGAGCCCTTCACTACATGAGAGGAGCTGACCTGTGCACCTTTCAGAGTATTTTCTCCTTAGATAATCGTAAGGCTTTAGCTGCCTGATACTGTGTCACAGCAAGTGGCCCAAACATAAGCAAAGATCTGCTTGTTACTAAAGGTCTTAGAGATATGTTCTCAGACGATGTCAGAACTGGCAGTTACTTGAACTTCACCTTTTGATTTGCTTAGCTAATTAATTCAGAACTTTTACCAGCCTCGTGCTAAAATATGGGACCTAGAATGGCAATCATTTACAGCTTACTATTTCAAAAACCAAGTCACACTTTGCAAGTCGTGTTTCTTTCTCAGTATTTTTAAGAAATTTCTTGTGTAGAACATAAACTATTAAGTTTCAAAAAGAAAGGGATTTGATTTTTCTTTTTTACATAGTTAAGCACATACTATTTTTTTGCAGTTTTAAGTCTCGAGTGATACATTTATATAGACGTGTAAGAATGTGTTTAAAATGCACTTGATTTTTAATCTGGTTCCTTAAGAAAACAGTATTTATAAGTGCATGGTCTTCATGCACCTGATCTCCCCTACTAAATTTTGATCTTTCAGCCAATTTAAAATGTGAGGGAATAGAAACCGAAAGAACTTTTGAGGCTTCTCCAAGTTGCTTGAAAACTCAGCCATTAAGAAAAGAGAGGAATCCAAAATCAGTAATCCCATTGCTGGGGGAGGGGGAAGAAAGTAGAACTGTCTGACGTTATCCTGTCAGCTGGCCAGTCAGTGCTTGTTCAGCCACGGTCCTATTTGGCAAGGGCATCATAGCGTATTGGTCTGCCTGGGATGGAGTTAATTTTTTTCATAGCAGCCCGTGTCCTTCTGCGCTTTGGATTAGTGGCTGAAACAGTGTTGCTAGCACACAGGTGTTTTGGCTGTGGCTGAAGAGTGCTTGCACAGTGTCAAGGTTTTTCTTCTTTCCTGCTCTGCCCTGGTCCCCTGCCCCCTCCAGCAAATAAGCTGGGGGTTGGGAGCGGGGTATAGCTGGGACAGCTGACCCAAACTGACCAAAAGGGTATTCCATACCACATGACGTCGTGCTCAGCAGTAGAAGCTGTGGGAAAGGAGGAGGCAGGGGGATGTTCATGTTTTGTCTTCCTGAGCAACTGCTAACATGTGCTGAGGCCCTGCTTTCCAGGAAGTCACTAATCATCTGTCTGGTGATGGGATGAAGTGACTGAATTCCTCTTTGTTTTGCTTGCATACACAGCATTTGCTTTCTCTATTAAATTGTCATTATCTCCATCCACAAGTCTTCTTGCCTTCCTTCTATTTTCTCCCCATTCAGCCAGAGAGTGGAATGAGCAAGTGGCTGGGTAGATGTTCGGCTGTTAGCCAGGGTTAACCCACCGCACACAGGAAACATGTCAGAGAGAGGGATGGAAAACTAGGTTTGGTTGTTTCTGCTATTCAGACTAACTTGTTTAACTTCCTTATTGCAGATTGTCTTTGGATCAATTGTACTGCTCATGCTCTGGCTTCCTATACGCATTATTAAGTATCTCCTGCCTAACTTTCTTCCATATAATGTTATGCTCTACAGGTAAGCATTTGATTTAAAAAAGATTAGAAAAATGTGTATTTGCACTCTTTGAGCATTAACGTGTTTGGTATGTTTTGTTTGTTTTCAATTAATTGAAACTTCGTTGTTCTAGAAAAGTAGAAAGATAAATGACGTGGATGTATCATACAACATGTCAAATAAAAAGCTACTAAGAAAATAAAAAGGCATTTTGTATTATTTCTGTAATGATAACTGTTTAGTGTTTATCTGCCCTCAAAATGCTTTCCCCTTCAACTTTTTTGGTAGTGAAGTTGCTGACATGTTTGGTTTTCACATTCATTCCTGATTATCATTTGCTTCAGGAATAAAAGAATATCTGTAACTGCATTTCTTTTTAATGATAGCATATTTCTGTTTCTAAATAAGAATTGAAACAGCAACAATAGAAGCAAATAGTGAATCATATTCTCTGATATAAACTTTCTCAACATTTCTTCTTAAATTTCTTGTGTGCCTAAGTGCCTAAACACTCATGAACACTTAACCTGTGCTCAGAGTAGTATATATGGAAAAATGTATGCAAAAACTGAGAATTGTTCCTGTTCGCTTCCAATAGATTTTTATTGTGGTGGTGTTAATATGATTCAGTGTAAAAGATTACTATCAGAATGTTCCTTATGTTTGACTTCCTGCTCTTCCCATTGTTTCTAGTGATGCTCCAGTAAGCGAACTTTCCCTAGAGCTCCTTTTGCTTCAGGTGGTGCTTCCAGCTTTGCTAGAACAAGGACATACAAGACAGTGGTTGAAAGGTCTTGTACGAGCATGGACTGTTACTGCTGGATACTTGCTGTAAGTAGAGAAAGCCAAAGTCAACTACAAGCATTGTGTCTAGCTTAGCCTTTTAATGGGAAAGCAGCATGCTTTCAAGAGCGTTATCCCAAGTAGCTTTAATGGCATTTTACAGATAAATACATGATGAAAAACTTCTGTAGTGATTTCCTATGGAAGTATCTTCTAAGCAGTAGTTGTACCTACTTCTGGACTAGTCTTTGACAAGTAATTCTTTTGGTACACTAGTACAGCATTTGTTTAGTAAAAAAAAAAATCTATAAAAGTATGACTAGGAGCTTGTTAACTTCCTATTATATGGAAAAATTAAAGAGGTAAATATCAGCAGAGCATTTGCATGAGTCATCTGAGTAAAATTCATGTGCACATCTTGCATTTCTTACTATAAGAAGGAAAAAAGGAAAAATTATTTAGAACATTATGCTGAAGAAATGAATACCTTTAAATTGGGGATTTCAAAGTTAAAAGTTCAGTCTCTAAAGAAGGATAAAACTGTATCTTTGTCAGCTAAAGTAAATGATTAGACAAAGTGAGGTTCTTTAATTTAGACTCTCAAGCAGAGTTCTAGCACTTGAAATTATTTTCTAGTTCATACGTTGTTTGCCAAATTAGTCAAGAAAAAATTAAGGTTGATGTTGTTTCTATGAAGTTTTAAATTTAACTTCAAAGTGTATTGGCATTCTCCTACCATGTCTTGCTCATTGTGGGTTGTGCCAATGCAGCACTATTAGGATGAAGATTTAATCTTTGCTAAGTTATATCTGGGACTCTGAGAAAATGAAAGAAAGACTTTTTTCTTCCACTGCAATCCAAAATATTTATTTTAGCTTCCTATAAGGAAACTCTCCCCATCCCTGTTCTCTTAGTTTGCATTTTGGAAAGTTATTTTTTGAATTAATTTGTCCATGTTTTGATAGTGTTTAAGTATGACGCAAGAAGAGAATTTCGGAGATGATGATGGAAATAGCTTTGCTTTCTCCGATGTTGCAGCTGTTAAGAAGCGTTGTGAAATAGCTCTTCAGCAATTTGAGTTGAGCAAAGATGTAATCTTCTGCTTTTCTTAAAAAGCAAACTGCTGTGAAAATGTTTTCATTGTGTGCCAATAGAATATCTGCATGCATCTTACTGCTAATAAAAATTCTGCTAAAGCTGAGGAAAATTAGCTTCTAAATGTTCATATTGCATTTTGATGTTTTTAAATCAGACTCAAATTTCTATTTGCTAATGGTGTATTCAGGAAATATCAACAGAATACTTTTTGAAGTAGATTCACTCTTTCTAGGATTGATGTTCTTAGAAAGTTTTGAGCAGGTGTTGAGCAATTTAGAATCTTCTTGAAAGACTCTGCCTTACTCTACTTTTGAAAACATGTCTATAGCAATACAGTATGTTCTTGTACTGTTGTTCTTGTTTAGGTTTGAAGGCAATTGTTTCCAGTAGAGCTTAGTAGCAGTAAAATAAAAGCTGTCAGTTGAGCTGCCTGCTTACACGAACTGAAATACTGATGCAATTTTCCTTTTATATGCACAACAGCTTTAATACCAGATGTTGGTTTTAAGGCAGTCAAACAGATAAGTGATGTTTATTTGTGGCTGTATTCCCAGTGTTCTAATCTGCATCCATACTAGCATTTTTCTTCTAAATTCTGTGTTTAGGATGACATTGAGTGCCTTATCAGAAAGTGGTTTATTTTACTTCATCAAGATTATGCCAGTACTCCTGTATAAGTTTTGTACAACTTGTACTCAATCTGAATAGGCCTATCTTTCTGTAAGATTCTCATTCATATCAAACAGAAAAAAACTGAAACTTTTATTGTTACAGGGATCTCCATTCTTACCTACTTGGTGACCAGGAAGAGAATGAAAACAATGCAAACCAGCAGCCTAACAACCAGCATGCTCGCAATAATAATGCCATTCCAGTTGTGGGAGAAGGTCTTCATGCAGCCCATCAAGCCATACTTCAACAAGGAGGACCTGTGGGTTTCCAGCCTTATCGTAGGCCTTTAAAATTCCCGCTCAGGGTAGGTATATCTAACACATTAAGAGAAAAGGGAAAGGCATTTGAAAAACGGGTATAATTTTTTTTATAAGAAAGATTTGGCCCACATCTTATCAGAAGCCAAGTGGTGGGTCACGTTGTTTTGTGTTTTGTACAGTTTGCATCATTCTAAAAGGTAGACTTATTGTCACATACAGCTTTTTTCAGTCTGTAACTTAAGACCTTCAATTACCATTTTATTTATAGATCCCATACATGTTGTGTATTATCTATTAGTTCATGTCTTATTTTCCTAATGGTTAGTAACAGAGATAAATATAATAACCCCCCAGCAAACAGGTAGTTCACGAATATCTTTAACAAGGCATGGTTATCAAGAGGGCATACTTTGGTCTTGTAGCTGAAGTGTATTTTAAATTTTTTGCTGCATTAAGAAATTAAATGGAGAACTTCTGTTTCATCTATATTAAACATAGAAAGGTGTTATAATATTTGGAAGTTCTAAATCCCTACAATTAGAAAGAACATGTTGTTGGTAAATACTTAACTTTCTAGAATAATATATAGGTCAAACTAGGTAAATTGTTTTGTTGTTACCAGAACTCTGAGTTAATAGAATATAAATTTAAACACAGCTCACTTACCATGGTTTCAGGTATAGCTCAAGAATGGAACTAATAGCTAAAGTTGGAACAGTGTAGTATTGCTTCTGAAGTTTCCTTAAAATGCTGAATCTACCAGAATTCTCATAACAAAGTACATAATAAATCTTTCTTTTTTTTCCCTAGAAATCTCAACCTAGTAGAATTGAAAGCAAATTTGAAAGTATTTTAGGATTTCACAACTGTTGAGCTTCTGAGTGTTGGGGCTTTGGGGAGGGGAGGGGGGGAGGTGCGCAGAGTTAATTCCCTCCATTGCTGTTTTTACCCTCTAAAATGGTTCTCCACAGGAATGCGTGAGCTGCAACACTGTTCTAGAGGAAATGGAGGAGGCAGCTCAGGGATGAAAAGGCTAGGGAAGCAGAATGAATTTTCCCCTCTCATAACAGCTGCTGTTACCTCAGTTTGGTCATAACAGGAAGTCAAAGCATGCTCTGACTGAGACCAATTTAATCTAGCATAAATATGCACTTACTGCTGAAAGGAGTGGTGCTGTCTTCTTTCCATGGCAGTTGCTCCTTTCTTCCCTTCTTAGCATGAATGCCTGTGCTAGAACATACACACGATGAGCTGGAACAGGAAACTGATCCAGCTGAAAACTGAGGTAATATGCAGAAGACATTAGTTAGACATGTCTGAAAGTTCAGATAAGACTTTATAGTGTTATTTTTAAAGAAAATGTGATCCTTGTGACATTTTCACTTAGACTGACTCAAGTCCATATGAAGTTGCTGGGATGACAGGTTTATTGAAATTAATTCCCTGTTTGGCTGCTAAGGAGGTAATTAAAGTTGATTCTCACTGTGACCTGGCAATATGTAACAACTGTAATGTGGAATGGATGTGTTAACCTAGCGACTCATTAAATCCTTTCTAGAGCTACCTTTGCATGGGTTATTTTATTTTTGTGGGTGCCTCTGGATAAGGACATGTGCTGAAACTCTCTCCCCCTCTCAAACCATTGCATAGCATAAGCTTTCAGTAATTTGGGGTGCTTACCTTGAACTGGTGATAATAACTAAGCACTTTGATATTCAGCTGTCAAAAACTGTTTTTTTTCTGGTCTGCTTACCTTTGTCTAGACATTTTAAGTTGTTCTTTGGAGACTTCTACAGAATGTAGACATAAAAAGTAAATCTGATTTAACTGAATTTCTTTCCATTGGTTTCATCAAGAGATATGACAAGACAAGCACTTGCACAATCTCAAACACATGGTACCTCACTGATACGATTCTATGTCACTGGTTCCACTTGTTTGAAATATTTAAATAATGAATCATTCAGGATCACTGTAGGTGTTTCAGTTGTGATTTTTGGTATATTGACCTTGGTTCTACTTGGATAAATTCATCTTATGAAAAATGTGTCTCCCACACAGACTTCCACTATGGAACAACACTGTATTTTAATTACTTTCTCAATTGGAATTTTAAGCATTTGAGAAGAAAAACAGGGTAAACATCTGATCTTTTCTACATTTCATTAATTTTTTTTCATTTTAACCAAGTTGTAAGAACCTAGAAGATGTTTATATTCAGTTTTTATTATGTATGAATGTTTTCCACTAGAACTCACTCATTGTGTCCATATGGATTGAGCAAACAATAAGAACTGATCCTTCATGTTATTTCAGTTACAAATAAGTATGTAAAACTATGGGTTTGATTTATTTTTTAAGTACATACTATTAATCTCAAAATAAGATAAGATTTTTTAAATTACTCTACACAAAAGCCTATCATCAGTTTTATCAGGCAATCTAAATAATTCTTCCAACTCATTCCTTTTTTTAAACAAAGGTTCTCTTGCAGGGACCTCCCAAAACCTCTCCAGAACAAATGCTGACATGTAGAGTTTGTTGAATTTTCCCGCTACTGTCTTGTCTTCCTTTAGCCTTCCTTTCATAATTTATAGTTCAGCAGAGCCTGCAAACTCTCTGGCAAGCTTTCATCTGAGGATTTTTAGATTTTATTACCTTATTGTTGATCCTTTATAAAAAAGAAAACCTATCTATAAAAATAAATTTATCATTACTTTTTTCATAGACTTGGCATGTTATTTCTAAAATCCCTTTTGACTTGTCCTACTGTAGTTTTGAATTTCACTTACTGAAGTTCATCCCTTTTCTGGGGGTTTTTTGTGTTTTTTTTTCTCTGGGGATTTATTTCCAGTTTCTAGAAATATCTTCTGGAAGCTATTTTTATTTTGCTGTTTACTGTGACAACTTTGGGGAGACTTCTTTAAGACTTATGATTAGTAGTGCGAGTTTGTGACAAACCTTCACTTCAGTATATCTAAAGGCATCTCCTGTGAGCGTTTTTCCTTTTGACTACTATTTTCAATATTATTTTAATAAATGTCCTCATTATAGCTAGTTTGGTTTTTTGAAATAATGTTATTGTGGTGGATTTTGGAGAGAGGAGAGCTGTCCTCACAACATCTTTGAGTCTGAATATATTGTGGTCAGCCAGTGCTGCTTCTGTGATATGAGTGACTAGCTGAGAGTTACTCTTCCTCTTGTATGTTCTCTTGCTCACTGATCCAAGAAGTAGCCGTGTATGGTGTTTAAAAGCCTCATATCAGCTTTAGTCCTTCATGTGTTTTTTTATTCCTACATGGACTGACTTTTCCCCAGCATTCCCTAAGTAACTATTTAGACAGTATTGGTCCCAAGCAAGTCACACCATGTGTTCCTCACTGTTGAGAAGTTTGGGGTTTTTTTGCCTGCAGTCCAGTTGTCAGCTACACTGGTTTTCTTCTTTCTGTCATTTGGGATCCCTAACCCTAAAGAGAGTATTCTGTTTGAAAAAGTGTATGTGGCTGTCACCTGGCAAGTAACAGGGTATTGCAGAATCATCCCTCTTCTACAAAATCACAAGATTTTCCTTCCTTTAAGCAGTGCTGAAGACCCTAACCTAAAGATGAGACTGATCTATGCTGTCCCCAAAAGTCTCATCAAGGAAAATGCATTACAGATTTAACTTTCTCTTAGTAGTCTGTTGTGATAAGGTATTTGTTTTGTAAGCTTGCTTGTTGTGTGACTTTGATTAGTGAAGCAGAACTTCATAGCACATGGTGCTTGAAACATTCAAATATTTAAAGAAATCAAGTACATGAGAAATCTCTGATAAGATGTAAACCTTACTAATGAGCCACCAGCTTTGCTGTCAGCTGCTGATCACAAAAACTTGAGGGTATCTGGAAGAACTTTCTCAGCAAGGTTTTTCTTATTATAAAACCACTGTCCTGCTTATCTGGCATAATGAGCAAAAAACCTTTCAGGGTTAATTGAGAGTCATTGTGCTGGTCAGTGCAGAAGTAGATTATTTTTTTAATGTAACGTAACAAAGAAATTCCATCATTCTGGATTCAGATGTTAATTTTTACTGTTGCAACAGCTGATGTGAACTCTTAAAAGAAATACATGCAGCACACCTACAGTGTTGTGTACTGTGGATATATTATTGCTGATTTATTTATACAGTGAAACATCAGTTGGTATTTGAATGTTCTAGTTTAGCTGTCTTTCTAGGATGATACATCTTTTTGGTTTTTTGGCTTTGGTTAAGTAACTTTCTTATAAACTGTTCTCTTTTTTTCCTCTTCCAGATATTTCTTTTGATTGTTTTCATGTGCATAACATTACTGATTGCTAGTCTTATCTGCCTTACCTTACCTGGTAAGTCTATTATTGTAAAACTGCTATTAAAACCAACTCAGCATGTTGCCGTGTTCAACAATGGCAGATGTTTTGAAACCGTTGATAAAGTTAAAAGGAGAAAACATGGAAAATTGTCTCATTTTTAATGGTATATCATCAAATTGTAGTAGTCTAAAATCTAAATGTTAAAGATATTACCTGTATTTAAATGACAGATTGCCATTTCCTTTGTTTTGTTGTAGAATGATTTTTCTTTCAAGGGCAGGGCTCCAAGTGCTGAGGCAATGTCTGTAGTAGTACTGAGAGAAAGAGACTTGATACTCTTGCACCTGCTTTACCATTTAGAGAAGGAGAGTATATAGGTTGTTACCAGGTCTTCTACAGTATCCTCTTTAATTAAATATTCTGAAGGTGTAATCATGACAAGTCACTAGAAGACTCTGAAGTGATATACATGCTACTTCCCAAATATGTATCAATAAGTACTTTAACCAAATAAAAAGCATTTTGTACTATTTTGAAAATAATTTGGAACAAATTAAGACATGTAAACTCACTTAACTTTTATAACCTGGCTACTGTAGTAACATGTAATTTTTACCTCCTTGTATTAATGATCCTAAAGTCAATAATGTGTTGAGATCAGAGTTATGAATTTTTGTGATGGTTTTATAGTAGTACATAAAATAATTCCACTATAATACTAGTGAATAGAAACAGTATTAAAAAATGGAATGTAGCAAATGAGTCTCCCATTGAAATTTTAGAAAAAAAAAAAATTCTACATATGTATTTAGCATCATCTATGTAACTATTTTACACAGTGCTTCACACATTTGTGCCTTAAGGGTATAGTACCAAAATACTGGTTTATGTTGAATACTATTTGTGCATCAGTGTTTAACAATAAATTTGAGAAGTATTTTTTCAACAGGCGTCCTTCCTTAATATGTCAAAAAGCATTACTCTATTTAACAGTGTTTGTGTTTTCAGTATTTGCTGGCCGATGGTTAATGTCATTTTGGACGGGGACTGCCAAAATCCATGAACTGTACACAGCTGCTTGTGGTCTTTATGTCTGTTGGCTAACTATCCGAGCAGTGACAGTGCTGGTCGCCTGGATGCCACAGGGTCGTAGAGTGATTTTTCAGAAGGTCAAAGAATGGTCTCTCATGGTGAGTCTTGAGAAAAATTTCTACTGGATTATTGAAAAAGTAGCTAACAAAACTTGTTTCATTTTTGCTTGCAGGTTTTACTCTGTAATGTAGACTACATCTTCCTTTTCAGACCATTTTGAAGCTTTTGCAGCTCACAGTTACCCTATGCAATGGGAATGTATTTTTGGAAGACATTTAGCACAATGTTAAGCAATCGGTGTGAATAGGTTTGCGTATATATGTTTATATAAATGTGTATGGTTTTCTGTTTTCCTTTAAAAGTGAGTATGTTGCATTATATTATCCCATATGTGATGTGTCCTTAAATATATTTACATTTTCACATGCACTTGGAAGCTTAACTATTTACTCAATTAGCAATTTGACATTATCAAATAAACAAAAAAAACTAGTAAAGCTGATAGATGATGATGAACGTGCCTCTACAAAGCGGCTTGATGCATATTTTCAGAAAGATCTTTGATTTGTCAGATCTTTGTGTTGTTCACATTAATATTTTTAAAGAAAATATCCTTTTTTATTACCAGGAGTTCAGATTCTCACCATGGCAACAAATTTATATCCCACCCTTTTATCTTGGTTTTGGTTTTGACGATTTCTATAGTAGATTTCTTGCCTAAGTATAGTAATTTTAAACATTCATAGCATAAATGATATCTTGTGATGGACATGCTTGTGTGCTTATTGGACTATTACAGACAGCAGAGCAGTGTAAGTATGTTTTTTATGTATTACCATGTTTCCTAAATATATCTTCCATTGTTTTTCATTTAGGAAATCTTAAGCTTGTTTAAGAAAATTCAGAGCTAAAATGTAATGCTCTACTTGTCCTTTGTCCCTTCTCCTGATCATGTTAAGTCAGACTTGTTTTGTATCTGATTTTTGATGATGGATGTAAATTAAGAGAATTCTAGAATAAAGAAAGATTCAAGCGTGGTATTCTGAGTCTTTCAAGTCAGAAATATTCCATAACGAGTGAATTTTTAAGGTTTGGTTTTCCCTAGAGAAGAATCAGCAGTTTTGGAAGATTCTTCTCTAATTTTCCAACATACAAGAACACTCAATGTAATGAAGTGCCATTGGATAGTATTCCCTACTGATAACAGTCAAAGGTGATTTTTATGGTTTAAAACTATATGGACACCGGTAGGCACAGTCATGCCTTTTTCTGCAGGAGACATAGAATAGGACTCAATCTTGAAAACTTGCATTGCAAAACTATGTATGTAATAAAAATTATTTCTACAGGTGTGTATGTATGAATTAAAGGTCTGTGTAGTGTTTTTCTCCAGCTTTATCTGTTTGTGTAGTTTGTTACATTTTGAAGTTTAAACAAAAAGAATCCTCTGATAAACATATTAATTAGAAGTCTTGGTTTTTTTAGATAATGAAGACATTAATAGTGGCTATACTGCTAGCTGGTGTGGTTCCACTTTTGCTCGGTCTTCTGTTTGAACTGGTCATCGTTGCACCTTTGAGAGTTCCTTTGGATCAAACACCTCTTTTCTATCCTTGGCAGGTCAGTTGCTCCCATTATTCTGCTGTTGATACATTTCTTAGAAGTAAGGGGTATGGGAGTTCTTGTTTCATGTTGATTGAATGCTTCAGAGCATTTCCCATAGTATGTTTCTATGTGGCAGAGAAAGGACAGCCAGTCTGGATGTGAGGATTATTTAAACCAGAAGGATATTCTTAGGAATTTTAAGTACGAAAAGCTGAATGTTGTGGGATGACATCAGAGGATCTTTACTTTTCAGTGATCAAATAACTACAATTATGCTACTGAAAAAAGTGTCTATGTACAGAAGTTAGTGTAGCTGTATTGTACATATGCACAGACGTACATATTCTGTCTGACCTTTCTGGAAAGCTTTCTGCCTACAGATATGCAGCAAGAGGTTCAGCTGATCTTTTTTCCATACAAGGTTTTAATTCAGTCATGATACAGACTATGAATGAAATTTTGATATGCTTTAATATCATTCTGGTTTTAGGTTGAGATGTCAAATCATTATTACAGGATTTTGCGGTAGTAGTGTTTTGTTTTTCTTCAGTCAAGTGTCAGGTTAAGGGAGCACAAACTTTTTTTCTTGCAAGTTCGTGGAAGAAAGGAAGGTACAGTGGATTGAGTGACAAATGCCTTCATCACCTAGGCTGAATTATAAATATAACTTGTAAATGAAAGAAACACTGAGGGAACCATAACTCAAAAGATCTAGAATGCGTATTAATAAATAACAAGAAAGTGTTCAGAGGCAGTGATTTTTCTAAGCTGTCCGCAAACAAGCTTTCATTTACTTTCTGTATCCAAGTGTTTGAAAGCCATAATACAAAGAAGAATTTGACTGCTAATTTAAATATGCCATTATTTTATAGTACAAGTATACTTTGGAAGTGTCTGTTTAAGTAAATTATTAAGAAGTCAGGACATCATATGATTGCAATGGTAGGAGAACATGGTTTCCAAATAGTTTTGGAAATAATTTGTAATGCTAGAGATTATAAAAAAATGTAATTTTTGCATGTTAGTTCTTAAAAAGTTTGTAATTAAGTATACCGAAAGAGTTTATTTTCATGTGGCAGAGCTTCCCTTAAAATATTGGATTAGAGGGATTTGAGACTTGTTCTAAATTAATAAGGAGCTACTGAAATTGAGAATAATTTCCATTTTTCACGGAAGATAAGAGTTATCCAAAAGTTACATGCTTGAGCAAACATGAAGCAACTTTAACGCTGACTTCTTTTGTAATAAGTTTTTTCATTTTTGAACCTATCTGGGGTAATAGATATTAACAAAAGGTGTCTTTTTAAATAATTGGTTAAAGAAAACATATTTCCCCAGCAGTTTAAGAAAGTTAATTAACCTGTGATGTCTTAACTCTTACCAGTTCTGTAGCTGTTTATTCTGCCTTGTCAACCTATACTTTGTATTCTATTTTTGGTGGGTTTTATTGAAGAATCTTTTACAAATATCTGTAATCCAGAAAGCATTGACTCATGATGTGCAGTGTTTACAAGAAGCCTGTAGTTACATTGTGTTCTTTTAATTCCATGCCATAATAATTATGGTATATGTTAAAGCACAAATTTTCCACTGAATAGTATGATGTTCTTTTGTGAAGAGCATTGCCTCCCTTTGTTTAGCTTTTCTCACATCAGGTAGGCTTTTGTGAACAATTAAAATTTAAAAAGAAGAAAAAACTTTGTTTCCTGACTTGTGTGAGCACCTTTGTATCTTGTTTCTCTTCTTTTTTTAAAGGAATCAAAATAACTCATTTCTAGATAAATGTTAGCAGTGTTAATTAGTTCGTGCCAGAATGTTAGTCTGTTGCTTTAAGTAAGTGTAATGCTTTTATTTTGTATTTGCCTCTGGTTTAATAGTAGTAGCTGATCTTCCTGGTTCCGGGAGCTGAGTATTTTACAGATGTCAGTTAAGCTTGAGAGCGTCCTCTTTTTCTTAGGGGTTTGCAGATGATGTCACCTCTTGTAAAAAATGTCCCGTGTAAATAGAAAAGTAATTACCTTTTCACTTATAAGTAACATTAACAAGTTGCTCTAAAAGCTTTTGGTTATCAAACTATTTAAAAATATGTTAATGCTAACAGTCCATTTCTACAAAATTAGGACTGGGCTCTTGGAGTTCTGCATGCCAAAATAATTGCTGCCATAACACTGATGGGTCCCCAGTGGTGGCTGAAAACTGTTATTGAACAGGTAGGAAAAAATTGTCCATCTGAATTATCTGTATTACACATTTTGAACATTTTTTTGAATGCGCAAGTTGGAAAACAGAGTTACTGTTGTAGTAACGGAGTAATTTGAATAATTGAGTAAAACTCAACTAGTCTCGTAGAATTCTTCTAAATTGTATAGCCTAATCCATTAAGGTACACTTAACAATAAAATAAAAATAAACCTCAGAAATCTGAAATCAAGAAAATGCTGCGTATATGTATATGCAATTTTATCAGGTTTGTATTAAAGTGAGAAACATCATTATTTCCTCAGAAGAATTCACATGTGTCCAAATACTGGACATTATTTATGTCCGCCACTCCAGAACAGAGAATTTCTGCCTTCTCCAGAGCTGTAGAGATTCCCTCATTCATAGATGAGTGCATATGAAAGACAGCTTTTCCAGTCCCCTTTTGATTATTAAGCAAGACAGAACAGTTTCTGTGAGCGGTTCTGAATCACATAGCCTGTTGCTTTCTTTGGCAGAAGTAATTTTTTCTTGATTATAACCTTTAAGTTCTACGTTTGTTGTCTCAATGAAGTATTTCAGTTGTTTGTCAGAAAGTAACTTTTCAGCCCTGCACTATATGTAATGGCTATGGTGCATGTCCTGACCTCTGTACAAAAGGTGCCTCTCTTGATTAAGTCTAGCACATAGTCCTGGTTATTAAACCAATTACTGATCACTTTAGGTGTCACACTGGAGAAATGTAGTCTTAGTTCTGTGAGTACCTTTTGATGCATACCATGGCTGCTCTTTCCATTTTGAATGCTCTCCCTGGGCCTGTTTGTTATACACACATTCTCCTGAGCCATCTTTAGAAATGGTTACATCCAGGCTGTGGGACAGAGGCCATCTTCTGGCTGTATGTGGTAGCCATGTGAAATCAGTCTTTTCCCATGATTAGTCCAGCCATGTTGAGACCTTAGCTCCTCAGGAATTGTGGAGGCCCTGTCTTCAGGCACAGACTCCATATGCAGAGGCTCTGGTCTGCCCAGCCAAGTACAAAATAAGATCCTATTTTCTGCCTGTGTTACCAAATTTAATAGATTTGCTCTATTAGCATACACAGGATCCTCTTTCAGCAAATTAACAGCACAAAGCGATCCCAGGTCACCCACAAAACCACTGTCCACAGCTCTATTTAATGATCTTTTAGCTGGTCTCTTGCACTCCTGCAACCAAGTCACAACACTATTCCAGATGAAGTTGCTCTCCTGGGCACTATTTAAAATGATTTCCTGGAACCCTCATGACGTAGATTGGTACAGTTTTTCCTTCTTCACTGTGGCTATCATGGTTTTCTTCAAGTTGGAAACAGCTGTTTCTTCTCATAAGGAGAATTGTGTAAAACCATGTAATTATTACTGTAAGCGCAAAGCATGGCTTTCTTGATTGATCCATTCTACTTCTAACTTGTTCTTCCTAGGTATATGCAAATGGGATTCGTAACATTGATTTACACTTCATAATCCGTAAACTGGCAGCACCTGTAATCTCTGTTCTGTTACTTTCCCTGTGTGTACCATACATCATAGCTTCTGGTGTTGTACCTTTATTAGGTATGTATACATTCAGAATACCTGTTTATCATCTGATGGTTTACAGTAAATATATCTGCCAAAATAAAACTTGAAGCTCTAGGGTATTTAAAAACAAACCACAGAATGCCCACTATTCTGCCAGCAAATGTAAATGCTTAAGGATTGCTGTGTCATCTTAAAAGTTTTGGGGTTTTTGAGAGGTGCAATATATTATTCTAACTGGCTTTTTAATCAACCAAGTGCAGAATACATCAAGAGTATGGGACTGCATAATATCTAACAGCAGAAATGTAGGTATCTAGCTAGTTTGGGAAAGGGATGATTAATTCATTTCTTTGGAGAACCAACCTTTAATTTTAGTCTCTCTTTAAGAACTATACTGAGCTGAGGACATATTTTCTGACTTGTCAGATTCTAAAGGAAGCTTAGAACAGGTGAAAATATTGGTTTTGTTTTGAGGTTTTCATTCAGTATTAAAATAAAATGTAAAGTGTAAATATAGTTTATTTTTTCAGACTTTCCTATCTCCTCATAATTGAGGGAAATAATTTTATTAGAAGCAGATAGATGTGCTTTTTCACCAACAGTTGTCTTTGTTGCTAGTTAGTTCTGATGTTAACATGTTCAAGAAGTCTCATTTTATTCTTCAACTTCTCACTTGAATGCAAACTTTTATAGTGTCAACTTTTTTCTGATACAAGGTATACAGAAGTCAATAAGCAAGAAGAACTGATAAGCCCATTTTTTTTACTGTGGATTTTCACTGTTTTAATGGAAAACTTTCCGCTTTAATGCTTCAGATGAAAAAGAACAGCAGCTGTCACATTGGATCTCTGCAATAAATGGATGTGCTATTTATTTCACAGTCCTTCTACTGAAGTTACAGTGTAACAAAAAGTATAGAAGCAGGTACAGAAGTAGAAATGCGTGTGTTACTTTAGCAATATTAGATTATGTGAGGACTGTGTCTTGTTTTGTAGGAGTTACCGCTGAAATGCAAAACCTAGTTCAGCGACGGATTTATCCTTTTCTGCTTATGGTGGTGGTTTTAATGGGAATTCTCTCCTTCCAAGTCCGCCAGTTCAAGCGCCTTTATGAACATATTAAAAATGACAAGTGAGTATATAGTGTGGGGTTTTTAATTTTTCCACTTTAAATTGTGATAACAACTTCAGATTGAATTCAGGTGTTGTAGATACTTAGGGCTAAAAGGGATTTTAAGAAGCTTTCTAGACAAATGACCCTCTGAGGCAGACCTGAACTGTTCTTGGCAAATGTATCTGTGGTTCAGGTAGATAAACACAGGAATAGACTGTCTTTATAAACGGAAGACACTCCCCTGTATCTAACTTGAATGTGTTTTACCACAAATGAAGCGGATTGCTTGTTTATCTCCCCCTCTGTAGTCTTGAAGCAAGTGAAAGTAATAATTATGACATATCTGCAAGTAAAATCATGTTTCAATCTGCTGCTTATAAAACTGTTTCTCCAACCTTTTCTGTGTAACTGTTATTCTTTCTACTTGTTAGTCCAACTAAGCTGTTAAAGAATGTTCAGTTGACTTGATAGTTTGTCCTTACTGATTTTTTTACTGTTTTCTGGTGTTTTCAGTAATTATTACTCAGAAGCCTGATAAAATATTCATTTTCCCAGTGTTTTTTCTGGTTATCCTGCTTAGTTTCTAAGCTTTTTTGTGTTATCCTTATTACCTTGTTTTTTGTTACCCTGATTACCTTATGTGTTGGTGATTTAGAGAAATAAGTTTTTGACCCCAGCAACTAGTCTTCCTAGGCTTCCTTTTGCATTGAAAAGGAATAAATGAGTTTGTTGTGTTCATGTCCTGAGTTACCCTAGAACAGTTTTCCCTTCCACTGACTACAAAATGAGTCAAAACTAAAATAAACTTCTTTTGAATCTTAACATATCAGTCAATTCCTAATATTTTAAGTGTTTGGTGTAAATGTTAAAAATAATAGTATCTAGAAATATTAAGAGAGTTGTAACTAAAATTAAACTCTCAGCAGATCAATGTATATTTTAGCACCTTTTATTTGATCAGCTGATTTTAATCCTGTTCGCCACCTGCCTTCACAACATGTTCTGTAGTATTTGGCTTACTGTGCTATGTATAGCTGGTATTTATATTTACAAATGGGTTTTGAGCTAAATGTTAGTACCTTTCAGGCAGAATGAGTATTGTATTGCAACTTGCATTAATGTTACAAGTTGCTTTCTTGTGTAAATAAGTCTTGTAAACAGTATACAAAGCTGTGAAAATCTATCTAAGTGAAAATTACTTCAATATTAACTTATTAAATGTTATAACCATCATTGTAGACAAGACGTTTGTACAACTTAATGATCTCATTTCAGGAAGTAAGCATACATAGTCATGCTAGCCAGTAGAGATTTATAGTTTAGAGAGATGCTTAATTAAATCTTTCATGTAACAAATTTCAAAAGCATATACAAGTGCAAAAAATGTGATGGTGGTTTGGTGATGGTAACGTGAGAAAAAGGAGTGGTGGTGAAAAAGTTTCTAAAGGAAATGGCAGGTTTCAGGGGAAGAATTCATAGGTGTATATGGCTCTTCTACATGTAGAACCTGCATACAAATAAGAAGCATGGAAATGAAGTTAGATGGCAAAAAGCAGGAGTGTGAAGCAATGATATAGAGGAAGTAGAATAATGTGGAAGGTAGGAAAACTGCCAAGCTGATGAGGTGGCAAGAAATTGTTGAAACAGTTTAAATAAAGGAATCTTGCAGCCCTTAGGCTTGACATGGAGTAGCATTAGGATATTCTCTCTCCCTTCAAGAAGGATTGAGTTGCAGTAAAAGTTCTTCCTTTGCAATATTTACTTTTTTCAACTATGGTGTTTTTCATTGGGTATATGAGCTGAGCCTCTCTTACCCAATGCATGTTCTGCATTGTGGCTGTTTCTTCTTTGAACTTAAAACCTCATTAGCACTCTTATTTGGTTTTATATCTGAGTTGTTGTTCCAGATGTTCAGGTGGCAGTGGCTCAAACAGACACTGCGAAGATGGTCTTAAAAGTACCATCCAGCAAAGTAATGCAAACACACTCTTTATATTTCATATCTTCATCAGCTTATATATGTCTGGACTGTACAACTACCAAAGTTAAGGCTGTAAACGCAAACCTGTAATGCCTGTATTCCATTATGAAATGCTTGAATGTTGAGGAAAAAATATGAGGATGGTTGAAGACCATTAAGAGAGGAGGGATCACTTGTAGAATAACTTCTGTTGAAAGGAGAAAGCTACTTCTGCAGCAAGGGAGATAGAGTGGATTTGTGTTACAGAATTGTATTAACTTTTGTTAATTTCTCACTGGTTTTACTATAATTCCAGGTACCTTGTTGGGCAACGACTTGTGAATTATGAACGAAAGTCTGGTAAACAAGGCACATCAACAACTCCACCTCAGTCTTCACAAGAATAGATGGTCATATTAAACATCTTGACCTTCCCTTTGCCTTTACATGTCCTTTTTTCATAGACTCTTCTTCAGTCTTTGGATATCTCTCCCAATAATACTCAGCAGTGTTTTGGCTTCTGTTAGTAGCATCCAGATAGCAGTTAAGGTTCTGTTCCTTATCTGCATTTTCTGATGTTATCAATGCTGTCTGAGGTCTGTATATGTGTAAATAGAAGTATCCTGACACCCTAAAACCTTGGATTAAAAAGAATGTGCATTGTACATCTTTAAAAAAAGTATATTAATTTATTAAATCTAGTTGTCACTTTATTTTGGACTGCTGTTCTGTTGACAATGTGCCACAAAGCAATAGTGCAAAGAGGCAAGATGTTTTTATAAAATTTGGAGCTTACTTTATGGTGTTCATAACAGTTCTTATTGTAGTAATATAGTATGATTTTTTTCGTAAGGGGAAAGGCCACACAGAGAATATCAAAAGTAAATAACTGTCTTACAGTCAGCAATGAAGTGGCTGTGGTGAGAACATAATGAACTACTTATCTTGGTATCTTGCTGTCAAGTCTTTTTTATTATTTTGTATAACACCAAAGCTGTTGTACATTTTCTATTGCCTGATTGTTTTTCATGTGTCTAAGTTTGTAATATTGTACAGTTGCTGTTAAATCAAGAAAATATTTCCTCTTCTGAGAATTCAGATGTACTTGTTGAGGCTCAGCTGGGTTTTTCTGTTTGTTGGGGGGGTGGGGTGGTTGGCTTTGGGAATCAGGATTTCCTGAATTGAAACAGTAAGTGAAATTTACTAAGGCTAGGTGATGGAAACATTTAAAGGTACCAAGGAAAATTAGATAGGTTCACAACTTAAATTGTAGCCAGTTTCTTATCAATAATAGATTTTTTTTCAGGACCTCAAGAGGAGGGATGAACCTCATCAGATGTGTTTGCACAGAAACAAAGAGCATAGTGTAAGCAACATTCTGACCTGGTCCTTAATTAAAGAGCTTGAAATCTTTTTTCTGTAAGTTACCAAAGTTGCAAATTGTTGTATGAATTTTATATTGCACAATTACTTAAAGACCCACAACAACGACAAATCTCTTCTCTTTCAGAATTGGTCACTGTGAATTTTTATGGGAATAATATTGAAGTGATTCATCAAGTACCATTTATTGCCTGTGTGGCAGAGAAATACACATGCTATTAAACAGGCAAGGAAAAGTTAACAGATTTCTTTGCAAGGACACAGTCAAACAAGAGCCACCAAATCAAGTCTGTGTTATTTCTATATGTAGATAGAGTTCCTTTGCAGTAATGTTTGGGGTTTTTTAATGTAGATATTTTAAAGAAAATACATAAAAGTATCACAGAGCTTTAAGTAGCATCAAATCACATGCTTAGGTTACAATATCTTTCCTAGATTAAATGGGGAAATGTGAGTATCCATTGTATCAGAAAATCGATCGAACATTTAACTTGCTACTCGGTACACTGTCCTTCAGTATTCTGTATGTAACCATGTGTATATAATTAATACTTGAGAATCTGGCAGGTGCTTTAAGAGTGTCATCTCCTTTTACTGATGTTGTATCTCTGATCTGTCGTGTTTTGAGCTAATGTGGTCCAGGCTGTGATGGTGGTAGTGCGTTTTTTGGTGTCTGGACTCATGCTCTAAGGCAGTGAGCACAAGCCAAGTGCATCTGCATGTAGTGGCAGGAGGACTGGGCTGTCACTATCAGAAGGTCAGAAACTACTGTTTCACAGAATTACTGTTGTCTTGATGGTTTTGAACCACAAATACTACCCTTTGGAGTGATTTATTAGGAAACTTCCAGTGAAATGAAATCACAGAAAAGTAACAAAAATCTTTCTCTCGCATTCACTGTTGGTGACTAAATGCTAAATTGAGTATTTGCCCCATATATTTTTGATGTGCATACATATTGCATTTAACTATTTACAGTGGTGTACATTGTGGGACAAATATTTTCACAAGATTAAATTCACTGGTAACATGCATTCTTACTTATACCAAGATTCTGTCTTTGACATATCTTTCATAAACAGTTCCAAAATGGTCTTGCCACTCAAATATTGCGAGCACTACTGTGCATCATGCAGAATTTACAGTAGTGTGATTCTTGTAACTTTGTGTTTTTATCCAGACAAACTGGTCTTAACATTAAAATTTATTAAGAAAAAGCCCTTGTGCTGTTTCTTATTACTGTTATTTTACAAGTCATGACAGAAAAAACTGAATTGGGCCAGTCATGTAATGTGAACTGTAACTATTTTAATGTAGTTTACATTATCTGTATTCACTCTTTATTATGGAGAACTGGTTTCAAATCAAACTGTTGTGCTTGCTTTTGCACTGCTTTACAGATCCCAGGTGAAGTGAAGTTTGTTTCTGAAACTGTCCATTGTGAACTTTCAAAAAAATCTCACTCATCTCCTTATTTTTACATGTGTTTTGGGAAAGAAGATGGGGGTTGTATAGAACAAGAATTAAATAACACTACTTTTTTATTGGTTTAAGTTTTAATAGTTTGCCTTACTGTGCTGCGTGTACTCCTCCGGCATAGTAACAGCCAGTTAACTTACATGCTTACTATCAAGTTTCTAAGACAGCTGACGAGCTCTGTGCCAGTGGCTTCCATCTGTGCTACAGGAATAGAGCATGGAGTGGTCTTACATTACTCTTCAAGTGGGAAAAATTCTGTGTGTGTGTGCTTTCACCACAACTTGTGTTGACCTTGGGTCTTGAATGGAGCGGTTGGAGATGCGTACTGGCTTAATTGTATCCCCTTTGTGGTGTTGAGTATCTAATGCTGTTAGCAGTTCTACAGGCCTTCATCCAAGAACTGTCAGATGGCTCTGTAGGTATCTTTTGCATACTGAAAGAAGTTAATTGCAGCATGGCTTTGACTGTTTTTACACAGATTATTTTATTTTGATTAAAAATAGTTAAAACTCTGCATCCTTTCTCTGACTCCCCCTTCTGCAGTGGGTAAAGCCTAAGTTACTTGTTTTCATTTTTGATGGAAGGAACCTGTAACTATTTTCTGTCAATAACTTCCTCAGTAAGATGCCAGCTCCAACACCAATTACAGTATTCACATCAGTTTTCATCTCAACACCAATTACAGTATTCACATCAGTTTTCATCTGAGTGCATTAATTCTTTTCCCTAAGCTTGAGCAAAGGTCTTCATAAACATCTGCACAGCAGCCCCACTACAGAGAACTCTGTAAAAAGCCCTTTACCTTACAAAGCGTGAATGACAGTGGTTTGTTGATTCCACTGCCTGGCATGCTTATCAGTGTTGTTTTGTTTCCACTGTCTGTCCATTGGTTTAGATTGGAAGTTCTTTGTGGCAGGGTCAGTAGTGGTGTTCTGCTTGCCTTAAGCTGTGCAGTGCCCATTCATGAGCAATGAGTGGAGTTCTTAGCAGAAATGATGATACAGATAATAAAAACATTAAACAGGGAACTGAATCTTGATCATATAATCAGGTTCAGGATGCAAAAAATGGAAGCAGTTTCCTGAAACAGATAAGGAAACAACTTTTACAAAGCATAATGGTAAGTTAGACCTGTCTGATATTTCAGTTCTTAATTAAATTAACTGGAGCTAAAGAATTGCATAGTTAACAGCAATTTTATTAAATCTATGATTATTCCAGAAAAGCTATGCTTCTGGTTTTAACTTCTTTGTTTGGAAGTCACCATAAACTGAGAAATGATACGCTGAAATCAAAGTTACTCAATAATGGAAATATTTTAGAAGATGGTATTTCCAAAGGTCAAATACTATTCCAAAATAAACTGAATATTTTGAATTCAATGTAATACTGAGGAATGAAGCAATGATAAGATGATTTCACAATTCTGCACATCAATTTTGCTGTTTATATGCCTACTTGCTGTTATCTCTTACTTGCTGAGTAGTGGCCAATGCCAAAGCTACACAGGCGCATTTTTCCCCCTGTATAAGGAGACATGACATTGCGGGGGGGGGGCGGTGGGATGGGACAGGACACTTCACCTTACTTGTCTGATTTATGTTAAATCACTTAGCTTTCAAGGATTGTTTCTGTTCCTGGAAAATTACACTAGTTTTACTTGGAGAGAACAGACTTCCTTGTTGCTTACAAAAGTAGAGAACACTGCAAAGCTCGTTATTTATATTGAACAGAATGTAGGTATTAGAACCGAGATACTGAAGATCTGCATTGGTGCGCCTTGCTCAGCAGGTGCAAATTGTGTAAACAGCCTGGTTGAGTTCAGTAAGGAACGTGCTGAATCTAAAAATGCTGCTGCATTATAGTGGAGTATAATACACGGGATATTTAGGCTAGTTGTGACTAGGAGCCATGGAAGCAGGAAGCAGCAGCAGAATTTCTAAGCTGAAATCAGGCAATGCTGCTATAAAGCAAGAATTATGACCATGGATATACATTTAAATGCTCTTTACATAAAAGAGTAGTCAGTAAAATGCATGGGAGGAAGTACTCAGTGTCTAGGAAGAATCAGTACTTCTTTCATTGAAGCTCCACTTGTGTATTTACTGCCTTTGATTTCATAGACCTTGATCAGCTTATTCTTAACTTGTTTAAGCCTTACTACCTTTATAACTTTGGGCCAAGATTCTCAACATAACCTGTCGATGTTGCTCTTGCTGTGCCTTTCTGTGATCTCTTTTTCTTCCTCATTGAAAGGGATTTGTTGACCTAACAGCCACATTACTTCCCTGCGTAATCCCAAGTTTCCTTAAACAATCATGCATTAATCTGCCTGTAATTACCAACTGTTGTCACACCACCAACCCTCAAAACTGAAGCTGAAGCCTCCCTCCCTTGCCTACCTGTTGATCTTAATTTTACTGACCAACTATCTCAGAGGTTATTCCACTCTTTATTATTTGTTATACTCTTAGTCTTCTTCCTTTTATATCCATGAATTGCAGTAATCTTTAAGCAGATGTTTTAGTGTAATTACATGTGACAAACATGATACTTCTAGCTAAAAATATTAGTACCCCGAAGTATAAATGACTTCTTAAAAAGGACTCGATCTCCCAGTATGCCAACTTAAAATATGAGTAATTATGCATATACTTTCTGTATTGTTAACACAGGAGTAATGAGTAGAAAATGTGCAGTACATCTGGTTCTGCTTATAAATCAGGAGACTGTGTAGTAAGGATGACTGTAACTCATGTAATTGCTGGTCTTTGGGTTTTCTCTCCCCACACACACCCCTGCAGTTAAATACATGATGATCTCTGACCAGTCACGGTCAAAGGAGAGGAGAGTAGTGCCCACACTCTTTCTGCAAAGATGAACAAGCCTCTCCCCCAGAGGTTTTTTTATTACTTGATGTAGTATGTCTTATTAACTTTTGTTACGTGTAAGCATTTATACAAAGATTAATTAAAAGTCACGCCTTTAAATTAAGCATGTTCTGGAGCAGTATGTGATTAATTGCTCTCATTATTTTTCATTCTTGTATGAAAGGTTTAACCTTTTGCTTTTTCCAAGAGTTTGCAATTCATAGAATGTGTTTTAAGACACAGATTTTCATTAAATACTCATAGAAAATCTTTCCACTTAGATGCTGCTGTGTCCCATAATATGGTCTGGCAGCTTTATGCATGATTTTGCTGCACTGGCCCAAATAGCTGGAAGAACTGAGGGTGTAACATTTACTGTTTGAGCATCTTTAGGATAGTTCTAAGTGCATCCAAGGACTGCGGATCATAGAGAATATGAAACTTTTGCTGTTTACCTGTTATCCCTAGACACCTTTGAAAAACTGCATTGTGAAATTAATTTAATTCCATTTTTGAAACCCCTGCAGGATAATGTTTGCTACAGGTATTTTTTGCTATAGTGTGCTTAATTGTTTTAAAGCATCTCCCCATTTAAAGAATAGATATGTCACGGTATGTCATAAGCTTGCTGTTTTCATGTAGTTGCAGGAATCTGCAAAGTATTTTGAGGCCCAGTACTTGGCCTGTAGTCTATGTAGAGTACTATGTAGAGTACTCGTGTTTTATGAAAAGATTAAACCATTGTTAAAATGTGTGCTGCTTGTTTTCCAGAGACCACCATTTTATATTTGTGCTGCATGGCCTTATGTGTTCATCAGTGGGGATGTAATGTGGATCAAGAAGGGCTGGCTTCAAATAAGATTGTGTTCTTTCTCAGTAACAGTTTGGCCTGTTTCATGTGTGCACCACCGAAGTTTCTTTAGAGCAATGGCTTGTGAAAGCTTTCTGAAGCAAATAATCCTATTATCAAGTTCATTTGAGTGCTGGGATTAGTTACAGCCCATGTTAGAAGGAACAGGAGCGGCACTGCTTTATAATCAAGACAGGAGATGCACTAGAATCTTTACAGAGGATGCTATTCAGGTTACCTCAGGTGCTGTTTTTGTCTGCAGTGGGAAGAGCAGAGGTCTCGGACTATGAGCCTGGGAGGGAGAGGGTGCTTTGGCTCATCTGTGTTCTGGAGCCGTGGGAAAGCCCATGCTTTCTTGCTGGCACGCGTGGTGCCGGGTTTGGAGCAGCAGCTGCTGAGAAGCCGCTGGCACGGGCCGTACGGTGCTCAGTGGGTGCAGTCCAGCAGTGGTATTGCCATCCTGAATTTCCAGGAGCCTGGAGGCTGACTCCGGTGGAGGTGCTCCTGCCTGTAACAGGCAGCTGGGCTGTCATTTGAAGTGGCAGCTACTGAAAGTAACAGGAATTTTAGGGAGCATGCTGCCCTATGTTTATTTTGCAGCTCAGGCAGCGTTTGCTGACATCCCCTCCAGGCCTGGAAAGGAAGGAGGTACGAGAGAACCAAAGCCGTGACGGATGTGCTGCACGGATGCTGCTAACCAAGCAGTGCGTCGTCGTGATCGGGGGAGGGGGGACACGGGACGACACGCAGGGGGCCAGCGGGCTGCGGAGAGCCGGGGGACCCAGAGGCCAACCTCCCCGCTACGGCCTCGGCCGGTGACTTACCGTTAAGGTGCTTCAGGTCTTTCCAGAAGCCTGTAGAAAACAGGTGTTGCTCTTGCATTTTAAACAACGTCCCCCGTTGAGCACGGCCCGCTCCTCGTGAGCAAGCGCCGGCCTCCCGCCCCGCGTTGCCCGGGCAGCGGGGCCGCGGAGAGGGGCAGGTGAGGCGCCCCGCCCGGGCCTCCCGCGGTTGCGAGGGGGCAGCGCCGGCGGGGGCGGGGGGCCGCTCAGGGACGGCCCGGGCGGGTGCTGCCGCTGCAGGGGGGGAGGCGCTGCCCGCCGGCCGGAGCCGTGGGACGGCGGTTGGGCCGCCCGCCCCGCCCGCAGCTCCCCCGGCGCCGGGGCCTAGCGGCGGCCGCCGAAGGGTTGCGTCAGGCGGCTCGTAACAACCGGGGCGGCCCGGGGGAAGGGAGGGGGCACCCGGCCCTCAGTCCTTGCCGAAGCAGCTAACTGGGACGTTCACAGCCGGCTGTGCTCCCTTTCGACTCGGGGTTTGCGGAGTGCTGGCTCCAACAGCAAGGCAAGTCCCATCTGCGTGCACGTACCTGTTGGTTTTAGCTTTGTACCCAGGACAGCTGGGGCTGGTTTGGGATGTATGAATGGAAAAATAGAAACTAAGAGCAAACAGGAGGTGAGAGAGCCTAGGTGACCGCTGCGTTTCACCCGTGTTAGAGCACAAAGGGCAGGTAATGCCGTGGCCGGACGGGGAGAAGTTGCGACGGCTGGCTGACCCGGCTGCCTTTCTCCTTGCTCGTTGCGCGTGGATGTGAACAGAAGGTTCCCTCTGAACGTCAGGAAACACTTTTTCCCTGTGAGGGTGACCGAGCACTGGCACGGGTTGCCCGGGGGGCTGTGGAGTCTCCCTCCTTGGAGATACTCAAAACCCATCTGGACGTGGTTCTCGGCAGCCTGCTCTAGCAGGGGGCTGGACCGGGTGATCTCCAGAGGTCCCTGCCAACCTCAGCCCTCCTGTGACTCTGATCAAGGGCTTACTAGAGAAAAGCAGGTCTCATGCTTTTTTTTTTTCTCTCTCTCTACTTTTCTGATTAATGTTTTTATTCTTTTCTTTGACTGCTTCCCAAGGGCACATGCACACAAACGTGTATTCCTTCCTCAAGGTTTTTGTGTTCTCTAGCTTATCCTGAAATCCCCAACTTTTTGCCTTCAGCTTCAGTCCCTTGGCTAGAGCTGCTTTTCTGAATCATTACTGAAAGTGCGTGACCAATGTCATAATTAAATGCACACTCTGAAGTCTCTCCCCGATGTAAATTTGCTGTGTTGGAGTAATCAAGACGTTGTACCCTGTCTGCGTTTCTCCAGAAATAAAGTTCTGAGTATGGCTTGATACTCAAAGGAGCCTTGAGTCACAGCAGTCCCATTCCTCCATCGCTGACTTTTAATTTTTTTTTCCTAATACAGGAAAATTCACATGATGGGGGAGAAAGCCACCTGCCAGATACTCTTATTTTCCTCTTAAAAATAAAAAAATCTGAAGGGATAAAGGATGCTGTTACATTGATTCCTTTCTTGATGCTGTTGCTTTCACTGTTCTTCCCTCCTGCAGATAGCTGACATGTTTACAGCTCTTGTTGCTAAATAAACTTAAGTAGGCTGTAGTTTCTCCTTTAAATGATGAGGAGAGTGCCCAGATTGCCCACCAAATGCGCTCGGATGCTATAATGGGATAAGGACCATACAATAACCTATGTCTGTCCCTTCTTTTGCATCCTGGGGAACAGGATTCCTTGCAGCAAGTTAGTTACGTCCTGAATTAAGACAAACCCACCTGTAGAGCTGTATGAGCAAAGTGCAGTGCATAATTGCAGCATACGTGAATGCTTTGTTCATCACTGTAATTTTTTGATGTAAAATCTGCCAGGAGCACAAATTAGTAACTCTTTGCTACAGTGTTTTTTGAATATGTAAACACAGTAGAACCTTGGCAATCTGCGTACTCTAGCTTCTGTACAAAAATGACAAGGCTCTCCTTGGCTTGCAGCAGTGAGTTGTCAACATAGCTAGCTTTCACCTTGGTATGTATGGTGTGATTTGTCTGGACTATCTGTTTTACAAATTTGTATTGTGGTAGGTTTGAAGAGAAAAATCAGTTTAAAACTATCTAAAGATACCTGTTAAAGTAGTAGTTTCTCTTACCTGGAGCTGTGGTTGGTGTCCAAGCTCCAGTCTTTTGCTTGGTGTTGCCATCAAGTTTAAGGCTTTTAGAGACTTGCAGTGCTCATCTGTTTACCCTTCTGAGTTTGTCAGTTCTCCAGTAGCCCCAGCAGTCGAGTAGGACAGAAGGGAGTTTGGGTACAAGCATTGTTCCCCGCCATGTGCACATGCGGTTTTTCATTCACATTCTGCATCCGTGAACTGCTGTTTTATTATTATTTCTTCCAGGTCCTTGTCATTGAACGCGAACAGACCATGCCTCTTCGGGAAACAATGTTTTGTGCTCAGCAGATCAAAATCCCACCTGAGCTACCCGATATCCTGAAGCAATTTACCAAAGCTGCTATTAGGACTCAGCCTCGTGATGTTTTGCAGTGGGCAGCTGCGTAAGTAAGATGTTCACATAACGATGTAGCACTATGTGTATGGACCCACAAAATCTCCTGGCTCCTGTTTATTGTACAGTGGAGCTGGCTTGAATATTAAACCAGCCTGGTTTGCATATGTGCTTCTGTGCATTAATGCAGCATGTGAGCCTGTTAAAAATAGTGTACTACTTGATTTCTTTTGTGTTTTATTGAGGTTTAGGACTGGCATATTTCTGGAATAGTTTTATTTCCATATAGAAGAATGCATCTTAATTTTTTTTGTTTTATTCTTAATTGCTCTGTTCTTTAAGACCAAAGAGGTCCCTTAAGATGTTAAAAGAACATATCTTTTTTTTTTTTTCTCTCATGTGAGACTTAATTCAATTCTTGGAATTTAAAGGAAACGTAGAAATAGCTTTCTAATTCTGAAGCTTGCCTAGGTTTCTTTTTTTTCCTGTTGTTTCCAAGAACAAAATTAAGGAATCTTCTTAAATGTTACTGGAATAGGAAAAGAGCTTGAAAAGTTGTGACTTCTAGGTGATAGTCCACATAATAAATCTCTTATCATAAAGTTGGTTTAAGATATTTAAATGTTTCTTCTTCTTTAACCTTTTTTCTTTTACCTCAACTGCTCACTATCATTTTTTTGCTGTCCTACAATTTGTGTGGACAACCTCTTGAAAGGTACCTGTGAGATGTTCTCAGCTGGGGGGATTAGAGTCCGTGCCGTGTATGTGAGGGAGGGGAGGCTGTTGACAAAGCCAGGCTGGAGTCTGGCTAGTCCATTAAAAAGAAAAAAACCTGAAGCTGAATCGCTACAGCTGCAGTGTTGGAAAAAGGCAGTGGGAATATCTTAAAACGGCATGGCGTTTCTTAGGAACGCGATGGAGGTGTAGTCCAGTGTACCTCTGGGCGATGGATGTGCAGGGAGCTTGCCCCAACCAAGGAGTCGGAAGCGGCAATGGCCGGGTAGCTTGAGCCTGCTGGGACATGGGGCTGGCGAGAGTAGGGGCAGTGCGGCACTGCTGCGGCCACGCTGCCGGCCAGACCCCAGTATCTGCTTAAGATTAAAATTGAAGATTGCACCAGCTTGGTTGGAGCCCCCGCAGATGGGTGGGTGGCTGCTGCTGACTGTGCACCCCTTTCTGGAATATGCTCTGGTGTGAGAGCACCTGGGGCGGAGCAAGGTCTGGACCTGGGAGCCATACAAAGCAGAGCAAGGCTGTGTTTCACACACGCTGCCAGTGTTGCGGTGCTTGTCTCTCTAAATAATCAGGTGGGGAAATGGATCCAGCTGAAAAATAGCCCAGGTGTTACATGTACATACATACTGTACATCTA
Organism: Gavia stellata; assembly: GCF_030936135.1. NCBI lineage: Eukaryota > Metazoa > Chordata > Aves > Gaviiformes > Gaviidae > Gavia > Gavia stellata. The sequence goes on from NC_082596.1 coordinate 79,722,775, forward strand.
CATAGTCACACTACTTCAGTGCTGCTTGCTGTACATTTTGGCAAGTATTTGCACAGCATGGGATAGCTGGGGCAGATGAAGGAGGGCGAGTGGAGAAATCCTTAAGTTAGACCTGCTATTGACTGAATGAAAACTCTTAAGGGGTTTTTGCATGGTTCAGATTGCTGGCCAGTTATGGCAGAGGTGGTTGCTCCTAAGGTTGTGGTAGCCTTATAATTAAAAGGATGTGCATCTAATTCCTTTTCTGCTCTAGTCTTAAATTTTATTTTGGAGTAGACAGAAAAAGCAGAAATGCTGATGAGGGAGTTGCAGGGTAAATAACCAGTTGTGCTTTTCAGGTAGCATGTGAGGGGAATGTTAAAGAAATCAGCCCTAAGGTGCTCGTCAATCAAATGGGAAGAGCCTGCGCTTTGGTTTGCGAGCCCACTCTGATGTTAATAAATCACTCTCTGCCTTTGCCAAGAAGGGCTGAGTATATCATGCACAAAATAAGTAAAATGTCTTAAGAATTATTAGACTTTACACACTCCGTTTTATGATGGTCTAAAGATTGTGGTTTCCACTAAAAAGAAAGGTGGTATCTGGGCATGGGGCGATGGGAGTTGTGCACACGGGCGGCTTGTCAAGTGCTACCGCTCCTGCGCGGGAGTGTGCGGATTCATTCACTGAACTGTAAGAACGTTTACTTCTGTGCAGCATGTATTGGCCATAGACATTGAAGTGTGTTGCTTTTCCCATTCACTTAGGTATTTTTCAGCATTGTCAAAAGGCGAGCCCCTTCCTGTGAAGGAGAGGATTGAAATGCCGTTAGCAACAGAGAAAACAGATGCTGGTTTGACCCCAGGACTCCTTAAAATCTTGCACAAACAGGTACAAACCAGCGTTTTTCAAATGCACAATGTTATCGAGGAATGCTGATGTGTTGGGCATGGCTGGGGAGACTGACTGTCAAGTATTTGATATATTTTGGGGAGGGACTGTGTTCTTAGTATCATTCTGGTTTTCGGAGTTCTTATTGTGGTACCATGATTTCGTTTAAAGCTTTCTCCCAAAGGCATGGTGAATGTTGCAGAACTGAAGGAAAAATGGAAGCACTTGTGCTTGCCAGAGGAGCAACTGAAAGCTATCCTGCAGTTGGATGACTTTGGCGAGGAGGTGGAATGGATGAAGGTTCTGGCACTTGGCTGCAGTGTGCTCGGCGGGGTATGTTCACAGCAGGAGCCCTTGTATCCAAATGCAAACAGTCATATATGATCATATATGAGGTAGACCATACAACAATTCATGCAAATGGACTTTGGGGAATGGTGATTGCTTTTGCAGCAGCTGGCAAAGTGGCTTGCGTGTTTACTTCCGTTCCCCATCAGCTTTTGGTCAGGGGAGCTTAACCAGAAAGAGGACTAAGTAAGTCCTCCGTTTACTGGGATGGCAGTAGAAGAGCAAGCATGTCCACAGGGAGCTTGGACCATGAGAGAGAGGATGACAGAGGAATGATGCTTATGGCATCAGTGTAAATGTCCACGGAGGAGAACTGGAGGGAGAAATTAAAACATCAATTTTTAATTGCTTGTGCATTCAATTAAATTTTCACAGAAGCAGTTAATGTTACTAAATCTACATTTAGTTCTTTTAATGTCAGTAATAAAATCTCAGCAGAGCATTTCAACAGAATGAGAGATTATAAAACACACTAAGCTGATGTTCTTATGAAGTATAGTATTTTTAATGACTTCTACAGTAGGGAAGAAGGCGTACTAAAAAGAAAATACATGTTAAATAATATTTTGAGAATGTTGCAATATCTGGAAGCCCTGAATGTTAACCTGGCCTAGTGATGCAGTCATGGGTGTGTGTACGTATATATATATCTCTATTAATTTCAACTGTGTATTTCTTGATTCCAGTCCCCCTCCCAACATGATTTTGTAGTTTGGGATCTTTTCTTCATTTAAAAAAAGTAACAGCAATGTTACTTATTTAAAAAAAAAAAAATCAAAACAAAACCAGAGTCACAGGAACATCATTCTGATGAAGCCAGACAGTCTAAATTTACCTCCATCTATCCATCGTTTCAGGTATTAAGTGAATGATTTGATTTTTGATCTACATATTGAAACCTAAACTTAAGTTTCCTAGACCAGAGAGGAAGATGCACACAGGAAATTTACATTCATTTTTCTGCAGCTGTAAATTGTGTTCATAGTTGAATAGGGTCACAGTTAAGGTAAAAGAGTAAGCAAGTGTGAGCTTTGTAAAAACACTAGTCATCTGAAGTTTCTTTCTGTAAAGGACTGATGTGACACATTGGAGAAATGACCACACAAGTAGCCTTCTAAACTGTCTTTGACAGGTGGGGAAATCAATGTGAATAACTTTGCTGCACTGTGAGAGCAAGTGAGTGGCAGCTTGGAGTGGCAGGAGCAGGAACGGCAGTAGAGGGGTAGCAAACTGCAGAGGCTGTGGTCTGCCATCATGTACTCACCTGCCTCTTCTTCCCCACAGAGGCCTCCCAGGGGAGGAACTACATTAAGTAAAACTCTTAAGGGATTATAAAATGACACTTCTGGCCTGTGTTCTAGATCTTGAACAGATACTGCATTTATTTTAAATATTGCTGTTGTACTGTTAGGAAATACTTATTTTTTACAAAGTCATTGCTTGCTTATTAACGGAGAGGTAAGGATGAATTTTGAAAAAGTTATAGCAAAAATACTACTACTTGGGTTAAAAAAGGCCTGTGTGGGGTTTTTTGGGGTTCTGTTTCTTTGTTTCTTTGTTTTAATGGCTTCCAGCGAGTTGTTTGACTCAATGAAGCTCAATGCTGAATTTTTCCACGTTTCCCCATGCAGCTCAGCATGCATAGGGCACTGGATTACAGACATTGTATTGAATATAGGATTTTTTTAAAAGTGTATTTGGAATTAATACTTTGAGGCATGTTTGTTCAAAAGGGAACTCGGACGTTATTTAGCTTTGACTAAAACTGAAACATTCTTGCAATGCTTTTTACCTCAGTGCTTTTTCTACTAACTACTAAAATGGAACTTGCATACAAATAGGGAAAATAGTAAATACCAGCATTCCTAAAAATTAATATCATACTAATATTATGTCATAATAAAAAATCATCAAAACCATATGAATTTTATGGGTTTTTAGGTTTGTTTGTCTTAACTACTGCTGAGAATTCCTTTAGAACCATTGAGATAAGGAATGCATATATGTACACATACATAGGTCTATATACATACACACCACATGCACACGTATGTATATATATAGCTAGGTATAGTGATGTTTGAGCTTTTACGGTAGCAGAATAGAGCAATTTGGCCATATTGGAGATAAGGCTTAGACTAGCCTGTGCAATCTTAAAACATTATGGGATTCTGGTATTTTTTACTCCTGTTTGTACTAGAACTTCATTATTGTTTCCATCCCTGGACCTGCACTGGAGGGTAAATTTGGGGTTGAAAGCTAGGTAATGATGATAAAGCTTTTGTCTCATTTACACTCACTTTCAGTGGCTTACAGTGTGGATTTTGTCGTGGCATGCCAAGGATGTTCATGGCTCTGATACTGTTCCTTTCATTTCTTGACTGAACTCCCTACAGTCCTTACTGAGTTCAATGAAACATGCCTGTGAAATCTTAACAAGCGACCCAGAAGGTGGAGCAGCTCGTGTTCCCTTCAAAACATTCTCATTCCTCTACTCCTATTTGGCCAGTATCGATGGAGAGATACCAGAGGAGAAAACAGAAGCATTCCTCCACAGAATTAAACAACAAGCGTAAGTAAAAATCCATGCATGGAATTTAAATGTATACATCACCTCTGGGGCCTCCATAAACCTTTAATTTCAGGTGAGTAGTCTACCTTCGCTTCGGGCATAGCCACAATGACAGGAGTAAAGGTTGACTAAGGTTATGTACGAATGTATGAAAATGACCATGTCTTCAATCTGGCTCTCAGTGATAAAACTCCCACTCATTTTATGCATAGTCGTACATAGGTCACACAAAACGCGTTTTATTTTTAACCAATTTTAAAAGATCTGTAACAGGCTTGTCCTCCAAGTGCTGCCTACGTGGCATGTTTGCGGACAGATACTGACTCTTCCTAACTATCTATCTGGAATTGGTCTTTCTGTCTTAGATTGCTACCAGCTCCATGTACATGGGAGCTCAAAAATGCACAAGCACACAAGTGAATGGATTTGTCATTACAGTTACCAGATTGACAATTTTTAGTAAGAACCACTTTTTAATCTTACCACTCTTGTTTGCGGTTAATATAACCCTCAATTGTCTCTTGTCCAGCACACTAGGATTTATGGTGTTAAAGTGCTCTTCTAAAACATTTGGTGTATTCCTTTCCAGCGACCAACAAACTGGCATGGTGCTGCTCAGAAACTTTCTGACCCAGCCCTGAACACTGTTTTGATCAAGCCCACTCTTCAGCACCAGGTGAGAGGGAAAAAAAAAAAAGGAATAAATATGTGCAAAACAATTTGTGTTCAAAGGACCATTATTTGCACGTTGCAATACAAGATGACCCTCTTCTCTGGCACTTCCTTTTCTTTATCCCATTCTTGAAATGGCTCTTCAGGGAATGTTCTCCTGCCTCTCAAATACTGATGCTCACACCAAGGGAGTGATACCTTCACTCATTTGTTTATATTGAGTAAAATGTTATTTTGTTACGGATCCTCCTACCTATACTTTGTAAGTGATTATAAGAAAAGAAGTAAAACACAAAATTCAATTTAGAGAAGACTGGAAAGCTGTAATTGGTGCATTTCTCATTACGATTCTGGATAGCACTGACTTTTTTTGACTCTTACACAAACTATTAAATACTTTTACCGAGCCTTATTCAACACGAAGAACCTTGTGGCTGAGCTGATGGAAGAAACATTAACTTAAGAAAGGACAGCAATGATTCCATATTGTTTTCCCTCACTTAACTATCCTTTTCCATTTTTAGATGGACTTTTCTAATTATCTGTTCTAAAATACATCTTGTTTTCTGACAGGAAAAGTTACTGCATTTGTCATGTAGGTGAGGAAATGCCTGACGCAAAGTTCAGTTTGGTTTTGAGTTGAATAGCTGTAGTAGGTACAGAAGTCTAAAACAACCAGAACTAGACTAAGTATTTAGTGACAGATAATCATACCTAATTGCAGAAACGTTTCCGATGAGTCAGGATACTGGTGGCTACAGTAAAACTAGAGAGATTCCAGTACCAGAGAAGGCCAAAACCAGGAACATATGGAGTGCCCTCTCCTGGCAACTCGATCAAACAGAAGAAAGTACTGTAGGAAAGATGGATTTGCAACCTTGTTCGTTTATAGTTGCTTACTTCATTGAAGTAAGAAGCTTGGCTGATGATGACTGTGGTGTAGCAGATTGTATGAGGAATTAACAGGACTAGAAATCGATATGATAAAAATATCACTGAAGTCGAGTGGAATCCTCCTGCACACCCTTAGTTTGTACCTGCATGTCTTAAGTCTTACCGTTTTATCAACCCCTATCACTAATACTTGTATGTTAGTCTACAGGATGGGAACTCCTCCTGCTGATTTCTGGAAGGAAATGGGTATGCACTCAGTGTTTGAAAACGGCACTCAGTAATATTACAAGTGTCCTTGGTACCTCCCCACTAGTTTCTGTGGACAGATATATTCTCATCTTTGCCAGATGACATTGATCCTAAATTTCTTTGAGCATGAGCTTGGGAACAGTAATTTTCCTGTTGTCCTTTTACCAACAGCTGCAGCTGAAGATACTTTAGCCTGTTGGAGAGGTCTGAAATCTGCCCTCTCACCTCTGGTACATGCTGTCACTAGGCAGTAAGTGCTATTTTCTGGAACACGGCTCCCAGAGGTGACAATGTCAGGTGGAGCTCTCTTCATGCCTTTTCACTTGTAATTGATCCTAGACTCCAGGGATTAGCTCTGTTCTACATCCGCTAACTATGGGCCAGAAAGGCAAATTAGTACAGCCTCTCACAGATTTCATTCTTCAGCCTTGTCAGACTAAACTCAAATAGATGAGAGAGATCAATGTGATTTATTAATAGATGTATTAGTGTTACACATTTTCTGAGATAACACTGCTTCCATCCTGACAAAGCTTAACACTATTTCATTTTCATCTCTGAGCACAGCTGTGATGCAACACCAATACTATGTACACAGCATTACTGTCCCTGGCACAACAGCAGTAATGATGGTTCCTGTGCAAGTAATTTTTTGATCAGCTGACAAACAAAATAATCAGGTTCTTGTTTCTACTTTCTTCTTTTATGGCTGTGATATTTGTCTTCATCCCTAAAACAAAAACACAAACATGGTGTGTGCTGACAGAATCTGAAGGAAAAAAAAAAAGACTTGGAAAATGGAAAGCTCTCATTAACTGTAATAATGTCCTCTTCTAAGGAAAGAAAGTAAACTGTCTCAAAGTAGTTTATTTATTTCCCATGCTGGTTTAATCAAAGTCTTGTCATGTGGTGCCATAGGGGCAACTGGTTTAAGATGAATGGCATCACTCTGTAATGAAGCCAAATTTGAGGCAATCATGCATTCCCATCCATGCAGTTATCTATCTATCTATCTCATCTACAGCATTTCTTCCCTACGTGCTAGGGACAGTGCAGCATTTCTTCTGCACAACAGCCTAAGTCTTTGCTCAAAGACAGGTCCCACACACTTACGGTCTTGCAGATGCAACTGTACCCTTAGTGATGGTATTAGAAGGTGTGGCCTAGATTTGTTTTCATTTGCCTAAAAATATGTCCAAAACTACTGAAGAACAGCAGCATTGTTTTGAAGCATGTACCATGGAAAAGCTAGTCAAGGGACTGTATGTGTATATATACAGCTGGCTGAATATGAGCCAGCAGTGTGCCCAGGTGGCCAAGAAGGCCAACGGCATCCTGGCCTGTATCAGAAACAGTGTGGCCAGCAGGAGTAGGGAAGTGATTGTGCCCCTGTACTTGGCACTGGTGAGGCCACACCTCGAATACTGTGTTCAGTTTTGGGCCCCTCATTACAAGAAGGACATTGAGGTGCTGGAGCGTGTCCAGAGAAGGGCAACGAAGCTGGTGAGGGTCTGGAACACAAGTCTTATGGGGAGCGGCTGAGGGAAATGGGGTTGTTCAGCCTGGAGAAGAGGAGGCTGAGGGGAGACCTTATCACCCCTGAAAGGGGGTTGCAGAGAGATGAGTGTTGGTCTCTTCTCCCAAGTGATAGGACAAGAGGAAATGGCCTCGAGTTGCATTGGGGGAGGTTTAGACTGGACATTAGGAAAAAATTTTTCACCGAAGGAGTTATCAAGCATTGGCATAAGCTGCCCAGGGAGGTGGTTGAGTCACCATCCCTGAAGGTATTTAAAAGCCATGTAGATGTAGTGCTTAGGGACATGGTTTAGTGGTGGACTTGACAGTGCTAGGTTAACAGTTGGACTTGATGATCTTAAAGGTCTTTTCCAACCTAAATGATTCTATGATATTAGCGAAACAAATAATCTTATTTATTAAGTCCCAGTGCAAACTAGAGCAGAAATCGGCATTAGACATGACAAGCACACTTAATTGGTTAAATGGACAATATGTCCCTCTACGTATATGCTGATCAAGAAGTAAAATAGCCTGCGACAGTACTGTGCTAATCCTGTAGCGTGCTGTTGAAAGTGTCACCTTTCAGATGTGAGAGTAAATTCTGAAGTCTGGATCACAGTTTATGATCTTGCAGCAAGTTCTGTTTAGTGTTAGTAGCCTCATGCCACTGGCTTGTTATACAGTATATGAGATTAGCCTAGCTTTTTAACTAGACGAGATATTCTAATTCTCTGCACTAAATCTCATAGCCAATGGCTATGGTTCCCTGATTCAGAAGCAGGAGTCAGCAATGGCTATGGTTCCCTGATTCAGAAGCAGGAGTCAGCTGATACTATTTACACTCACCTTTCTCTTTTTCTCCGAGAATCTCTGTCTTTGCCTCTTTCACGACTCCTTTTTCGTTTATTTGGACTCCTGCTGGTCTCTCTCCTATGTCTGGTCCGTTCTGTATCCTTATAGCTTCCTGCAGACTGCCGTGAGTCCACTGAAGCTGACCGCCTGTCTTCCCTTCTGAAAAAAAGGTTTTTGATTTTATTCAATAAAAATAGTTTCACAGTCACTACTGTTTTCAGTACCTATAATGACCTACTAACGGTGTAAGACAGAGGATGTATCTTTTATTAAGCCTCTCTATCGCCCCAAGAAATACAATGCCTCCCAAAAGAGGCCCAAAGTCTGAGCTCTTAGAACGTGCACATCTCAGCGCACTATTTAATCCAATTATTTCTTACAAACACTGCCCCTCAGTCTTACCACCTGTGCTCATGAAACAGGACACAGTAGAAGGTGCCAGCCTGGTCTCCTGTATGGCCTTTTCATTCACCTTCATTTTAATGCTTAAAACAAACACCTCGAGTGTCACCTTTTAGTTTGTTTCAACAACATTTTCATCTCAAAGATCTCCTGAAGAAGCAAAAATAGACCATCACTGGGTCATGATTCCATTTTTATTTCATCGACAAATGTTTGGAAGAGTGTGCAGTGTTGCTTGACGCAGCAAGCGTATAATATACATATAGTATACATAAAACACACTTGCAGTTAGCACAGCAGCATTCACAGTGATAAGAACTGTAAAAGGTCCCCATATTTAGTATGTTATGAAAACCTTTTCTCGGAGGTATTTTATATTATAGTATTTTATATTATAATACATCTACAATAACATTTCCTATCATGGGGTAAGGAAGGAGAAGAAATTGTGTACTTGTATTTTCAAGTGTCATTCTGTCCCCAGCTATCACATATATATGCATCTGGACACAGAGGGAGCAATATTTATTTATTCCCCAGCTCCACTAGAAACTACCTGTTCACCTGGATCACTTGCAAGTTACCTCTTTACCCCTGAAAGAAAGTTAATAACTCGTTTTTCCCCATCCTTCATGTAGACAGAGCTTCTCAAGCAAAAGCTTAACAGAATTAGTATAAAATAAACTGTGTATATGTCTCAGCCAAGGTTGGTATGTGCTATTAGAAAGAGGTAATAGGATAACATTACAGGCTATCAGACTGCTGACATCCCTGAGGAGTTTACCAACTGTGACATACCTTCCTGAAGGTTTTGACTTTCCTCCTTCACATATCTCTGCATTATCCAATCTATTCTCCTCCTGCCAGTGATTGCTGAGTTCTTCCATATGCACACCAATCACATCCCGGATCACCTGGAGATTAAGACATATTAAAAACAAACAACAAAAAAAGCAGTATGTCATGGCAGTGGCCTGAACTAGCAACTAGACAGCAGAAGGTATGTATTTTAAAAAAAATTTCCCCAAAAATGTTTCCCCAAAGATGTTTCGATGGAAAGTCTTATTTGCAGAAACAGGCATTTCAGCATAAATTTAATAAGCATCATTTTACAACAGACAGAAAACTGTATCTTACTGGTATTTTCACATTCAAAATTTAATAGTCAGAAATGCTCCTGTTACTTGCAACCTGCTGCAAGAAACCAAAACCAATTCCTCAATAGTTTGCAACTCTAATAAGGCAGCGGAAAAAGAGATTTTCTTTGTCTAAAAAGGTATACCATTGTTTATGCTGATATAAAATAAGCACTTTTGTGCAAAAAAATCATAGCTTTGTCTTCAGATGCTCACCTCAGTGTAAGACTTCTTTGTTATATGAACATTCTTAGCCCTGTATGACTGCCGCCGCCTTTTGTAGTCTCGCATTTCAGCCAGAATTTCAAGATGGGACTTTGGACCTTTCTGACTATCATCTAGCAAAAAATTGGAAGTAAAACAGATGGTCATTAGCAGGGTATTAGCACCTGCAGGTATGCAAGTCTGGAGCTTTAGTAATAAGTCTGAAACATAAAATGTGTTGTGTTCTTTCTGAAGTTTCTCCAGTAACTATTATGAATTTAGCACAAGCTTCCTCTCTAACCTTCTTGCTAGGTGCTTAGACAAGACTAAAAAGCCACAAAGCAAATGTTCTTATGTGATCAGTCTCCTAACAGTGATCCAAATCAATATACAGGCTTGCGATTTGGTCAAATGCCTACAAAATGCAGGCCTTGTTTTCAAAGCCAGTATTACAACAAGACACAAAGATCGAGAAAGCCAGATTATGTAAAACATTTACCTGTGTACATGCCAAACACTATCTCCTACCTCCTAGGCACAGCAGGGCCCACAGAATAACACAGATGCTTATGTTGCACTTGGTATAGATACAAACTGGCATGACTCAACAGGGATGACAGGCCTCGGTCCAATACACCCATTTGTATATTGCTCAAGAGCTCCATCGGATGGCTGCCAACCTTTCTTGTTCAGCTTTTACTCTTAAGTGATCTTTAATCTCATCATCTCTTACAGCAAATACTGTTGCAAGCTGCGCAGTAAATTGACAACATTAAGGCACCTGAAGTCAGCTGCAGCAAAAACAAAAGATCCATCCACTATGATACACACAATGCGTGTGCCAAGAGCAGAGTACCAAGGCTTTCTCAGAAGGAAAACAACATAAAGGATAGCAAACTAGTGTTTTCTGATGCCAGGTCTTTGTTAAGGCTTTTAAGAACAGTATGCTTTTCACAATAAAAATAGCACAAGCAATTCTGTTTGGCTTTCAACAAAACTCATCTAACTACACAAAGTGAAAGTTCTGAGCCATAAATTCAACAATAGAACATTCTTCAAACCTTGGGTGATTTTTGCTGCTAAATCCACAAAGAGGTCACTGTCATTTTCTGTGATTTGGGATCTAGACCTCTGTTTCTTCGTTTCCTCAACAACATAATCATAAAGAGCAAGGCGATCAGCTTGAGTCAGGTCACAGGTGAAACGCTTGTGATTTTGAGGAACTTCTACAGGCAGTAATGAGTAAGATCCTGGAGGTTGAACAGACAGCTATTATTAGTAAAATAGCATAATTATACAGGAAAACACCGAGAAGCTCAACAAACAAACAATGCAGTGAACTCCCATGCTGTTTTCATCCTTCCCCTATATATCTGTAAGAAGTTTCATCCTCCTTAATTTGAATGGATAAAACTTGCTTAAAGAAAAAACAAAAGGCCCAAATCCCTCCCCAGCCCCACACAGGTTGTATAATCTCTCTTGACTGCTTACACTGTTACAGGTTTTCATATGTTTTGAAGGGAACATACTAGATTAGATCACAAGGATGCTCTGTATTATCCCATCAATTTCAGCTTTTGGCTTACGAGCTAAAACAAGAGAGAGGAGGCTGCAGGTCTAACTTGTGGGTTTGTCTTACTCCTAAAATCTTCTGTAAAGTACTAGCTGCAAAATACCTGTTGTTCTGCCAACAAGAATGAAAGCTTCTAGGAGATTAGATAACTGGGCACTGTGCAAACCATTCTCACTCACACTGTCACTTTCTCTACAGAGCTTTTATAACAGACTGCCACAGGCGTTTATAGCTAAAAGGGCTACAAAGGCACTTTCAAGATGCTCCAGATTAGTGCAGATAACTAAAGTTACGAAAACAAACGCACTGCCTGCACACTCTTCTTTCCCTGAATCATCAGCCCAGTACTCACTCTTCCCATTCTCCAGTTAAAACACACATCCTCCAAAAAAAACAATAAATCGATTCTCAGTCCATTGCAACAGGAGCAACGTGACTTCCCTAAAGATACAGAATGCAGTATTCTAGGATATTGCCTGCAGAAAAGCATTTTACTTGAGAACATTCAATTTCCAGCAATGATTGGCCTGACCTCCATAATCCTGCTCGCCACCACACAACCTTCTCCCTGCAAAGCACAATCCCACACAGATGTAAATCTCCAGGCAGACAGAAGAGCCAACACGTAAGATAGGGTGTATGCAACAGCCTTCACAACAGCAAAACTACTGCTTCTCTAGAATATTCAGCACTTAACGGAAGCTGGGCAATCTTTCACATCCTGCTTTCACTAAAGAGGAAGAGGAACCACAATAACTTTACAACAACAAACCTAAAATACAAGATTTCCTCATTACTGTACTTGGAGGCTAAACCAGAACTTTTCTAATCCAAACTAACAGATTTAAACATGACCACTAGAATTTTATTTTTAAAATGTGCTGTTCTTACAGGGTTACAGAGGCCCATAAAAATGCCCTAATAGTTACATGCTTGTGATTTTACAAGAATTTCACAATGTGTGATTAAGACCAGCTTTCCTGTCCTATTATATAGCTATTCTAATATTCTAAATATAGTTATTTTTTTAAAAACAAAGAAAGAAAATTAATTCCTTTGATACAGTTAGTGAAAAGGAAATTTACAATGAAAAATGCTTTCTATTTGTTTCTGTTGCCAAAGACTTTAAATTAAACAAACAATTCCAAATCAGTAAATCTTACAATAGGCCACAATGGAAACCACCCCAATACAGTTTTAGTGTTATCTCCAGAGAAATGCAAGCTTGCAGTGAAAACTGGATAGCAAACACTGGCATCTAGTGGCTTACTGATGCATTTCTGAGATGCACCACTTGATAAAGGTTTTATCTGTTCTGTACTTGGATATGCTTGTGTCAAATTAATGAGTTACCACTCCCCTCTAGAGAAAATGCACCTGACATGCTCCAAACAGTGTCCATCACATGAAACCTCCTTCCCATGCAACTGTCTGTTAAGGCTTCATTTGCTATGCTGGAGAAAAAGACATGAAAAACTATGCCTGAGCAAGCACTGCTGTATTTGACTGTTATGAAAGTAGGACAAATGCACTTTTCCTTCTGCACATACATGTTTACCAAACTAAAGGACTACAGACAGTAAATGCTGTATCTCTCAGGTGTTGCAGCTATTTCCAAACCATACACTGCAGCTCTACAGTGGTTTCTATAGGTAGCCCTACTTTTCTACTCTGTCTTGGTCTGAACTCTGAAAGGGAAGCATAGCTCAGTATTAACCTGGTCCCCAGACTGATCACAAAACCCACTGAAAAATGAAACATAAAGGAACTAATGAGTTGAGAGCGGTGGCGAAGGACAACATCGTATTTACAGATGTGTCAGCATATTTCTTATAGAACTTCTTAGGACAGTCTTGAAACAATCCAACATAATAATATGCATGTTGTTCAGTTTTTGATCTGAGGAGTGGTGGACAAGCACATACAGCTTATGACTAGCAATTAATCCTTAAACAAAACATTACATGAAGAACAAGGCTGGAGGCAGCATTAGAAGAGTTTGGGCCACAAAGAGCAGAAGGATAACATCAGAAAACAAAGGCAGAAAGTAAAGTCTAGGTAGTGGGATGGGAAGTGAAGGACTAGTGCTTTAAGAAACTCCTGAATTTTGCAGTGTTGGTTTTCCAGTCCTGAAGAAAGCTAGAGGTGTGAGCACAGGAGACTCAAATTCTCTTATCTAGTAGCCCGGAATAGAGAAAGTAGTTTGCTCCAAAATATTCAAGAGAAGGAGTATTAAATCAAAAAAATTCCTCACAGCAGTTCACAAGTAGAATGAAGGAAGCTGCAAGGGGGAGACAAGAGCAGCTCTCACATAACAGGCGATAAAGTTGTCTCAGTATCTGCTTGCTACTTACCTTCACTGTAGCCTGTACCTTCTTTCGCACTTTGAGCTCTAGCTTGCTTAACAATGTGAAACTGTAGATCTTTATCTGCAGACAGACAAGACAAAAATATCACAGAACTTTTACATCAAGTACTTGGTAAGGTTAGCCTTTATTCCCCAACCTCTGAGACTTACGGTATGTTACAGAACATTGTAGTTTTATTTATGCATAAGGGAGAGCCCAATCTAAAAATATAATTTTAATCTATTCCATATTTGAACTGAGGGGAGGAAAAAAAAAAAAAGGAGGATTTCCAGGTTACAGGGATATGGAAAAAGAAATGTATGTATATTGCAATTCTCTTCTGTACCATTACTATATCCCCAAACTCTAGGGCCAGCTTTTCCACCTTCTAAGTGTATGTTTTAATACACTTTCAGCACTTGATGCAAGGTGAACATTGGAAGAACCTGGAAAATAACGTAAGAGGGGAAAAAAAAAACCCCATCCTTGGATTTTAAGATGAAAACAGCCAAGTGACCTACAGAACAGAATTACACAGTGACAATGGCAAACCGCAATGGTGAAAAAATAAACCTACTGATGGAAACACTCAGTTTTTCTAAGAGGCCTTGGAGAGTTTGTGGCTAGCAAGGCAGCAGGGTGTGCTACTGCGAGGACCAGGACTCTGCCCCCGGGGGTGTTCCCTCAGCCCCTTCCCCAGCCCCCCCCCGGGGTCTCCCTTCAGCCCCTCATCCTCTGCCCCCCCCAGAGTCTCCCTTCAGCCCCTCATCCTCTGCCCCCCCCCGGGGTCTCCCTTCAGCCCCTCATCCTCTGCCCCCCCCCCCCCCGGGGTCTCCCTTCAGCCCCTCATCCTCTGCCCCCCCCCCCCCCCGGGGTCTCCCTTCAGCCCCTCATCCTCTGCCCCCCCCCCCCCCCCCCCCGGGGTCTCCCTTCAGCCCCTCATCCTCTGCCCCCCCCCCCCCCCCCCCCGGGGTCTCCCTTCAGCCCCTCATCCTCTGCCCCCCCCCCCCCCCGGGGTCTCCCTTCAGCCCCTCATCCTCTGCCCTCCCCCCGGGGTCTCCCTTCAGCCCCTCATCCTCTGCCCCCCCCCCGGGGTCTCCCTTCAGCCCCTCATCCTCTGCCCCCCCCCCAGGGTCTCCCTTCAGCCCCATCTTCTGCCCCCCCTTCCGGGTCTCCCCTCAGCCCCAGCTGTCCCCCCTCGGGGGCGCGGTCGGCCCCGTCAGGTAGAGCCCCGCTGCTGCTCACCCATGGCGACGGTGGGAACCTTCAGGTTTTCGTAGAAAAAGCTGGAGTCGTACATCTCAGCCTGCGGGACCAAAAGGCTCAGTCAAGGCCCCGGGGTCGCCCCCAGCGACACCGGCCCTGGGCTCGGCCGCCGAGCCGGGGACGCCCCGCCCGCGCCCTCAGGCCACTGCCGCCCGCTCAGCCGGGCAGACGACACCCCTAGACCAGAAGCGCCAGCCCCATGTCCCCCCGCTGCCAGGTAACCCGTCCGGAGCCGGCCCGGGCGCCCACCTCCTCCTCGGCGGAGTAGCCCATCTTGCGGAGCCGGCAGGACGCGGCGTGCCTCTCCAGCGACGCCCGGGGGACGCGGTGATGGACGTTGTAGGGGCACGGCACCCGCTCCACCTGCCAGCAAGACATGGCTCAGCGCGCACCGCCACCCCCCCGCCCCATTCACCCCCCGGCGGAGCCCCTGCCGCCGCCGCCGTACCGGG
This sequence comes from Gavia stellata, assembly GCF_030936135.1. Lineage (NCBI taxonomy): Eukaryota > Metazoa > Chordata > Aves > Gaviiformes > Gaviidae > Gavia > Gavia stellata. The sequence goes on from NC_082596.1 coordinate 79,738,131, forward strand.
TCCCCGAGCCACACCGCGCAGTCAGCGGCCATCGCGGGGCGGCCGCCGAGACCCCGTGACGCGGGGGTGGGGGTGGAGCCAGCGCCATGTTTACTGAGGGCGCTCCCGCCGCAGAGGATGTTGGGGCTGCGGCGCCATCTTGCCTGGCGGCCGGTTCCCGAGGGGAGGAGGCGCTGTCTGCACGCGGCAGCCCCGCGCCTTCCCAGCGCGGGGAGGGGCCGCAGCAGCCACAGCACAGCGCGGCGAGAGACCGAGGAAGAGCCGGGACGGAGAGGCGGAACGGGGTGCGGTGCCTGCCCGCCTGCCTGACGTCACCTCCGGGCAGGCGGCTGTCGGACAGCCGCCAGGGCCCGCACCGCACCGCGCCGGGAGAGAGCGCCGTCTACTGGTGGGAGGCGGCAACGGCGGCGCGGGGAGGCCGCGGGTCCCACCGCCCTCTCCGGCTGCCGGGAGGCGGCCGCCGCCGAGAGGGAAGCCCGCAGAGCACGGGGGAAGTGCCGCGCCCGAAATCGCGCCCCGGAGACCGCTCCCCGTCTCTCAAAGGCGGCGGGGGCAGCTGTGTGCGGGGCTAAGACCCGGCGGGCACCAGCAACAGCAGCGGGTTGCCCCGCACTGGCGGAAGGGGCTCCTGAGCCCGGGTGCCCGCGCCTGGGCCGGCAGCCTGAGGAAGGTGCCTGCAGCCGGACACCCGCCCCCGGCGCTGAGCCCGGGCCTCAGCCGCGGCGGGGTGGGTCCCACACCTTGCGGCCTCTCTGGGGAAGAGGAGTCTGCCAGCAGCGGTTTTCCTGTGAGGGAACTGGTACCGTCCTGCTCCTTTTTGGGCTTTTTGCCATAAAAGAGCACAGCAAACGCTGAGGGCGGCCTGCTTTTTCTTCACTAGACCCAGGTCTGAACTGCTCACCAGCTTTAGCAAGGGCCAGTTTCTCTTCTGAGCACACCTGGGCGCTTCAGAGCAGGAGCCAGCCCCCAAAAGCACATGCCTGTTAGCAGCGAGGCAGGAGGAACATCCATCTCCTCAGCGCCATCGAGCCCCTGATGCCCGTTTCCCTCTTGCAAAACAAGGAACGTTGGCGCAAGATGGCAGCCCCTCCAGCAGTCTCCTGCCACGTGAGGGGCTCCATAAGGAGCACGCTACACACTGCAGGGCCAGGTTGCCTGTTCCTCCCCAGCGCCGCTCCCGTGCGCGCACAGCCCAGGGGTCGGTGTGGGAGGCAGCTGCATGACTGCAGCATACCCCAGAGAGTCCTGCCTGCTACCTGGCCAAAATTACGAGAGCCTTCTCCTAGAGACTGAGGGAACATCAGGACTTCATAAGACTATAATGTAGGATGAGGAAAGAATGCCTGTCCTAAGGAATAAATTTCACATGATTGACATTTGTGCTTGCCTATTTTTGTCATCTATGAGAAAAGCACATATGACTCGAAGGAAGAGTGGGTTTAACAAAGGGGGGGGGGGGTTCAGGGGGAGGCAGCATGACAGATGTAGCTGCCAGAATGACTCTTGTACATCTGCTTTCGTTAGCAGATTACAGCCTTTTCTCTCCACAGTGAATTTGAGACTCAGCTGGGCTTTTAGCCTTTTGAGACATTTGCTGTCTCTAGCTCTGTTTGCCTGAGGATCTTTGACTTCACGCAATACAGAATACTTACAGTTGAAGACTTCCCAGCTGCCCTTGCAATTTTGTCTGTGCTGTAGTGAGTGTACTCTAGTAACATAAGCACATTTTATCAAAAGAGTAATAAGAACAGCTGGGCAAAATTGTTCTGACCATCTCTGCTGGAAAATACTGTTTCTTCAAAATTACTAAAGTCAAGGTCAACACAAGTATCCAAGCAGATTTTTTGTTTAAGAATAGAGTTTAAACACATTTTGATTTTTTTAAACTTATAAATTAAATTGATAAAAAATAAAGATCAGAATAGATGTTTTGCTCTACTAAACAACATTTTGAATGAGTCAAAATTATCTTAGGGGTTTCTTTTGCCCTAAAAATACCACTTCCTGGGATCATGAAACAATGAAAAATACTGTCTCTTTTCTGTTCTTTTTTCCTGGCCTTTATGGATTTGGGGAAGTGCCTGAGAAACAAACCACCGGGATGAATGTTTTCCTTTCTAGAGCTGTGGGAGAAGTCCTGTGGTACAGCATATCAGTTAGAAGGCACCTGGTGCTAGGAAGTTTGGTCATCGCGATGTCCAGGTATCATTACAGCTCACCCACACTGGGCAGCAGAGACATGCCTTGACTAATCACAGTAAGGCTGCCACATGGAGAGCGCATGCTCAGCTTGTAGTGTCTAGGTCACTGTCTGGGACCCAGAGAGACATACCCACAGTACCTGGGCTCTGGACAGGAGCAGAAACCCTCTTCAGGGTCTTGAAAACTGACAGATGCATTAGTGCAGACCACAGCGGGGCCTGGAACAACACAGAGCTAAGATTAAGCCTCTGAAATAGCTTTACAAGAAAATCAAGGACAATAGATGAACCAAGGCCTTTTAGTACAGCAAGATACTATGAAGCAGGGGTAAGATCCTTCCCTGAGCAACTTCGCCACTACGTATTCTGGCTGCAACCTTTCCAGGAGCAAACGAACTGATGAGAGACAAAGGCCATCAGCTTACAGAAGTTCACAGCACCACTTTTCCTTCCAGGCAATGGCACACTTCTGTTGGTTTTCCATCAAATAAGGGGTGGGATTACCACAGGCTTTCAGCTACATCATCCTTCCCAGATGATTCTCTCCAGTCTGTGGCATACCCTCTTCTCCTGCACGCTAGCACCGTGATGGCTGCAGGCCAGCAATGTTGGGACTTAGTTATCAAATAACATGGTTAATAATGTACCATTAAGTTTAATACATCTCGGTTTCCATGGTCCCTTCTGGGAAGGAGAGAGGAAACTCCACAGCTGCATTTCCCGAGGCAGGACTGCCGCCTGGTTGCAGCTTCCCAGAACAGGAGTACGTGAGTATGGCCCAGTCCCTTGGCAGAGCTGCAACGCTCAGTAAGCTAGTAGTGTGGTAAAGCCTTTTCTAGAGGCTCTTTCTGGGCAATATTGATCTCCAGAGAAAGTCTCTGTGGGAACCAGCCCCAAATATCCTCACTGTGCAGCAGCAGAAGCCTAAACTGCAGGGTAAGCGGAAGGCACAACAGGGAAATAGCGTGTACATTATGGCAATTTAAAGACCATCCAGGGCTCCTGGAGAACTCCTTAAATGTACCACCTTGTGTCCTCCTCCAGATAGCATTTATACTGCCAGATAATCCAGCTCTTGGCACATTGGGAACCACCTAGCTTGAGACCATACCCTGAGGCAGGAACGTTAATACAGGTTCAGTGATCCCAACCCAACAAAGCCACTTGGTACTTCCCCAGAGCACCAGGCTGAAACCATGCTGAAATCACACTGCTCTTATGGTCCAAACCTTTCTGATGGGTATCCACCAGGAGTGGGAGGCCCATCCTGAGCAACAAAACCCTTCCACACACAGATCACATGGGGAGAAGCATCCCTCACCCATGGCTTATATTTTTTTTTTTCCTTCACTGCTAACATAGCCTTGCAGACTTTCTGCAGCCACTTATTTATTTAGAAGTATATTGACTCCTTGAATAAAATTAATTTTTCTCTAGTGTGGAAGAGAAGACATTTTTCATATTTAGCATTCCTTCTATTCCTCAGATAAAAAGTATTACTTAGAGTTGTATTGTGTTCACAGTTCCTCCTGGAAATGAGGAAAAAAAAAGTGAAAGCTCAACTTATTAATTTTTTTAAGTATGCTTCTGGTAAAGATAAATAAAATAAGCTTTGTAACAGCTTTTTCAGGTCTTACCATGTTCAGCATGCACATTTCTGGATGGGGAAGGGGCCAGGGAGCAGGGGAAAGCAAGCTGAAGGATGAAAAGAAACTTCTTAAGACTACTCAAAAGCCAAAATAGAAGCAGCTGGGTTTATTGCCAGAGACAGCCCATACAGGCTTGGCAGGCAGAAAAAACAGCTTTTGACCTGCAACTGTGATTGATAGATTTTTGCTGGGCTCCACCCCAACATATTTGGTAAAGTTGCAACCCAGTTGCCAGCGTCTAGCCTAGGAAAGGGCATGGAGTAAGCAGCCAGCGCCTGCAGACAATCTTTCCTGCAGCAGGGGATTGCTGCCCCAGGGCACACGCCTTGCAGAAACCACTTCATCCCTATGGGGCTTAAAACCACGGCTGCGTCCTTAGCACTCACCCGTTGGCCTGCAGAAACAGGGGACGTCGACTAGGGAGGCGGGGGGTCCCAGTATCCCGGTGGTGAGATTGACCGTGCTCATCTCAGGGCAGCTCTGCTAGTTTGCCTTTCTAGTGATACTGCCTCTTTCCCCCTTGCCCCTAGAGCCCACGTGTCAAACTCATTTTCTCCAGGGAAGGAGATGTGTTATCCAGGCTGATAGCATGGGTGTCACTCAGAGAAAGATACTGAACTAGAGAGAGATTTTGTAAAGATGAAGCACACAGACACTTGAATTTCAATTTTTTGTCATTGCTGCTACTACTCCCTGCTATCTTAGACTGCAGCTGAGACGCCACACTCAAAATCTGTAGCACAGATTCAGCTGAATCAGCTTCATTATCTACACGGCCATGAGGTGAATTTCTCTAGCACACACAAATCAATTTATAGAAATATTCTTCATGGCATAGGCAGATCTTTCAAAATTCCCTTCACCAGACCCCTGACCAGAGTTTAACTTTCATTGTTTGCTCTCTGAGTTCTAGTTTTGTTGCCCTTCCAGCTCATCCCAAACCACTGGTGTGGAGCAGTACAGGTGCTGGTGGCAACCAGAGAAGTCAGAGACTGCTTGGACCTCACTGGTTCCTCTCCTAGGGGAATGGAGCTAATTTATTCCTTCAGCTGTGTACCACTCAGAGCCTGCTGCAGATCCTTGGCTCCTGGATCTTGGTGCTTATTCTTTCGTAGCTTAGTCCAGTTCACAATTACAACCTAAGGTATGTTTTACAAACTGCAGTACACTGGACGCTTCCAAATTGATTTACAGGTGGCAACTCCAGCATCTGTTAATGCCTTATTGATTCCTCTTTCTGTGTCTCCATGTGATCTCTCATGGATTCATCAGATTTAGATCAGTTTATCAGGTTGGTATCATCCTTATCTTTAAAGATAAAGCAATTGAAAGCTTGGTGTTGCCTTCACGTGCCAGATTCGTATGGAAGCTACATCACCATCTGTGGTTAAACATAGTGAAAAGACATATCGCTGCAGGAATATTGACGGAAAACATTCTCACTTGACAGAGCTGGAAATTCACCATTAAACAGCCAGAAGTAAATCCAATGTCCTCTTGCACACTGAAGTTTTAGTATGTGTGGTTTTGAGCTTGCATGGGTTTTTCCGTTTATGCCCTAGCACCTTCACAGTTGCTGCACTGCAATCCTTGATCCTTTGCCTGCTACCTCTGCCCTTTCTTTCCTCTGAGCTTTTCGACTGGGCAATACCTACTGCCTGCTCGAGGCCGAGATTGCTCACCTGCCTTTTCCTCCCGAGTTGTTAATGACCTGGTGGGCACAGTCTGGCATCTGCTTTCAGCACATTCATTTATTTAACACCCGTTGTGATTAAGCGTAATACCTGTGAAGAATGAGAGCCTCTTTCACACTTTTCGTCACAAATACGGCTGAGATGGAAACCAACTAAACCAAAATGTGCCTGAGACTCTGTAACTGTAGAAACTGGCAGCTTCGGGCCAGTGACTCGGCCCTGCTTGTGCTTAGCTGTGCGCCGCAGGCGTGGAGACCCTTCCAACATGGGCCTGCTTGTGCTCTTCGCCAGGAAGGACAGAGCAGGCTGCAGTATTCTTTTAAAAGCACGCTATTGATGTACAACTGATGTCTGCTTGAAATAATTACGAGATAACAGTTTACTCATCCACTTGCTGCTTCCAAGTGTCAGTCTTCTTGGAGAGGCTTTACAGCTCTGTGCTTTATGTGAGGCTGTGTAACATGTCCCAGGCAGGAGCTCGGGCACTGCCTTAGCTGCTGAGTGGCGTTGTCTTGTCTAGTGATAGCTCCTCACTAGTGACTGTGAGCTGAGCAAGAGAGCCCATCCTGCACACACGCCATCCACATCACACTGCAGGCTGCTGCACTCTGTGACTTGGGCTACAAAGCCACCACCAAGGTCAGCCAGCTGATGCCAATGAAGAGGCAGCCTGATGTATTGGGTTTGCACGGCAAGGTTTTGGTAACAGGGGGCTACAGGGGTGGCTTCTGTGAGAAGCTGCTAGAAGCTTCTCCTATGTCCGATAGAGCCAATGCCAGCTGGCTCCAAGACGGACCTGCCACTGGCCAAGGCTGAGCCCATCAGTGACAGTGGTAGCGCCTCTGGGATAACTTAATTTAAGAAGTAGAAAAAAACCCCACCCAGCCTGTGCAACACCAGCAGCAGTCAGAAGAGAGACGAGTGAGAATATGTGAGAGAACCAACTCTGCAGACACCAAGGTCAGTGACGAAGGAGGGGGAGGAGGTGCTCTGGCTGCTGGAGCAGAGATTCCCCTGCAGCCCGTGGTGAAGACCATGGTGAGGCAGGCTGTCCCACTGCAGCCCATGGAGGTCCACGGTGGAGCAGATACCCACCTGCAGCCCGTGGAGGACCCCACGCCAGAGCAGGTGGATGCCCGAAGGAGACTGTGACCCTGCGGGAAGCCTGGGCTGAAGCAGGGTCCTGGCAGGACCTGTGGACTCATGGAGAGAGAGAAGCCCACGCTGGAGCAGGTTTGTTGGCAGGACTTGTGACCCCGCGGGGTGCCTGCACTGGAGCAGTCTGTTCCTGAAGGACTGCATCCTGTGGAAAGGACACACACTGGAACAGTTCACAAAGAACTGCAGCCTGTGGGAAGGACTCACGTTGGAGAAGCACGTGGAGGACTGTGTCCCGTGGGAGGGACCCCACGCTGGAGCAGGGGAAGAGTGTGAGGAGGAAGGAGCTGCAGAGACAACATGTGATGAATTGACCGCAACTCCCATTCCCCATCCCCTTGTGCCGTTCGGGGGGAGGAGGTAGAGAATTCAAGAGTGAAGCTGAGCCTGGGAAGAAGGGAAGGGGGGAAGGTGTTTTTAAGATTCAGTTTTATTTCTCATTACCCTACTCTGATTTGATTGGTAATAATTAAACTAATTTCCCCAAGTTGAGTCTGTTTTGCCCATGATGGTAGTTGTTGAGCGATCTCTCCCCGTCCTTATCTGGACCCACAAGCCTTTCATTATATTTTCTCTCCCCTGTCCAGCTGAGGAGAGGAGTGATAGAGTAGCTTTGGTGGGCACCTGGCATCCAGCCACGGTCAACCCACCACATCTGACATCAGGCATAATCCAGTACAAGTGTGCACCCCTTCTGGCAATACCCACAGGTACGCTGGATTGCACGTTGCCTCAGGCTGCAGCCCCAAAGGCATCAGCGTGAGGACAGGTGTATCAGGTTTGGGAGAGGTGTGAGGGAGGCTGGAGCAGGGCCTCCTGTGTCAAAATCATAAACCAGGACTTTAGATGAAGGTTCTGGGTGTGTTCATTGGAGGTGGTCACTTACCAGTGCTGCTTCTGTGAGAAGGTCTGAGAGCAGGGTCTGAGTGTCTGGCGGGCAGAGGGCAGCAGAGGCACCAATAACATGCGGCCACCTCCAAAAATGTACGCTTTACTGCCTCTTTGCTTTCTGCAGTAACAGGTCCCCACCCCAGAGCAAGAGCTAATGAATTATTTGTTAATTTGTTATGTGGCTGAAAGGTGTTATCCAAATTACATTTCCCTCCCTCTGTGAATGCATCTAAGCAGATGAATGCTGCTCCATGTGTCACTGTCCCAGCTTTCTGCCAGGCCTTTGTCCTTGGGTCGCTGTTGCCCATGCCTGGTGTGCATTAATAGGATTGTTATTTCCTAAGCATGGGGAGCCTGCCCAGATGACCACTCACCAAAGATCAGCTGGAGCAGGCAGTCCCCTTGCTGCCCACCCAACCCTTTGTCAACAGGACACATGGAAGTGCCTTCCACACCATCCCTCCCTTTGTGCCACCTGCAACCTCTGAAGCACCTTGCGCTGCCAGGTGAGCCAGCTGAGTCCCAGCCCTACACCACTGCACTGCAGCCAGCTGGAGCCATTCCACACTCTGGCAGATGAACTGCCACACAGGGCAAGGCAACAGGGAGCTGAAATAGCACAGACCTTACAGTGCTCTCAGCACTTACACCACTTCAAAAGCTTTAGAGCAACACAGAAGTCATGTGTCAACCGCATGTTTCAGCTGGTGCTAAAGTCCCCCTTGCATTTGCCATGGGGGGATGTCCTAAGTGTGCCCCACTCTGTGCTAGTACAGGGAACTTCAGCTCCTCCCTTGGGAGCCCTGTGTATGCCCCAGGGGATTCTTGCCTGCATGGGGCCAGCAGGCAATGTCCAGACAGATATGGATTGAGCCACCTGCTTTTGCTGCATCTGCAGACTTGTACAGCTTTAGAGTTCCTTTGAAAATGTGGCCTGTCATGTTCAGCACTATTAGTGCAATGAATAATGATAACTATCCCTAGGTATTGCCATTTCTTCTCATAAGGGTGTGTGAAACAAGCAGTACTACTTTAAGCTGAAGCAACATTTCAAAGGAAGTCCACAGGAAGGAGAAACTTGCCCGCAACGTCTTTGGAAACGAGTCAGCAGACGCAATGACAGGCCAGGTTTTATAATAAGCTTAATATTCTGGGTGTGGATTTGCAAGTGCTGCCTACAAGCTTCCTTCCTCTTGCAGGAGGATTAACACAGGGGATTACAGATGCCCTTTGAAGAGATTGGCGTATGCTCAGATGGTCACACCATCTCAGGCTTCCCAAGCATGTGGGGGCGAGGAGAAGGAGAAAGCGAGTGCAGGGGAGAAACAGAGATCCTGCTCGCTAATTGCTAATGGGGAGAACACAGTGTGGCTTTAGCTCTCACAGAGACTCATAATTCAAGACCACCCTATTTGCTGAGCTCATCAGTGATGGGATTTTGTCAGGCTCAGCACAAAAACTGCACCCAGCAGTATCATATTTGGAAGCTCAGCCTCTTGGCCGAGACACGAAACAGAAGTGCTGCTTGCTTGTGGTCAGGAATGGCCCTCAGGCACTCGTGCGTGCCTGAATTACAGCTTCAAACTCCGTGTCCTGGCCAGTTTCTCTTGAATCTACACACCCACACGAGTCATTACAAGTTTGCAGTTGAAGTGCTGTGCACCACACACACACTGTGGTCTCCACATCCCTCTGTTCCTCACTGCAGACTTCTTTCCGTCCTCTGTTACTACTTTGCAGGCTTTCCCCCCCATTTCTTCCTGTCAGGCCCGTGGTTTTGCGGTCATCCCCACATCTTCAGTATCCCCACCCATCATATCAGCAGCTGTGTGCTCCCAGGTCTTTGCGATTCTACTCACTGATATTCAAAACCTTCACTGAAAAGCAGGAACTGCTGAACCATGCTGGTACAGTATTAGGTCCAAACAAGAAATGTTTCCCAGCCAAGCAAAACACCCTGTTTTGCTCAGCCCATCATTATTTCTGCAGCTCTGAACCGTCCTGCTGCTTGTCCCCTCACAGGTGCTTTGTCTCTCACAAGGCACAGCCTTGCAAATCAAGCAGTGGCCTGACTGTAGCGAAAAGGAAAAGCACCCACCCTCACCCACTTCACTGGGTGCATCTTCCATCCCAGCGCACACACAGCACCCCAGCACGTGCTTCCCTGCAAGCGTGCATGAAGAATGAGGTTATTTTCTTTTAACGGTTGTTTATCCCATTTTCCAGACGCTTAGGCTGAACCTCGCACATGCTATTCTTCATGCCTGTCTCACCTGTGCCTGTCTTTGTGAAGTGTCTCACCTCAGATATACCTCTCGCCCGCCTCAGCAGAAGCAATATAGAAACACTAATAGGACATATCTTAAGACAACAGCTCCATTCACATCAGCGAAAGCTGTTAGCAAAGCAAAAACTTGTTAATAATCAATCCAGGGTCCACCTAATGCATATACACAGTCGTAAGCTGTGTTAAAAGCGCTGCTTTAAAACTACATCATTTAAGGTGCAAACTCAAATGTAGGAAAAGTCAGATTTGTAGCTGAGGGTCTCATGTCTGTGGCACACATGGAGAACAGCGGTGCTTTGACAGGTGGAGGGCAGATCATACCTGTATGTATGGTACGTGGCAATGCCCCGGCAGAACAAGCTGAATTAAGATGTCACACACAAGGCTGTGAATTACAAAACTATCGGTAAGTCTGCCGGGCACGAGGATTACTCTGGTCTATTCCTGGCTCATGCGGCAGAGTCTTAATGGGTACGGCCGTGATTACGGACAGGAGAAACAAGAGCCCATGACTGGAAGGGCTCCCTTTGAAAACCTCTGTGGCTGCCTCTGGGGGATTTGGCGCTATTCTGCAAGCCTCACCTCCCGTCCCAAACCTGGCAGGGACTCCCTTCTCGCTGAAGTAAGAGAAAGGATATTTGCTTGCCTTATGGGAATGGAGGTGCAACCAGGGAAGCCAGGATACCTAAACTCAGTCTTGCCTCTCCTAGGCTGTAGGTGCCTACATAGGAAACTAGAAAAGGAGTCAGGTAGAAACACTGATTTAATCCAGATACTTGTGTAAGGTATAGTAGCGTTACCTCTGCTCTTAAATTCCTCACTCAGTATTGGAAAAAAGCAACTGCTACTGTGTACCACTGAAAAATGTGATATCCTGCAAACCAGGCTGTTTTTTGGTTGCAGACATAATCCCCAGCGCTGAAGACCCAGGATTCCATTCCTTGATACCTGGGCTTCCCTCTCGTTCCTCATGGGATTGCTCAGGTGTGATCAGCCAGGCAGCAGCTGTAGGGTGGGAGGCAGAGAAGAGCTCCTTGGCTACCTCCTCTGTCTCCTTACCCTGGGACGTGTAGGGGCAGCACTGCAGCAAGTTGTAAACTCACAGTTACTAAGAAAAGCCTTAGCAGTGGCTCCCCTCACTTACTTACAGAAAGCAAGCCTGATTAACTGGCTGGGTATGTTTTTACACCTCATGACCCTGTGGTGCAGAAGCATGCTTGGGGTTGCACCCAGGGTTTGTTGCTGCTCACGGCCTGGTCACGCTGGTGAACGAGAAGACCACCGCCAGTTTGCCCCAGTAAGCGATACTTGGCGTAAGAGCCAAATGCCAATCCGTCCTTTCTTAGAAATCCCAGCTGCCCAGGGCAGCTGCAAGGCTGGACAGCATCTGCTGTACCAGTGCTCCTCCTGGACGACAGACGACACCAAGTTGGGGAGGAGTGTTGATCTGCTTGAGGGTAGGAAGGCTCTGCAGAGGGATCTGGACAGGCTGGATCGATGGGCCGAGGCCAATTGGATGAGGTTCAACAAGGCCAAGTGCCGGGTCCTGCACTTGGGTCACAACAACCCCATGCAACGCTACAGGCTTGGGGATGAGTGGCTGGAAAGCTGCCCCGTGGAAAAGGCCCTGGGGGTGTTGATTGACAGCCAGCTGAATATGAGCCAGCAGTGTGCCCAGGTGGCCAAGAAGGCCAACGGCATCCTGGCCTGTATCAGAAACAGTGTGGCCAGCAGGAACAGGGAGGTGATTGTGCCTCTGTACTTGGCACTGGTGAGGCCGCACGTCAAATACTGTGTTCAGTTTTGGGCCCCTCACTACAAGAAAGACATGGAGGTGCTGGAGCGTGTCCAGAGAAGGGCGACGAAGCTGGTGAGGGGTCTGGAGCACAAGTCTTATGAGGAGTGGCTGAGGGAGCTGGGGTTGTTCAGTCTGGAGAAGAGGAGGCTGAGGGGAGACCTTATCGCTCTCTACAACTACCTGAAAGGGGGTTGCAGAGAGGTGGGTGTTGGTCTCTTCTCCCAAGTGACGAGTGACAGGACAAGAAGAAATGGCCTCAAGTTGCGCCAGGGGAGGTTCAGGCTGGATATTAGGAAAAAGTTTTTTACTGAGAGAGTAGTGAAACATTGGAATAGGCTGCCCAGGGAGGTGGTAGAGTCACCCTCCCTGGAGGTATTCAAGAAGCGTGTGGATGTGGCATTGTGGGATGTAGCTTGATGGGCATGGTGCTGTGTGGTGTGGGTGGGTTGGTTTTTGGTGTGTTGTGGTTTGTTGTTGTTGTGTGGTGCGGGTTTTTTTGTTTTTTTGTTTTTTTTTTTTTTCCTAGGTTGGACTTGATGATCTTACAGGTCTTTTCCAACCGTAGTGATTCTGTGATTCTGTGATTCTGGAAAGAGGGGCGACGCTGCCCTGGGCGTGGGGCGGTGGCACTCGCCAAGCGCCTCAGGAGGCTTTCAGGGAGGAGCGGCTGGCGTTAGAGCGCGGAGAGGAGGAAGGCGGGGGGCAGTTCTGGGTCGGGACCCGCTCTGGGAACGCTTCCCTGCCACGGCCCGGCAGCAGGTGGGGCTGTGGAAGCCGCAGCGCGGCCGCGGTTGCCGGCGCAGGGCGCGGCGCGGTGCTCCCTTTCCTCAGGGAAGATGTCCACGGCTTTGCATTGCGACGCTGGCGCTTCTTTGTCGCCTCCCTGCCTGCTGCGGGCAGCGGTGGGGGACCTCACGCCTCCCCGCCTGGGAGAGGCGTAGCAGCACGGGTGCAGTGCTATCTCAGTACGAAACGGTTGCAGGAGCCCTCTCCTCGAGTTCTGGAGGGGGGCGGCGTCTTCACCTCAGCGGGGGTGGCCCTCGCGCTCCTCCGGGTGTAAACCAAACCGGGAGCACGTCCATCACTCTGCTTTTTCCCATGTTATTGGGGCTTTTCTTTCCCGCCCCCACGAGGGACCCTGGGAACCTTCCCTGTCCCCCCAGCAGCTCAGTGCTCTCCTCCGGCTCTCCCCCATCCCGGGGCCCCGCAGAGGCTCCCGGAGCCGACAAGGACGGCCGAGGCGGGGGCTGCGCGGGTACCTGCGAGCTGGCTGTGGGAGGGTGGGCAGGAGGGACGTAGCAGCTCTCCAGACCCCCCAGCCCAGGGGCTCCCAGCCAGCCCCAGCCGCGCAGTGCCCTGCTCCCAGCCAAAATGGAAATGCTTCCAGGCTGACACTTGCGTTGTGCCCGCTTTCTTCTCCGGGGCTGTCAAATAGAGGCATGAGGAGATTTCAACTGGAGGAGCGTGTGCCAGACTCGGACTGAAGGCACTGCGGGACAGGCAGAATGGCTGCGCTCGGGCAAATCCCACAGCCGTAACGTGCCATGAGCAATTCCGCAAAACCCTGTTTCCTGGAGCCAGCAAGTGGCCTTTTCTTTGCTTTGAAAATTGACATCTCAAATTTAGATCGCTCCCGTGCTTGTCAATGGTTTGGCCTACTGCAACACTATTTCAGACAACACAGAGGATATTAGAACTTGTCAGCTATTCCTTGATATTTTTTTTTTTCCTCAGTTTGAGATCTGAATTGTTTAAAGCCCAGAGGATTTCACAGGACTCTGTTCATTATGACAAAATGAGAATGGAAGCGAGGCAAGGTTCCTTCAGCTTGGCATTGCTCTTCTGTTTCTGAACTTTTGCTTCTAAAAATCTTCCCCACAGCAGCAATTCCCCAGTCCAGCATTCTCTAGCTCTTGCTCAGAGTCTGAAATTATAAAAAACCCCAACAAACGATTTCCAGAAACAAAACAGGCCTCCAGGTTTATCTGTCTGGAGATATTTTTCAAGAGGCTCCTAGGAATTTTCTAATATCTCTTCATTTCCCTTATACTTCTCCAGCCTCACTTATGACCTGTATCAGTTGGAAGTCAGAGATTTTTAAATTAAAGAGAAAATCCCCAAAGAAATGAGGCCGGGTTTTTTTATATTATATACATTATATATATGTGTATTTATAAATTATATATTATTCTTATATATATATGTATGAATGTATGTGCATACATGCATAAAAGGTCAACAGTATGATTAAAGAGAGTCTCAGTATTTTTAGCTGTTCTGTCCAATTGAAAAAATACTGGAAGTCACCTAGGATAACAATAAAGGCCTGTAATCATTACCCTCTTCTGCAGGTTTTATAGGCTTACCTGCAGAAACCTTCCAGCTTTGGAGAAAATCCCCCACACCCTTTTTCCACTAAGCCTGGTAAATTCAACAACACTCTTCATCATGGGATGTTTTCCATCTAATTAGCGGGGGGCGGGGGGGAACTGCAGATTACAGTATGATTTTCTCCAAACAACCCTAATTTAAAATGAACAAAAGGGCCTGTGTGAAACCAATGAAGGAAAGAAAAAAAAAAAAAAAAAAAGTGAGGTGGATAACAGATGGTTCCACAGTTAGGGGAAGCTCTGAAATGAGCTCAACCAGACTAGCTATTAGAGGCTTCCAAACAAATAGGCCAAAATAGCCACTGCTAAATACTGGGATGATTATCAAATATACAAATCTACCTGTAAATGAGACAATGTTTCTACTGAAAACAAGACTAAAAAGTACAACCTCCTTATTCTGCATATTTACCATGAGTGCCTTTATGAAAAGCATGCATTGCTGTTTGCTGAAGTGCCAATAGTGAACTTCCATAACATAGTTCTCTTTGTCCTATCAGCCCAATACAGGTGTGAAACCAAGAAATGCGTGGTTTATCCTTCTTACTAGGAGGCAGAAAAATCTGGTTGCAGTTAATCTTACTTATATTCCTGCATTCACACCTCACCTAAAGATTGATTAAGGCCCTGATCCAGCAAAGCAACAAATGCACACTTAGCTTCAAACAGGCCTTGCTTTGTACTTTCAGTGACTTCAAATCAATGGGAAAAGACATATGCTGACAGGACGTGCTAGAGCATGTCTGGGCGCGACCTGCCAAATTCTGCATGTTCCGACATCCTTGGGAGAGCCTTGGGCTGCGCGGGCGGCCAGGGGCAGAAGCAGGACTCGGCTACAACTGTCTGTGCCGGAGAATGAACTTTTGCATTTTGGATGAAGTTTGTAGTCACTACTTTTCCCTCCTACTGCAAATGTGGAACAGTCGGTGCAACGTGCTAAGTCTTGAATTCTCCTCTTGTTGCATTTTTTACCAGTTTCCTAAGGATGTGAGGTTACTGTGACCATATTTGCCATATTCGGTACATCACTGTTTTACCTCCTTCCCCCAAATATACCAGAGGCAAGATTGGAATTTAAAGTTGACAAATTGGAGAAACTGCAAAACAAAGTAAGGATGAAATTTTGCCAAGACAAGTACAAAGCACTACCCTTGGGCAGGAATAATCAATTTCATGAGTACCAATTGGGACCAAATAGCTAGGAACTGTTGGAGAAAAGGTTCTGGGGATTACAGTGGACCATAAACTGAACACAAGCCTGTGGCAGACTGCTGTGCAATAGGTGAGCACTGTGCAAGACTGTATGAACAGGAGGATAGCAAACAAGACCTGTAAGTAATCCTGCAAATACTTCTTATGTTCTGTTGAGCGCTTGTAAGGCCCCTGCTGAAGGTGTATGCCTAGATTGGACACTGTCCTTCAAAAATGAAAGAGATCTGGATTAAACTGATGTCAGAGAGGCTGTGGAAACTCCAGGGCTAGAAACTTGTAAGTACAGATTAGCTAAATAGTAAACTGACATCAGTAATGTTTACTCCTGTGGTCAGGCAGATGGCATCCTGGAGTTCACATCACTTCTCTGGTGACCAACCATAAAACACATGTTGACAGAACAACGAGGCTTCACGCACTGAGGCTATGCATGGAAGCCCTTGCTTTTAGCTGGCGGTCAGAACACAGGATCTTTGTACCGGTGTGTTTGAACTTCATAAGACAGTATTATCCAGGTAACTAGTATCACCGTGCTTGTGTTAAGGGGGTCAGAGAATCCCTTAAGTGCAAGAGAAAAATCCTGAGAGGGAGAAAAATCATAGTCACCAAAAATCTCTTATTTCTTGTAGAAACCTGGGAGCAGCATCAGGGAAGAATCTTATGGAAAAAGAAAGCAATGCTTTAAATCACCTGGGCATTTTTTTTGTTTTTTTACATGGAAAGCCTTCAGACAGTAAAAGTGTGCTATGGCAGGCCCCTGTCAGTTCTTTCTCCATCTCATGCTTTGTAGGCAATAAGGAAGATCGCTGTGCTGCTCCTCTGCACAGGCATTGATGGCAGGGGTCTTTCCTGTGTTCCCCTGTAACAGGGGTTTCATCTCTCCTCCGCAAAACGCTGTGCAGGAAAAATGCAAAGGTGCAGCAGCACAGATTAGCTAATGAGATTATGCTCTTGGTTTCCCTAATGGAGAAGGGTCACAGGAGATCAGGGATGTTCCTGCGTGACCACGTGTTGCTAAGGAGAGACTTCCACAAAACTAGCAAAACAGTTTCTTAACAACATGCCACCTGACTCTCTCACAGACATGCTTGGCTTTACGCTTCTAATCTTGGTAGCAGGAAGGGAAATCTGATTGCAATTAATCTTACATGACAAAATGGAGAGCGGAGGCAGAGAGACAGCAGGGCTTGCTGAAGGCAGTGGTGCAGCTGGGCAGCAGAGCCAGGATGAGAATTCAGACTGACCCCACCGGAACTCCCCTGGGGAGTCCTTGCTTCAGGTGCAGGTGGGTTACACCTCCCACTGCAGCTGAGTAAAATCACCATAAGTATCCATAAAGAAAGCACACTTTTTTCCAGTTCTTGCTCAACTCTAACTACAAAGACAGTCAATTAATACTCTTACCGCTTTTGCAAATGAGTCAGATTCTGCATTACATACTGTGTTACACTGCTGTCAATGTCTACTCCTCCCAGACTGCCACACATAGAGCAGCACTCTGGCTATCTCACACTGAAAAGGAGATATTTTGGTAGCAAAAGTGAGACTTGGCAAGCAGCACTGCGATCGCACATGTCAGGCTGGACTGGGGGCAAGGAGAAAAGCAGACAGAGTGGAAGTATAATATTGCACAGTATGAGTAGTACTCTGAGATCTCACCTTCTATATATGTAGCAGTACAAATAACTTCTAAGTGCTGGTATGAGAGAAAAAAATATTCTTTCATAGATGCATGCGTAGAAAAAGAATGAGAAACAACATATCACCATGTAGTAGAAAGTAAATTGCAGTCGAGGTGTAGATTTTTCAGAGGAAACAGATTGGTTTTATACCTACACTTTTATTGAAAGACTATGGAGGGACAGACTATTTAACTGTTCATCGTGCTCACCTTAACTCTTTATTCCTTTTCTTTTAAATACATATAGTTTTAAGCTGCTGTATGTATTGCTTCATGTACTTTTCACTGGTCATGTTGGAAGGTAAGCTTGCCCTAGAATAATTATCTCACCTGTAAGTAGCACAAAGGCTAATACAAAGCTTTTGGTCTTTTTAAGCTGTAATAGCCAATATGATGGCTTTTCCTAAATTGCTGTTTTAATGGCTTTGCTATTTCAAAATATGTCCAACTATTTTGCTGTCTTGTTTTGAAGCTCGTTATTTCCCAGCTGGGAATATAGCAGGCTGTGGGCTGAGGCAGCTGGCAGATGGACAGAGAGGAAGAACTGCCATCCCTCAACAGGCTACACCCACACTTGCTGGGGAATTGGTTTCCTCAAAGCACAGCCCCAATTTAGGTTAGCTGGCAGCAATTCAGTTTTGAAGATGTCTTATGATACCCAGCGTTAAAAGAAACAGAGTCAAAAGCTCTAAGATGTATTGCTACATCTCACCCACCTTTAGAGCAGCAAAAACCCCTACAATACATGATAGATTAAAAAAAATTCTATCACAAATGAAGACACTGTTTTCCCTCCTCACACTTTATTTTCTTATGTTTTAAGCTATGCACATTCAGAACTAATGGAAAAAACCACACAGATAATTTTCATTCTGGCATGATAGCTGCATCAAATGCTTGATACAGTGGAAATACCAGTGACTCCAGCGAACCTTTTTGAGGGGGGAAAGAAGGAAGTCCAGATACCTATTTTAGAAGTCTAAGAGAAGAAGTAGTGAGAGTGGACTTTTGAAACATGGGGATTCCCAAGGGCTATTTTAATTGATGCTATCTACAACAACAGTAATAAATAGGGCTTATTCTGATCTTCCACTTCAGAAACTGTTTGACTACACAGGTGGGAAAGTGAGTTTCTTGTGCATGTGTGCTCTGTATTCCAAAATACACAAGAAAGCACTCACAGTGCATGTGGGACTTGACCGTGCAGTTTTCACACAGGCAGCAGAAGAAAGGAGCGGACTAGAGGACCACAAGGCTGAGCCATAAACACTGCTGCTGAACAAGTGCTTTGGTTTCGGCTGCCGTTCAGAACCCTGAAGGGTACCATCCCCGCTGGCTCACATGTGACTCCCCTAGTCCCCTCCAAGTGAGCCCTCATTCAGCTGGTGTCAAACTGTGGTGACAGTCCAGACAATGGCGATTGTGAATTTAAAAATAGACAAATAAAACGTCGGATCACACATGGCAAAATTCCCCTTCCACTACCACTGACCTGTTAGCATAAAAGAACGCCGAGGGCTGTGCCTTCAACAACATTAGCCACTATGAACGAACAAAAGTCATGACTTCTCTTAGACATTTATCCTGCAGTAAAGTTGGTACTACTAAATTATGGTAATTATTTACTAATGACAGTTTTTAGATTACTAGCAAGATTGGTGCTTTAGGGTCTTCTGTCTGTCCAGTCAGAGAGCAGAAACCACAGGCACTTTAGGCGAGTTGTTCATTTCTCTGTAGTCTCAGTGCTCTTGCTGGCTGTAAATAACCATTTCCAAATTAAGGGAAAGGCACAGTATATCCAGGAGACCTTCTGGGATTTACAAAGACCCATGGCAACAGTATTCACTTGCCAATCACAGTGAGTTATTTGAGCTACCCTACACTGCGCTACTCTTTCTAAAGCGAAAGCTGCCTCGACTTTGCAAGAAAATAAAGCGTATTAGCTGAAGTAAAAAAAAAAAAAATGAGCATTGGGTCCTTCCAGCCAATTTTTGTTTCCGCTCTAGGATGGCTGTAGTCCTGTGACTAACTGCTCCCATGCAACTGACTGTGTTGACATTGCATACAGATTAAGAAATGCACTTGTATGCTGTAAATTACAGGACTAGAGCCCTAGACTTTAAATCCTTCAGGACAGGAGACCCCTTTTAGCAGAAGTTACATACAATGCATAATAAAAGCCCTATGTATAGCATAATAATGGCCTACTACATTTATTCATTGTTATTGATGATCATATTATTAACAATTTGCTTTATGCCAAAGTTTCCCCAGAAAGCAGCTGGATTGATTGTTGAAGGCACTAAAAAGTTTTCCTTTGCTATCCTGACCTGTGGCACAAATATAGAACACTAAAACCCTGTAAAAAAAAAAAAACGATACAGAGGCATTCTTCATGCTCCTATTAAAATGCACATTCTTAAGGGGAGGTAAATTATTTAACAAGCAATTTAATTCACCTCATCAACCCACTTTGCTTGGTCTTCTGCAGCTGGCTGCTATGCCTGCTCCCAGACTGCCAGCTCCATGCAGCCTCGGTGTCCCCAGCTGCTAGAGTTGTGGCTGTCACCCACCCAGCCCAAGGCACCAGCCCAGCTACTGCGTGGTCCCTGGCACAACCCTTGCCTGCGCCAGCCAGCACCCGGCCAAAGAGCTCCCAGGCACTGGACGGTGTGAGTGGGGGACTGCTCCCATCAACAGTCTGGATGCAGCCACGTGGTTTGGGGAGGTGGGAGGGAAGAACTGTATGCATGCAGACTGTACCGTCTCAGTAAGGCTCAAAAAACAGGACTTGACCTGTTTTAGTGACCGCCACAGATGTTGCTTGTGGGTCTCAGTGCACTGCAGCACTCTCCTTTCACCTCTTCATATCTGAGCACACTACTACCCTGGCTGGAGCCCTCATCTTCCCAGATGTCCAGATCTGGGACACAAGTCTACACTTAGGCATGCGTTTCAGCTTTTCCCACCTCCCCCCCGCCCCCAAGAGCAGCAGAGGGAAAGTTTGCATCTGCACTATGTCCCCTTGAATGACCGTTCAAGCAAGCTCCTCTCTGCAGCATTGGGAGAATGGCAACAGGTCTGGCCACACGTGTCTGAATCTACCATCAGCAGCCCTTGCTGTAATGTCACACAAGGTGGCTCTAGGGTCCTTAACAAGAGTGGATTTATTAAGAGGATGAAAACGTCCCCCTTTAGCACTGGCTGATGCAGTCTTGCAGTATTGAAGGACAGTAGAGTAACAGATGTAGGGACCCTCATACAGCCATTTTGGGATGCATCTGTCCTCATTTAAAAAAAAAACCTCAAGAAAATATGTTTGCATGTAGCAGGAACCTACTTTCAGCAGGTGCCTGAGACTGAGCTGCCCTTGGAGCAGTTTAGGGACACCACATCATACAGGTGAGTCAACAAAGTAGACAGATAAAGAAAGAGGGCAGTGATAGCCACAAGCACGTTTCTGGGCCAGGGACCCTCTCTGTGGAATTGTAGCTCTGCATCCCACCTACTGACCTCTCTCCTATCTGATCCCTCCAGTACCTGCTCCAATTTTAGAAAGATTTAAAAACACCCCCAAAAATAACCAGCATCATCTTTTTTTCTCCCAGACCTCTCTTTCATAAGTCTTCCTTGATCAGTCGGAGCAGATCCCTGTCTTGTGACTTGGCTGGGAAAAGACCATTTTTCCAGTATTTAGAGCAACTGCCTTTCCAACAGTTCAACTGTGTCCAACACAGAGTAAAAGGACAGATTAGGCAAAGGACTGCCTTTCAAAGAGAAACCTGTGGTTTGAAACAGATAATATTGAGACCCCCAGGGGTAATCAATATCCGAGCTGGACATACACATTTTCTAATCCAGTGCACTGTATTCTACTCCTAAACATATTGTAAAAATTATGGAAAAGAAAAAAGCTTTAAATGGCCTTTATAGACTGTTAAGCATACTTTAGCAAGACAGTATTATGCCTAAAAGACAAGCAGAGTCCTGTGAAAGAATCAAGGGGAAAATTAACAGCACCAGAAAGAAAACTCACTGCTGTGGAAATTGGTCATTAGCAATATGGCAGTACTGCAGCAGTTCAGCCAAACAGTCCGATTTGATTGTCAGCCTGCTGGTTGTGACCATTTTCAGGATGCGGCTGGTTGTAATAATACACAATTTTTTTTTCTTAACACTGTAGGTTAAATCCTGATCACTCTTAATATCTGTTATTAGTAAAGAAATATCATACTTGAATAGTAAAAATAAACTGTTACTCACAAGGTTTTTAAAGATGGACCTATAGATTATATAGTTACATTTTCAATAGAAGCTTGAATTAAGGCTTATATGTTGTTTTTAAACTAAAAGCTTGTTAACTGCATATGATCAGAACATTTGTTCAAGCTTACTAAAAGACAAATGGGCTTGATTAATAAGTACCTGCTGAAATACTCACTTTAATCAGAAACTTCATGTCAATTGTTTTAATACATCAAAGATGAGGAGGAATGGAGAGTCACTGATTGCTTATTAGCAGCATTCAAACCTTGTCTGCTTCTGCGCTACAAACTTTGCTTTGATAGATTAAAGAATTTCTTGGCTCATAATCCAGATGTTATTTTCTCAAGGAGCTTTCAGGAAAGGAAGGCTTGTACCTAGTGGAAAGGTCATATCCATATTTCTAAATGGAACATAAATATATTGTGTTACCTGAGGGAACTCATTATGCTGTTGGTTGCTTCACTTTCCTCAAGGAAACTGAATACATCCTTTACTCTTATTTACTGTGGGGATTACTTTATTAATACTTGTAAACAACAAATCTTCAATGGAAGATAAGACCCAAGTACTATTTCTTTTCTCTTCAGAAAATTTTCAGAGCATAATGATATGATGTTAAATTTGAAACAAAGTAAATTTTATAATTTTGCTTCTGGGTGAAGTATATTTTCCTGACTTGGCTCCATTCACTGGTCTTGACCCCATGTGTCAGCCCCAAATTAAAGTAAACTCACTGTACCATTGACAATATGGCCACCTCTATTTTTAGGATCAGTGTGTGCACAGCCAGCATGCTAAGTTAGCCACACATAATGTAAACCTCCTTTTCAGCTGCTGAATTAACTAAAATTACATCTATAACACCGTAAGATGGAGTCCATCACTCTTCTAACAAAGGCCAAACAACTAGGGCTGCTGAGTGGTTGCCCATTTGATGCAGTGTGGCCATCTACAGCATGTTACATACGAGGCTACAGCTCTGTGTTAGTCTCTCAGCGTGTGCTGTAATCAAAGTTTTGGTTTTTAATGCTTTAAGGACTGTTTTTCAGACACACTCCTCTCTGTACAACTAATGGGCTCAGACAGCTCCATCTGTAATGAGGATATTCTCATTAGAGTATTGTCTCAAGGTAGCACTCTGCAAATTTACTTTTCTGATGCAGTCAAAAATTTGAAGTGAGTTTCTAGAGAGGGTTTGGGGGATTTCTCCATAATGGTGCCTTTTAGGCACTTCCTTGCTTACATACAAGTGCTGGAGGTGACCCCACTTATAACCCCATTTTCTTGATTTTGTGTTCCATTCCTGTTACATCACCTCACGCCCTTTGCTCATTGACCCTGTTCAGCATTCCCTCAGGACTTCTGGTTACTCTCTCCCTCCCCTGTCATTCTTAGTTTAAAGCCCCCCTTATGAGATCAGCCATCCTATTGGTGAAAATAGCTTTGTCCTGCTTAGTGAGGTGGATCCAGTCTCTCCTAAGGAGATGATGATCTGCAAACAGGGTCCCATGGCTATAGAGCCCAAAACCCAGTCACCAACACCAGCTTTGCAGCCAGTTATTGACCTGTACTATGATAGTCTTCCTCTTCACACCTTTTACCCTTACTGGAAGGATATTAAACACCACCTGAGCCCCCATGCCCTTGACTACTGCCCCTAGAGCTCTGTAGTCACTTTTGTGCCAGGTTTTCTGGGCAGTATCATTTGTGTCCACATGGAATAACAGCAGGGGGTAGTGATCAGAGGGTTGGATGAGCTACAGCAGTCCCTCCACAATGTCCCCAATCCCAGCCCCCAGCAGGCAGCAAACCTTTCTTGATGACAGGTCAGGTTGATAGATAAGTGCCTCCGTCCCCTGCAGCAGGGAGTCACCCATTATATAGACTCACCATTTCTTCCAGGTGGTCTTGCACAGTTTAGGGTCAGGTGGACCAGATCCTTTGCTTGAAGGCATATCTGTCTTGTCTTCAGCTTTGAGGGTGGTGAACCTATTTTGTAGTTGTAAGCCCTTAGGTGGGGCAGGAGCCTTTCTCTTGGTGCTACAAGTCACCAGCTTCCATCCTTCCCCTTCTCCATCAGTTACACATACCTTAATATTAAGGGTGGACACTGCCTGCTTCTCTGCTGCAGTTGGGGTCTGTGGCTCTTCAGGCCCTTCTGCTGCATCTCAGATAAGACCCCATCTATCTCCCTTTTCATCCTCTCCGACACTGCACAGCCTCCTCGCTTCATCCTGTAACTCCTCTACTTAGCAGCAGAGTTCCTCCAAGATGGCAGACATCCTGCAGGACAGCAGGCCATCTCTATGGGCATCAGAGAGAAGCCCCAGGACTTGGAGGGCTGCATCTGCCATCCAGAGTTCAGTCTGCATCAAAACCTCTGCCCTAGCTGCAACAGCTGTGCCAACATCTGCCGGGCAGACTGCCCAGGGGCATGTCACCGCCATAACTGAGACCATTACAGTGGTGCAAATTCAGCTGAGGCCCTCTTCCTTGTGCCCTTCTGCACAAATTGCTGCCTCTGGGAGCCGTGCTCTGAGCCATGGCTCTTCCATAGTCTTCTCCTGAGCACCAGCTAAAACGTGCTTCACTCTCCCTAATTGGGGGCAGCTGCAACAGAGGCTCCAGGCCCCCTGGGTCCAGGGCAGCTGATGGTGCTCATCAGAAGCTGCTGGAGCTTCCCCAGGCCCACACCCTGGTGGCTCCCCTTCCCTCGTCCTTGCCTGGCAGCAGCAGGCACTCTCCAGTTTCTCAGAGGGTTCCCAGGCATTCCCCATTGATCCTGGACCTTGTCCCCAGAAGGTCCAGAAGCTCCCAAAGCAGAACCCAGAGACTGCTGCCTCTGTTGGCTGTGCTTAATATTATTGTATTAAAATCTCCAGACACTCGTTCCTAGAGATCTCTGAGGGCTCTGTGTGTCTTAACTCAAGTATGCATTTAATCTGTGTGAATAACCCTCTAATGCATTATGTATATATATGTAAATGTATTTTTAATATATATATATAAGTCTAATATATATCTCTAAATTTCAACCCCCCTTTCTATTTGAGAGGTAGGCAGCCTAAACCATTGATTGGCCTCTCCAGTATGTTCAACTGCCCATCATCAGCGCTAGTGCATAAACATTTCCAGAGAGCGTGTTTGAATTCTCATTATGTTTGGGACCCAAAAAACTGCTAAGTATGCGAAAGATAAAGCCCTAGGGAGTTTAAACATAGCAGCATGAAAATAGCTGCGCTGCATCAGACCAACGGTCCGTCTGAAAGTGTCCTATACGAGATGCCTATAAGGGAGCATAAGGGGCAGGGCAAGCAGGTATAGGTACTTCCCCAGCCTCCAGAAGTCTGTGCAACAGAGAGAGTCTCCTTAACTCACTTTATAACCCCTCTGCCCAACTGTAAATTCAGGCTGGGATGAGTTAGGATTTATTCACAAATTCAGCTTCTTTGGCCACGTGAATCATTCAGGGTTTACTGACAGCCATTAAAACCAAATGAGCAAAATGTTTTATCTTTTAGAGCTATCCTTAGGGTATTTAATTAAAAATAGGCTCCTGACCAAAAGAATTTAATCAGATTATCTTTCATGAAAGCATTACTGTGAAAGAATGTAATTGCTTGGGAAAGACTTATTCCAGAACATGTTCTTCTATTATAAAAGCCATTTCCTTTCACATTCCAGGTATTCAGCCAAGAAATGAAGGACCTTAGCTGGGCATATGGCTTTTTCCTCTGTATAGTATTTCAAGATGATTTGACAAGTATTTGACAAAAGCCCCATGTTTTGCTTCTTCATTAAAGCAGAAATTAAGCTCTTGTCTCTCATGGAAGGCTGTGATGACCAGGTTAATACTGAATTGTCAGTGGCTTTCTTGAAAACAGAGTAAAAAAAATATTCAAACTGCTTATACATGTCAGCGTTTGTTTGATTTTTATTATGCTAACTTAACTTAAACATGCAAGGAACACTGTGGAGAAATCCCACAGTCATTAGGATCCAATTAAAAAAAATTGTATTGGTAGAAACAGCATTATTGGTGTTCCACTTGTCTTGCAATTCAGTCATTTGCCTGTGATACTTCAGCATGTCACATTCATTAATGCATTTCTTCTTTAACAATAGTGAATTGCTATTATTCACATGTTTATAGCTAGAGAAATGAGACCCAGAAGCAAGTGGTTCATCTACAGCCACGCAGAAAGTCTGCACACCATGAACCTCAATTGTAGTCTCAAGCTAATGTGTCAACTAACCGCTGGGACATCCTGACTCACCACCCACCATCCCTGAAAACATGCTCTTACAACTGAAAGCCCAAGCTACAATCTTCACAGACTGCAACGCCTGGTTACTGAGCTGTTTGACAAATAGAATTTCTGCTCTGTAGTGAAATTCTGGCACTTGCAACTTTGAATTTTTATATTACAATTTAATACATAATAAATTAATTCATAACAATATATTCCAATATTTTACTTCCACATACAAGTCAAAATGGAATAAATTACAATTATAAAGTCAGAAAAAATGTATCTTGTTTTGCTTGTAATGTTTTTTTAACATTATTGAAATATTTTTGTGAAATAGTGAAAGCCATTGTATAGATTTGCTCCCACCTAACATGCTGTTAAACGTGCTGCACTACTGCAAAGCGTCTAAAAAAATCTGCATTTTTTTGGTGGCAAACAGCTCTTTCAAAAAACATCCTCCAGTGCAAATCACCATTTAATAAGATCTTGTAAGTCAAATGCTTTCAGTTGTACTTGTCCAAGTTCATTGTTTGCGATGATATATTTACAGCATAATCTTTATCAAACACAATTAGTGAATGGACAAAGAGAGCAGCAGGTACAGTTAAAAATTACTGTTACATTAATCCTGAAAAAACAAGGTTTGGGAGACTTACTGGAAACCTGGCATTCCCCAAAGTTGTTCAGCCGTGATGCCGTCTCATCACAAGGAAGAGCAAGTAACAAAGCATCGTTGTGTGACACAGTTCAGGTAGTGTTTCTGTCTGTTTCCATATGTACGTTCCAATGGTAGCAAGTCTCCCTCCACTTAAGATAGGTTTTTTGCAAGGCTAACTTTACTTCATGAGTAAATCTCAGCAAGAGTGACATCTGCTTGATGAATTTGGGCTGCCATCAACTGCAACATGGAAATAAACCCACCTCACCACCACCACCACCAGCCTCTATGTCATTGTGGCAATTTGGTATCTATCTGGAAGGCTCTTCTGCTTCAGGCTGCTCCTAGAAGCTGCATTATGCCTCTTGGCACTGAAATCTACTGAGATCTTCTGGTTGGAATTGAGAAATTCTGGGCACTGGTAGAAATTCTCAAGTTTCTTGACCAGACTGCGTGAACCTCCTTCTGGTGAAAGGCCATTACTTACCCAACCTTTGTTCAGTGCTGGCAGAGACTTGCCTGTCTTTGGTGCACCTTTTCTGCGTCCGTGCGTAGGTTCCACTCTGGTCGCTTGAGGGACTATGAGTAATCCAGAGGGATGATGGATGACTGCTCATCGGAAGTCTTCTGCAAATTCCCTGGTGACAGACTAGTGCCATCCCCAGCCTCTCCTCAGAAGAGGCTCTCCAGCTGAGACAGAGGAGATCCTGAGAGGGCATAAAGGACAAGCGTATGCTGAGGCTGAGGTCCTCCTCCAGTACTCAAGGTGAGACTCTCATCCTGTAGCAAAGACGCACAGATGCCAGAGGAGTCAGGGAAAGAAGGGATGAGTGGGGCTGTGAGTCACTTAATCTCTTTTTGGCTGGAACAATTTCTCTCAGATGTGGCCCTCTGGCCTCCATCTGTACATACCTGGACTACCGTTAATTAATACTCCCAAAGCATGTTTGAACTGTGTGCGCTCTAGAATGGATTAGGTTTTTTCACCTAATTAGGAGGAAGGACCACATTACACCAGCAGTCTGTTATTAGACTGCATTACTTTTATTTGGGGCACAATTCAAGGCAAATTGTCCTCTGTTCGTGCCAAGTGCTATACGTCAGACTTCATCTCCTTACTCCATAGGGTCTGCCATGACAGATGAGGAGTTCAAGTGAGGGGATGACTTTTTTTTTTCCTCCAAACTACTCCAACTGCAGTAGAGTTGTTCAACAGCGTAATTAAAAAGAAAACTGGGCAGCTAGGTTTAGACAAGGGAAGAGCATGTTAAAGGAGGTGCAATGAGCACTGTACTTACCTCTCCATTGGTCCAACCTGCTTGCATCAGAATCTAAACGCAGACTTGCTCCCTTTGTTTGCATTGGTGTCAGCCTGATAAAATTCATGTTTTGCTTACTTGTTCTTTGATAAATTTCTTTTTGATCAAATTAAAAAATAAAACCCTGTTGCTCATTTGCCCAAAAATATTAGCAAGGCTATGATCTTTTATAAATCAAGCCTAGTGTACATGAAGACTTGGCTCACCACCTTGATTTTGAAAGAAATGTCAGGATTGCCTTCCCATTTCCCCTGCCCCACCTCTGTAGTTTTTACTGCCTCTTCCACCTTCTCTGCCTATGGAAGCTGAGTCATAGATCACGGTCCCCTGACTAATGAGCTGTTCTGTCACCTCTTTTACTGCCTTATTCTCCAACTAAAACTGATGCAATTTTTCTTAATGGTAAGGGAATCAGTAACCCAATTAAACAGGGGAGCATTTTAACCTCCTGGGGAACACGCCATTCAAAGACAGTATTTTTGCCCGAAAAATAAATAACTTCTATGAAGTACGGAAAGCACAGATCCTATGCACTGAAGCCTTTCTCAGATGTCACATACTTAGTTTTTTACATCCCTTGGCCCTTGGTGCACTTTATTATGTTGAGCCCTCTAATGGCACTATTCTGAGACCAATGGGATATTAGTACTAACACAGCCTTGCCCTAACACAGCCTGCACAGCGAAGAAATAAGACATCAAGACCTTAGAAGTAGGACGTGCCAAAAGACACCGCACATTGTGTAACAGCATACTCCTCCATGTAGACAGAGACTGACCTTTTCAGAAGAAAGAGGGCAATAAACATGCATTGGAAAAAACCGCCTAAGGTGGGATAAGCATAGCACCAGCCTAAAACGCTGCTCACATTCAGAGTCGTGGCTGGACTGCCCTACTGGTAGGCAGTCAGATGTCCTGGGTGCAGGTTCACAATACCCTTGAAGTGGTCTACACCTGCAAGTCCTACTGCAAGTCTGATTCATAAGTGATTTAGACGTTTTGTTAAAACCTCACTCACTCTGTGGGAGCATTTTTTACTCCCTTCCTATCCCAAAAGCACTGAATGCTGACACGAAAAGCACTCAGTCTGGCTGGATGCTTTGACAAAGACATACAACTGTTGCACTAAGCACACTCCTCTTGTTCTCCAGAATGCAGTATGGTGGCTAGCGGCATTAACAGGCCTCCCTCCTGTATACATCAGTGGCTGTGGGTTCAGCGAGGTTACACTAACCTTGGCTTAATCCATCATCGCCACTTGAGTAAGAGCAGTTATTACCAAATACTCAGTGTGGTCTTCTTTCCCCTGGAAAGAGATTTTTACTTTCTTAGCTGGCCCCTTGGCTGATATAATTCTGTAAGAGCCTGGAATAATAGGCACTTCACTAAATTTGCCATATAACCTCGACAACATTGCATCAGATCAATGTCCAGTTTCCCTCACTTATCCCCCCAAAACAGTGCCTTTGGGTAAACTGTGTTTTTCATCATTCAGCATTTGACAATGGTAACTTTATTCACCACAGTGAGAGGAAACATTTTGTTTACTCCATATATAACAAGTATCACAGAGAATTATTCTAGATTAAGTATTAGGAAAGATGGTAATGAACGATGTTGTTTCACTGGACAACTGATTTCACTTGCTAGGGCTGGCAGCTTAAAGAGTAATGTAAACAAACACAGCGATGCAGTAATTCCCCTCAGGACACGCCATGTACGATTCTGTAGTGAACAAAGTCAGCTGAGACCCTCTGGGCTAAAACGTCATTAGTGACATTAACAAAATGCCACTGCTTGCTGATTTATGCAAAGTCCAGGGACTCACCAGAAATAAAGCAAATGTTGCCTGTAAATTTTAAGTCCACCAAACCCACAGTTTCATATAGTTTTTGGAAGTATTTTTGTCATTCCCATGCTTTATTCTGAAACAAACAAAAAATGTATTATTTCTTAATTCAGCCACTGAACTAACGATATAATTATTTACACTGGAACAACAGACTTCACACTACAAGGTTGCTAGAAGATTAAAAAATTGACTTTTTTTTTTAAAATTCCATGTGCCTCTACAGGGAATATCTAGTCCCACCAATCCTACTGCGTTAACTCACAGTTCGCATGCATACTCTATAGCACCTTTTCTCCTTGCCCTTAGATGAATCCTGAACCGTTCAGACCAACAGCAGTCTCCAAATAATTTGTACAAGAAATATGCAATTCTCCCTCTTTCATGCCATTGAGATCTGCAGCGCCAGCAGGCTAACTGCTAAAAAGCTAAGTATTATTTTTATCCCTTAATTTTGGGTGGCCACAGTGCAGTACCTATATCTGGGCCAGGTGTAGGATCCACCTAATGCTGCCGGTGGAGAGCAGAGTCACACCTAGTCTCCACTGACTGTCCTTGCAAGACTCCACTGACCATCCTTGCAAGACTCCACTGACCGTAGCTGGAGCCCACATAACAGTCTCAGATGTAGGTGTAGGTACTTCATGCCCTTATGAACACAGTGGAGCATCCCACCTCCCTCCCAGCTGCTGCGCCAGAAGCGTACAGGTATGCTGTGGGCCCTGTGTCATCTCTGACTACATGTCATCTCATGTAAAAATCCCAAGCTTCATGCAACATGGATGTAGGGAGCTCAGCGCCATTTAGGTCACTGACCTGCTCTATCACAGTGTAAAACATTTTAATGTAGACACAGCCAATGCTGTTTGCTTCCCTGAAATTAAACAAAAAGTATCCCATCCACTTCTGTTCTGTTGATCTTATCAGTCATATATAGCCACAAAGCAATCTAGAAAGATTTTTCACACATATTGTTAGAGCTGATTTCTGTGTGCTGTGTAGCAGTAGCAGAAATGCTGCAGATGCCCTCCCCTCACTAAAACATGCATATTTGCAATCAGAGAAAATTGAACCTCAAAGCAAATTCCCAAGTCTTTAAATTCCAGCTGTAGCCCTGACTCTCAGCCCCGGTTTAGCAGGTTTAACTAGCTCCTGCACAGCACCACACTGCTTCAGTGCTGGAATAATTTCATCTCTGCACCTCCCAGTTCTGCATGGCAAAGGTGTGGGAAAGCCACAGGACAAGCGAGACTGCAGGCTTCTATGTTTGCAAGGCTTTGCCATGCAAGAGGCAGCAGCTTTTTTAGGGGTGCCAAACTGGTCAAAGGTTTCTGTGTCTCTTTTTGAAATACCTGTGACTCCTGTTCCAATACCATTTTTACTCAACATTCGTTGTATTTCTTTGTGACTTCATGTCATGGCTTACTCCTTTCTGCTCTACATCCCGATGATTCAGTTCTTCCTGTGTTTCTTTACTTCACTCTAAATTGACCACTGGTTGTCTGACCACACTGCTCCCACAGTTAACCACAGCAGGGACTTGCTGGAATACCTCTAAACCCCCATCCAACCTTTGCACCCAAGTTCCCTTTCTAAAAAAAACAGAGTAGTGGAAAAAACTGGTGGATGTCTTAGCCCAATACTGGAAGAGCTGGATCATGCATCCCAAACCCAAAGCTTCAAAACACTTCACCAAACTGAAACTCAATGCTCCAGTTCTTGGAAGGTTTTCCCGCATCAGGCACTGGAGCTGCCTCCTCTTCTGACACGGGCATCCACTTAGGGTACTAACTGAGACTGGAAGATTGTCTTTTAAGTGGAGGAGAGAGAATGGTTCCCTCCTTGGATACACTCCAAAGGTAAATTGTTTTATTCTCACCTATAAACCGGACCTAAAATGGGGATGGTCAAGCAACCTTAGGGGCAATCCCTTCTAGCAGGAATCCCACGCCAGGTCCAGTGCCTCAATAACTGGCTACAATGGAGTAACAACAAAGTAAGCAAACTCCATTTACAGCAGCCTTTTCAAGGAGCACGATATCTCCAAACAACTGTATAGTATCTAAATATTAACAAGGTACATAACGTAGCAACTCCTACACAAATTAAAATAATTTGGAA
Organism: Gavia stellata; assembly: GCF_030936135.1. Lineage (NCBI taxonomy): Eukaryota > Metazoa > Chordata > Aves > Gaviiformes > Gaviidae > Gavia > Gavia stellata. The sequence continues at coordinate 79,769,557 of NC_082596.1, forward strand.
GACTAGCACCACCAGCCCATATTTGTCTCAACAGTGTTGGCTTCATCTTGTCTGCTCCTGAATAATTTTTCTTTACATCACAGAATCTGGAATGACTGAAGATCCTTGCAAAATCTGTTACTATTTCACTGGTTGCTACAGCTTTTCCTCATTTTCAAAAAAATCCCTTTTCTATTCAGCTTCTACAACTTTAAGCAGAGGAACTGCTCTTTCCTTTTTCAATTTTCTTTGAAGGTCATTTACCCATGATTCTGTTAGGAATAAAGCATAGTTAAACGAATCCCTTTTGTCTGTGGTTAATATAAGCAGAATTAATATAATTGAGATGGGAGTTCCAAATCCAACCTGCCTTTCAATTTCTTTCAATTACGTTTCATTAAAATTACCCTATGCCATTGGTAACAGTTATATCAGGTTTGTATGTCAAGGCAAGAAGCCAGCTTCAAATGACAATTTTCTACGATACGAAAGATATAACATTTCTGTAACTACATTACTGAGCATCTATATTATTATTCATTAGATGCAAATTCCTTTGTGTCATTCCTGAGTAAATAAATGCATCCTTCCCTAATAAAACTCTCGGATGCACCACTTAGTTTGTGCACAAACTTTTTTTTACATTGTTTTAACTGATAATCAATAGCCTTCTACATCTTTGTATTCAAATGAGAGACTATTTTTGGGACACAGACAAGAATTACACCCCACTTAATTCTGCTCTAATAATAATCGAATCACTTAGGGGAGTAGCCATCTTGACAAAAAAACATGCAAACCTGATCCAGTTGTGGTGCGAGGAATTCCTTTGCAGAGATGTCAAAGTCATCAGAAGCTGTGTAATTAGCAGCATTGATGATTTTTGTTTTTCATGTTGCATACACTTTTATAAAAATCTTTGTAAGAGCTCTCCTTAACCTGTTAACAAAAGTTATAGGCAATAAGATTATATGCATGCAAAATGAGTGTTCATTCTATTGTTTTCTCTGGTTTTATCATCTGAATCCCATTTCTTCTGAATCTTCTTATTTTCTAATTTTGTTTACAGTGAATTTTCTCTTTTAATTACTCTGTCTCAATGTGGCACAAAGACATCACTGAAAAGCTCAATACAGAGAAGCTTTGCAAGCTATTCTAAGAAAAAACCCCTTAAGATGATCCAAAATCCGGTGAAGTCTGTGAAAAACCTCCCTCCCCATGTCCTTTGGAATAGGTCCCAAATGGGACAGAAGTAGGTGCTGCACTTTTGTGCCAGACTTCCCCCCCAAAAGGACAGCGACCTGGCTCCAGCTTTCCTTCCTTGCACAAAGCACTGGAGAATAGATGGTAACACCTCAGCTTCCCACTCTAACAGTCCAAACAGCGAGCCCAACTTGTTTATACAGGAACGTACACGACCACTTATATGTCAGCCCTGTTCTTAGAGACTCTCACTGTAGGAGAACGAGAAAATAAACTACTTAACCGTGCAAGTAATTTCAGCTGGAGCCGATTATCCATCTGCTAATACAGTGCAGCCTGGAAGCTTTGCCAATGACAGGTTAAGGTCAAACAAATGATCATTCCTATGAGATACACTCCTCTCCTAAACGTATTTTTCTTTCAATACATTGTGAAATGCTGATCGAAGAGCCTATACTAATATTATATTAGCATAAATTTCTTGTAGTGAAGCTACAGCAAGTTTCTGGAATAACACTGGGGTCTAGACAAGCCAGACAGTATGTTTAAGACAGAGACTCTGGTCTAAAGAGCTTACAGGCGAAAAAGGCAAAACAGAAGAAAAACTGCAGAAAGAGTTATTTCATTCTTCAGGGGCAGAACTAAAGCAAAGGGCTTGTGGGAACAGGGCATACGAGGTGTGCAGACACTGAAATAACAATGGCAACTCCAAAGCCTGCATCCAGTGACAGGGTAAGGCTGAAACTCCCCCATGATATGCCTAAGAATATTTTCCCCAAACCTAAATTTGTGCTGACTTGTTTTTGCAGAAGCACTTTTTCTAAAAGGTTTTTAAAGATCAGCTTGAGACAGCTTTGAAAATCCCAGCCTGCACAGTCGTGCACACATACACAAACTACATGCAACTAAAGATAAGGTCTTAGTATGAAAAGCGTTAAGCAAACCAAGTTACAGGGACAGCTAATTGGCAGCCCAAAATATAAGATGTCAGAGACAGACCGGTAATTCATAGTATTTAATTTTAAGACTGGAAGGTTACACAAAAGTAATTCAAGCACGTTTCAGATTCAGACATGGGTCTTAAGTGCTACATAGGTAAGCCTCATTCACTCAGGCACATTGCTCAAGAGTTTTGAATCTTTGCACAAGCTGTCTTGCCTTTCACCGCTGCTCTGACCACGAGAAAATGCTCTTTCCTCAAAGGCAGACACAGAATATGTAAGTTGAAGATAACACTGACCTCTTTTTTTGTGTACAGCACTTTAATACCTACTGATGAGAAGTGCTGCCTGGAAGCTGGGTACCGTTATGTAAACCAAGCATCCTCACGCCAGTAATCCACAGATGTCTCTCAAATTCTTGTGTAACGGACTGGCAGGGCGTGGTGCGTACGTTGCCTCCTCTCGAAGAAGCTGCTTTGCGGGAGGATAAGAGCCTGCTTAGCCTGTCCCACAGTAGCTGAGCTCCGACGGTGCCCCATCTGTGCCACTTACGGCAGAGGTAGGAAAAACAATAGCATGTCACTGCCTAATTAGGGACCACAGCACGCCAGGCATATGAGGAATCACGATTAAAAATGTTTTGAGCTACACTTTTGAAGGGGGCGGTTTGGTAAAAACAGGAGTTTGCTGAAAGTGAAGGCAGTCTGGCAGAAATTCAGATTTTTTTTAAGGTAGTTCAGAAAGTGTTTTAGTCCCCATTTCTCCTTAACTTTCATATTTCCGGGTAAAAAAGAAGGAGAAAAAAGGAATAATATGAGAATCGAAGTAAAGCCTGACTTTTTAAAGAGAATGGTTCACTGTGAAACAAATTTTGTCACACACTATAAAAGCTTTTTCAAAGAAGATGAAGCACAAAGAGACAGGGGTCATAACTGCCCACTGATTTAGAGTACTCTGCTGGAGGTGCTTAGGACCTGTATTTTGTCAGTGCATACAAGGCAAACAATTTACATGTATTTACATACTTAACACAGGTGCCTAATTACCTTCATCTTTCCCTTAAGAATTTTATGGGATGCTCTCTCTCTTGAGTATAGGGATGTTTCAGCTGCAGCAGTGAGTGTCGTGTTAAAGGGCAAGGCAATTTGGCAGAAAATAAACTCCCTTGCGTTCCAGCTTATCTTCAGATATCAGAGGGGCTGGGGGCTGCTAGGCTTAGATTCTGAGTGATGCCCAATTTTTCTGTGTTACAAGTCCAGTTGCATCCAATGTATTGAACTCTCACGATTACGGATACACTCGTAACACCATCAGGATGTTACAAGTCCGGTCGCGTTCAATGTATTGAACTCTCACGATTACGGATACACTCGTAACACTGCACACTTTCAGTCTAGTCGCGTTCCATGAACTAGCACGGCCACACTTAAGGGATTTGGTGGCGTTCAATGAGAACTCTCACGGCTAGATTAGTGAATAGTGCAGTTTATTGAAGCAACAGATACACAAGTTCTTTTGGATTGCCGGTGATAAAATTACTGCTTGCAAAGCATGTGCAGATACCAAGAATGTGAGTAATATAGCCTGGCTACAAACGTGTTAAGTTATAAAGCAACTCTATAGAGATTTCTAAGTTTCCCAGGGCAGCACTTGGTATAACCAAGTGTTCAAATCTTACCCAAAGGCGTCCCTGTGGGGGGGAAGAGAGGCTCAGCCCGTCGACTGATCCCAGGCGTCAAAGGTGGTCTGCGATGGTATCTTCCCTGGCATCCTTCCTCTCCTAAGCCATTTTTATATTATTTGTCCTTACAGGTGGAGCTTGAGTGACTCTAGTCATACATACCTCTATTGTAATTGGTGTAAAAGTTTCTCGTTTACTTTTAAAGGTATAGACTAAGAAAAATTCAGAGCGCAAGCTCAGTGAGGAGTGGTCGCACCTTGGAGGTGGGTAGCTTTGGGATGGAGGTGTGTTCTCTGGTATTATAATGAGATTATAATGAGCAAAGTTCACCCAAAGGATAGTATTTTGTCAAAAAATGACAGACTGTTGGCTCAGGGTGGTAAATATGCAGCTCAGGGTAGTAAATATGCAGCTTGTCAGTTCCATAGTAACTTCCAGTTCCCATCTTATCACAGAGCCTGGCCGCAGTGTCTTCACTCCGCTCCACCCTCCATGTAGTTTCTCTTAGAGTCAGAGCACCAAGCTCCCCTGGTGTTGCCAACATCTAAGGTTGCCTAGGGAACTTCTGTGGGATGGATTCCTTGCATATTCGCCACATTCCACCCTGAAGATTTCTTCAATGCTGTACCTTCAACGCTGTACCTTTAATATAAATTTAATTCCTAAATTACCTCCAGCAATTATTCCACAGTGAGTGATCAGTATTTTTGAAAAACGGAACAAGGACTTTGAAGAGAAGGAATCAAGACCCTCTGAAAACAAGGAACACGCAGCTAGTGATCACTAGTCAGTTCAAAGGGCTGAAAGACAACACCGCTGGGAAAAAGAAATCATCAAAATATTTACGGAAAGCCAACTTTCAAAGAGGACACCAGAGGTTTTTTAACATGACAGAACAGCACACTTGTCCTTTCTTTTTTTCCCTTCTTGAAGGTAGCAAACCAAATTAAGGTAAAAAACCCCTGAAGTCATAAAAGCAACCTTCCTAAAATGCAAGGAATTTTGCCTGAGCAGTTAAAACTTGATGGATTTTTAAGTAACAGAACAGGGTTCCTTATAATGGGAAAGTGTTAAGCTGCCTTAATTACATCAGGACCCAAGAGGATGAATCTCTGTTATGGAAGGCTTGATATTGATCACAAACTGCAGAAACTTCTCTTTTAAAGTCCAGCACAGATCTATAGCTAATGAAACCTGCTCCCCAGTAATTAAAGGCTGGTCATATGAAATCCCTTTATCATGTCCTTGGGTCACACATGAAAAGCTTGCAGTACAGAAACTGTAATTAAGGGTAGATGCAGAAAAGTAGCCAAGAACTTGTTGGGTTATAGATGCTGGATTGCCTATTATTTCTGAAACATCATTCTGCCTATATAGTAAAATAATGGGGCAATACAGTGTGGGAGTGCCCATTGTAGTACTAAGCCGTAAATATGTTCCTCAACAGAACTGTCAGCCAAGTGTACTTGCAAACCATTGATTCCTAACTGCTAAATTTCAAATTATGCAGAGTTTTTACTAATTAATAACTAACCTGCGAAGTCATTGAGATACTATTGCACTGTAACTATCAGCAAGCATTGGGAAAGTGGGATCTGTATCCCAGATTGCAGCAGCTCAGACAGGCCACAAATCTGGGGACTACTCCCAACTTGTGCATCGTTTTGTAGGAAATGCATTACAGTGGATTCACAGATTTCAAGGACCACCACACTCAAGCTTTCAAAGATCCTGTACTCAGTAGCATAAATCACCAGATTATCTTCAAAATCATCAGGTATTTAAAACAGCATACTTACTGTTCCTTTTACTCACCTTTCTAGTTTAGAAATGTGATTTCCAGATAAGCAGGTGATTTCAGGAGCTCTGACTTCGAGTGAAAAATGGGAACATCATGAGACTCCATTGGAAATCGAGATAGTTGGTTTCAGAGGACCATAGTCTATTCCTATTATTCACAAGGAGTTTTCCCACCAGTATGTATCTCATTCTCAAAAGCTACTCCCAGTGGATCTCAAAGCTTTTCAAAGCCCATTAACGTGTCTTTCAGCATCAGCCTTTGCTAAAACCTCCACTGTAACCCTCCAGTTGTGTCGGCAGCCTCCCTGGCCACATGGACCTGGGAGGTAATCCCTGTTTCAGAGTCTCCAGCCTAGGGATTTTATTGGTATTGACATGCAGAAGGCAGTCCTCCTCGCGCTCTCCAGAGGAATGAGGAACCTTTGCCGACACCATGCCTTTCTTCCCAACCAGACCAAAGGAGCACCACCAGAGAAATGTGCTCCCCTCCACATTTCTAATGAGTTCAAATGCTGTAATTTAGAAAGTAGGTTACTGATTGACTTAACGAATGGTTAAAATTAATTTTCTCTCAAATCCCTGCTGACAGGCCAGGTGTAACCTGCTGAGTAGCCCCTGCCTGGTGTGCAGTGGTGGGCTGTGGTGCTGGGCTGGGGAGGACTCCTTACTCAGCCCATCCCACCCGCTCTTCCTCCACTCCTGGAGGAAGCAAACCCACCTGCTGCATGGAGCCGGGTGTTTCACTGGCAGGGGTTTGCACCATCTGTGCTGAGCCGACACACCACCACACAGAAAGAGAAACACTACCTATTGCAGCGCTTGTGCTGGCACACTTGGCATACACAGCCCAAAATGACTCACTCCAAAACATTTAAATGGGGAAATTATGTGTGAATTGAACTTGGCTCTCACAGCACTCAGCTCTGCGTCTCTCGCAAGTCTGATGTGTTTTAAAGTGTTGTTAATGCTTTTGTCTTACCTGCTAAGGGATTTACTAGGCAGATGTAAACACAACTGGGGTAAAGAGCATGGAGGATGCCACTAGAAGGAACCCTGAATCCCAGTAAACAGCTACTGCTGTCACTCCGGGAGAGAAGGAGAATGTAACCTGCTCACAAGCAAGCCAGGTGACATGGCTCTCCCCCCCTGTGCACAACGTGTTTGTGTCCTCTCAGTCCCCCTCACCCAGGTGAACCCCCAGCCCTCCTCCCCATCCCCAGAGGGGCTGTGCTGGCCTCGCTCCTCACTCTCCTGCCTGTAAAATCACCTGGAAAGCTCACTCACTCTGATCTCTTTGTGTCAGGAGCCTTCTGACTGTGCTATTCAAATATTTAGGAATGCTTTGCGTCATATAAAACCAATGCCACCCACTGAAAACATGCATATGATCCAAGATATACCTGTTATCCAAGACTCTACCCATTTTACACCATTACGTCTTGCTACAGAAGTTGTCCCAATGATCAGCAAAGGAATGTCTCCGCAGAAAGATAGTGGTGCTTCTAACACATAAAACCAGTTGAATCTCACCAAGATTGCTGTAGCAAATCCTTATTTAAATGACAATATTTCTTAGCTATTTAAAGGACATTTAATTATCTTTCACAACTATCACTCTAAAAAAACAATTTTTTTTACAGAAACACAGGGGATGCTTTTGGTTCTAACACAAGGAAAGGTTTACAGGCAGCACAGTTCCAGAGTTAGGTTTAATATGGCTCAGCAAATGGCAAATTTGTAAAACTAAATGTTAGATCTCTATTTTTTTCAGTATTGAAAAAGGTATTTTTAATTTAGCTAAGAACAAAAGAGAGGTGCAGCAGAAGGGTTTTTAAGTTGAAGGCCACGTCACTATTTTTGATTGGCAAAAACTTACCTCTTGTGGTTTAACTTCAGAGCACGCCGTACAGCATAGCACAATGCAAAATCTTACAGCAATGCTGACAGTTTTGTTATAGCTAGAATGGGTATCCCTAGCTCAGTAACCTTATTTGAAGATATTTACCTCTACAACACAAATCAGCAACAGTCTTTCTTTTTTAAATATGTTGTATCCTATTAGTCTCAAACCAACATTTTCAGCAGAGTTTGCAATCAAACACATCTCAATATACAAGTCCGTGCTGGTAAATCTCATTGCTAGGTAATAAGCAAGATGCCATTTTTATAAACCAATCAACAAAAAAATTAAATCAGCTTGCTAGCAAGTTCTCAGTTCTCTCTTACTATTTTGTAAATAAAATCCCTCCTGGAAACTTCCAGGAAACGTCAAGGTTTATTTTTCCTGTTTGCATTCTGAAATGGCAGTTTTTCCAGATCAATTAGTTCACACTGAGCCCTTGTACCAATTACGCTTCATTATGTTGCTTGTAATGTTAATATGCTAACTGGCGTAATGAAACTTTTACGAGTAATAAAACAAACCGCGTTCGCAATTAAGGCAAGGCATGTACCTTTCCCAGACTGCCAAAATACTGTCTCCAGACTTCCAATGGGAGAGCTATCATCTGTCTCAGCAGCAGCTCCCAGCTTGTGTTCCCCCTTATCTACTGGCCATGTGTGGGGCAGAACACGATCAGGATGCTCAGTGCCTCCAGGCAGGACATGCCACCTCCAGGTAATAGCCAGAAAGGAGATACCTGACTTGACTCTCACTCCTCTGCCCGGGGAAGAGAAATACACAGCACGAGGGGGAGTCAGATCATGTGAATGCAGAGGGAAGATAAAGGAAGCACCTGTCTTCCTCCACCGCTGATTACTAAATTAGGCAGCATAACGATATTTTCTGTGTCATGTCTGCTGAAAATGGAAAAACCTCTGCTTTGGCTGCATGCCTTAATGTGAGGGAGAGGACTAAAAGGGCCAATCAGTCCAAAACATTCCATTTTTACAGTTAAACCCACCAACTTTTAAGAGTCCTACAAAATTTATGCATTCATGCGATGCATTTGGAGTGCCATGGGGTCAGCACTTCATTAACAATTTACCCGTTAGCAAAGAGAACACGCCAGTCGTGCTGCTCCTGGTCTGCATCACTGCTCACCACCATATTCTGGACTCCCTTTCAAACAGGACTGCATGGATGCGGAAAAGAATCGAGTGCAACCCTCTTCTGGAGAGCTGCGTTGTCTGACCTTGTCCCTTCCCTACTATTGTCCTCCGGGAAAGCAAGATGCTCTTTCTTCCCTCTTCTCTTTTCATCAGGAAAGTGCATGTTTTCATCTTTTCCACAACCACCCACAGAGTAGATGATACAGTTTTTTCCTTTTGTGTGCAAGTTCCTTCATCAGTGTGAGACAGACCATAGTAAAGGAAACCAGAGAAATCTAAATACAACTTAACTTTAAGGGCAACCAAGATATTTAAGGAAAATTGCCTCCTAAGATCTTGGTACTACACAAGTGCAAATAAATAGAGGGGGGTAATTTAAATGCAAATATCTACTGCTGAACATAAGACAAAACTCCAAAACCTAAAGAGATTCAGGATATCTTTGACCATGACCTAACATTGCCCTAATCATTAAAGCAAGAACGTTTAACTTGGTTACAACACTTCTGGCATATAAATAAGTGTTCAGATTTCCAGGATTCCCAAGAATGTGCAGTCCTTTTGATTTTATAGGTTTCAAAAGTTTGCAATTCTTGTCACTAATTTAGCTGTCAAAGTCCAGCCGTAGATTTTAAATTGGAAGACGTTGACCTTGACCACTTTATTTCAGTTTCACCAACTGAAAAGCAGAGATAACAGTATTTACCTATCTCAGTGTCTTCTGATTATTAATTGCTGCTTCTGAAGCAGTTTGACTATGGAAATTTCATCCCTCGATGCTGCCTTCTTACAGGGGAAGTTAAAGACTTTCTTGTTGCTGGATATGCAAGAAGCAAACCAAAGGAAATTACACTAGACTCAGACTCATAGGATGTTTCCAAAGAAAATACAACCACACGGAAACATCTATTTCCTTTACTGAATCAGTGGCAGACTTTATTTGGAGTTGTAGAGAAAATAGAGGCGATGAGGACAGTGCAGGAAGGAGATATGACGCTCTGTATAGGGGGTAAGAAAGACCCTCCATACATGCCCTTTATAGCATAATATGCTTTGAACAGTGACAGGTCTTCATTTTAGTACACTATATCCATAGAGAAGAGTGTGGATGGTAACAGAACCAAAACCAATAGAACTGCACAGAATTTACCACAAAAGCGTAGTCAGTGTTATCTACTGGCTTACCCCTCTAACTTCTTCTGTAGCAAATTAATGGAAATGTATGTTCTTAAGTGGAAGAATTCTGATAAAAAGAGATGCAACAGAGTGAGTAAGATATTTAAAATTGCTTAAATAATGATCACATCGGAGGTATGGTTTCTAAAGAGGTATGTTTTACAGATAATCAGCTTTCACTTGAGCATCTTCTGGGATTAGTCCCACGATGTTTGTGATTTGTGAAAACTGTGTTATGAAAACACCAAGAAAAAAGGGAACTATTGGGTGAGATGAGCATCTATTTATTTTAACTTGGCAGTATGGCAATTTAAATGATTTCAGGAAAACATTAAATAAAAAATATCCTTGAAGAGCACCACATTTCTGCAAAGATGAAAATGAGTATGATCCTGTTAGAGACAAGGAAACCTAATAGATAATGTGCACAATATAAAAATAATAATAGCCCCACAGTTATTCTATGAGTTTCTAAAATGTTTCCAAACCACACATGTCTTTATCAGGGCACTAATTCTCTAAATCGCTTAAATACATGCACAAAGCCTTTCCAGAATATTTAAGCATATTTGTCTTTCACTCCAAGCCTCTAGTTAATCGTATGATTGCATACTCCAGTGAAACACCAGTTAACACCAGAAAGACCAATTATCTCAGGAAGAGGTGTGAGAGGAAAAACAAGAAATCCTCTGAGCATGATTCATTGCACATACAAGGAATCACATTTCCAAATATAGGGTGTTATTATTTTGATACTGTACAAAGAAACAAATGCAAACTCTGAAATCCCGTACTGAAGCAACAAAGTGGTCTTGTATCCACGTGGCCTTGCTGGAGACCACTTTGTTTCTCAGTGTCCTCGTTTACATTGAAGAATGTAGAAGAAATGGCAAAAAATCCAATATACTGAATATAATAACTGTTTTTGTCATAAAGTGCCATTTATAATATTTGCTGGCCAGCATTCATTATGTTTCGCATTACAAAAAGAGAAATAGTTTCAAAATGACCACTTGTAGCCCTTGATGGAGTTACACCATATATATTTAGATGGATTACTCTAATGGTCTCAGTGAGGAGCCGTACCCTGTTCCCCATCTGCCTGGCTGTACAGATTTGGACAAGCCATTTGAACCATGAGTCATTTAAAGCATTTGAATAGTGCCAAAGTAAGACATACGTATGTTTCAAGTTATATTATGCAATGCCTTGCTGCATTTGAATAGTCTCTAATGCAATTTCAGCACCTATAAAATGAGCATGATATTCACCTTTACAACATGAGCTGAGATGCTTTGCTGAGACATGTCACTCGATGCAAGTTATACTCTAAAGCACTCCAAATTCTCACAGGAGTGCGGATAATAAAATGAGATGCTATATATGAATAAATTATGGCAGCAAAACTTCTAGACTTTCTGTTTCTGCTTTTGTATCAATGTTTCTCCAGTACTGGATTGCATTAGATAGCAGTGTCCAACCCCCAGTTTGAATTAGACAAAACTGAAATAGAAAGAGGATTAAAAACATAATATTTCAGAAATAGAAACTGGGTCACATATTAAGGCTTTCTCTGGAGTTTGCCAGAAAAATTGGAATTATGATGAATTCAGCACTGACTTCTTTACAGTTTACTGATGCGGGGCAACAGTAGGGATAGGTGGACACGTATCGGTGGTACTTCCATGGCTTGAAGTCAAACACCATCTGAACCTCTATACAACTGTAATGTCCTTAGGTCCCAAACATCCCAGGAGTAGAGATGTACCATTATTGTCATTCAGGAGCAAAACCTCAGGGATGGAAACGCTCAAAGCCCCCACAGTTGTTCAGGAAATCTGTAGAAGAGGAGTGAACTGATTTTAAGCTTCAGAAGTGCAAAGGTAGATGTGCTACACACTTTCTCCATATGGAATAGCATCAGCAGGCTTACTCATACCAGTATGAACCAAACCTATTTTTGGTTGCACAATTTGACAATAAAGGAAGAGGAATAATTTTAGGAAAACGTGAAGCAAATGCATGGTTTATTCCCTGTATGTGGAAAGAAATTCCTTTAGGGAGGAACAAAAGATTTTGGTGTAAAGAGAACATTTCTTACTCATTTTAGATACCTGAGTGACACATTTTCACACATGTATGTGGGGTGTCCTATACTACAGTTCGAAAATAAAATAACAGTTCACAAATAAATTCTCATGCACAATACTCCAGTTAAAAAAAAAAAAAAGATTATCCAAGAATTATAATACAGTAATGGAATATGTACAGGATTTTTTCCCTAATCATTTTTATACATGTATTAATTTCTAGTGTTCGGTAAAAGATACCAAAATCCAGGAAAAGAAAATTAAACTTATCATTTGAGAAACATTTTGCTCTCCTACTCTCAATCTTTGTTAGCCTTCATCCAACAAAAAAGACAGCCATCGACATTTCAAACAATGACTGTTTCCACATTATAATGTGCATGTGTAGCATTCTAGGAAATAATATGCAAAGTAAAAAGAAAAAAGCATTTTGAAGTGAAGATGTCTGTAATCCACTCTTCAGAGATGGCAGAGCCCCAGAGAAAGATTTTATGTGAACTTCTGTTTTCCCTCAGTATTTTAATACAGCAACATCTGAACAATAATAATAAATTTTCATCAGTTTCTCCTGAGAAATTCCCTAAGACAGAAATGAAGAGAAATATGAAAACAGACGTTCCATGCTGTGGATTGAGAAGCCTCAAGGATCTTCACCGTCAACATAGTCTACAGTAGCATATATTTGAAAAGAGAGGACTCTCTCTCTCTCTCCCCCCTTCACTTGCATTTGCTCCTCCACTGTCATCGTTCCACTCACCACCTTCAAAAACATCAAAACAACATATAAAAGCACAACATTAGCATATTTGATGTGCCTTACCAATGCTACAAGTTGTTCTTCACAGTCCTGAGGAAATAATCCAAAAAGAGTTAATTAAGTGGCTTCCAAACTTCCTCCAGCGGAAAGCTGAGTCCCACCAACCGGAGCAGAGCAGGTAGGTGCACGCCTTCCAGGTGCTCCTCGCTGGCAGGGAACTGCCCTGCCTGCTCAGGACTAGCACCGTTTACCTTGAGAAACCTACCTGCTACTAACCGCTGCTATCCTCAGGGAGCTCAGCACTGGCAGGGCTTGCAAGGTTTGACAACAAGCTAAGATCAGCTTGTTTGCAAGGTTTGACAACAAGTTTGAGATCAGCTAGACCCCATACCGTTCCTTGAGGAAATAATCTTTTTCTAGAATAGGCCATGCTTTTGATTTCAAGTAGAAACAAAATACAGATGCATGTTAAAAGCAGAACACCAATTCTCTTCATTCATAGCTAGTAAACGAAATTACAAGAACTAGTATCAAATTTTTACACTTATGTCTCTTTGGCATATTACCTGAAGAGAGGCACCAACGGGCTGGTATTACGGATACTTTAAACAACATTTAATCTGACTGAGCACCAGCTGGAAAATACCAGCAACTGAGAAAACACTAACATTTAGCAAGACGATTGCTAATATTTCTTATTCTCTGGCTCCACTCTCATCATTCAGCTCAAGCCTTTGGTTTCTAGGAAACATTGCAACTTCCATCCATATCTCCTCGGCAGATGCTACTTCTCAGATCAAACAGGATTTCACACCAAATCTTGGCCAGAGCGTAGGAAAACTGAGTCCTTCCAAAGGACTTTGTAAGTGGGGCAGTCTTGGCAAGTTTTGCTGAATCTTTTCATTTGTAAATGCTCTCCCCACCTACCCACCCAGTCGAGTAAATATGAAAACAAATGCGGTCTCTCTTTGGCTCTTTCTAATTGACGGGAAACATTTCCTCAGTGATCTCTTCAACTTAATCCTTAATCTTTACCTTGAATGTCGTCTTCATACTTATCTCACCAACAGTAACACACAAATACAGTAAATCACCTGATGTGTTTTGACTAGGTTAACTGCATTTTTATGCCTCACAGCAGCTAGCCTGTTTACAGTCCTGCCACAGCCCTAGCAAAGCATCCAAACAAAAAATACTTTATTTGGCATACTAAACATGGGGTTGGACTTACTAGTCTGCTAGCCCTCCCAAGAACTCAGCAACTCCAGGAACCAGTTTGCTTACATAAGTGCCTAAATATTGTATTGAGACTAACTTCAAGCAGCCAGGTTTTGAAGCTGCAATCAGTATGTTTTGAGGACCAACGCAAGTCTTGGAGGCAGCAGTGCTGAAGGCACACATTGCTGTCAGTCTATCTCCAAAAACCAAAAAGGCAATGTCAATAAAAAGCGATACCCCATCTCTTTTAGTGCCTCGTTTCCCTCAGTGTCCACGTTTCCTCCACTGACACCCCCATGGCACCTGTTGTAAGTCGTGGCATGGACCACGTTAGCCTTGGGGTGATGCTGGCTTAGGTCACGCCACCAAACCTGTTCCCTGCGTTGGCCTTTTGGAGGCTTCAGCTCCTCTCCCATCCGTGAAAATGGGCAGATTCCTCAAGGGAGGTTTACCTGTGCTCCGAATACTTCCTTTGGTGGGTCTGGTGGAAGTGCTGTGAAAGAGTGGTCCAGCGCCCACAGAAACATCTTCTATGCATCTCAAAAAAACAGCTTTTACAAGCCATTCAACAGAGAAAGAAAGGAAGGAAACGAGACACCTCTTACATTTTACAGCCTGGTATTGCTACGACTGCTTGTAGTGCCAGGTAACGATAAGCTGCTCCATCCTTTCACGTGCTCCCAGCACAGACCTACAAAGCAACGGGCGAGGAGCCAAATGGCTGCGGAAAAACCTATCTGATGTGCAATCGAGAATTTATAAAACCATTGAATCACTGAAACCGCTTAAGTTGCTAGTTTGTGGGAATACACCAGGAAGGTGCCTAAACAGCATGAATGCCTTACCAACAAATGCTAATTAAGCCTCAGATTCTCATCTGGTAGATTTTTGCAGGCAGATAACCTAAGGAAGAGAGAAATACCCTCAGAATCTCAGAAGTGAGTGGGTAGATGTCAGATGGGTAAAAATAAAACATAAACAGTTCTCTTGTTAATCAGAAACTTCAGATACCTAAAGAATGTAAGCAACCAAAACTAATTTTTATTTTATTTGATTTTGGAAACCAATGCTTTTGTTCTGATTAGACTTAATTTTTAAGAATATTGGCAATAACTTTCAGTGTGTTGTGAATTTTTTCCTTAGGTTAAATTACTGAATGAGAGAAGGACACATAACACTCACTGAATCTTCATGCTGATTTTATTATTGCACATGAATCTCATTAAATCTCAGTCTCAGAACTGTTTATAAATGAAATGGCTTACAGACCTTAGTGAGGCAAATTGGGGGCACCTGATGCTGTAGTCATTCCAAAAATCAGTTTCTTCAAGGGAAGCTCTGTCTGCATAGAGACAGGTGGGATCTGCTCTGGCTACTTTAATTTCCTGTCTTGTTAATTCCCAGCAATAAATTTTGATGAGATGCTGATGATGATAATGACTAATAATTCTGGGGCTATTTGCTCTAAGATGATTATCTTTATTTCTTTGCTTTTATTACAAAGTTTATAAATACCAGCATTTAACTTCAATGTTGTTAACTGGTATCTTTTCTAGATGAAAGGTTTGAGGCTGTCCTCTTACAAATACCATGAAAACTGCTTTTTTTGATAATTTGAAAGCATTTGCACACTTATTCTATGGCCTTTCTTCATATTGTTTTAATTTGATTTGCACTGAAGCACAAGAACCCTGTTTGCCACGCACAAGCTGTGAACTGAGAAACTGGGCATAATTTGTTTTAAATCTATAACTGTGCCCAAGCAGACTAGTATTGGTGGAAGCCTCTATGCTGACAAGATAAATGTCTGTAGCATCATCTTAGGGAACCATGTAACAGTTTATGTGTCATTAGCTGCACCTTTCTGTGGTAGCTTATTGTCAAGCTGCATGGAGAT